>NC_134855.1:5207500-5552500 GCF_049852395.1 Peromyscus maniculatus bairdii | reverse complement strand
GTTTCTTGTGTCCTGTTTCTCCTTCCAGAGATAACAGGTATCTTTCCTAGGCTGGGCTGTACACATTCACGTGTAAATGAATAGTTGTGTGCGCATGCATGTACACATGCACAACACTTATGTTTGTAGTCCCTCTTTAAAAACACAAAGGATGACTTGCCGCATTGTATTGGTGAAATTAGGCCACTCCACGTAGTTAAAAGGGAGGTTTATTTTGTGGGGTAACTCACAAATGAAGGGATAGGCTACAGGGTCTGGGGAAGACGTAGCGCAGTCTGGCGGTGTTCTCTGGAGAACTCTGTTCGGTCTCCTCTAGCGTCCAGGGTCCGGAAACCAAGAGAGGGTGGTGCATTCGGATCTCGGGTCTTCAGGGCCCTCCCTTGGCCCCGCCTTGTAGGTGTGACAGTTACCGAAGCCTCAGTAGGGGTTGGAACTTCCAGACCAAAGCTGGAATGGCTACCCACTACAACATTGTTATCTTATCTTAGTGATGCACTGTAGGTAACTCTGCATTGTTTCACACACTTTATATGAAAATTCTGTGTTCCTAAACTGCTGCTGTTACTCCGTAGCATATATCATTCAGATTGCTTTTGTTTTTCAAGTGAGGCCCAAGTTTCTTGTGTTAAGAAAAAAAAAAGGTGTGAGGATCAGTGACTGAAGCTTTGGCACCTAGGCCCTAGCTCACACTCCAAAGCCTCCTTCAACTGTGGCACCTTCCCGAGCCCCAGCACCACTTTCCCTAAGTTCCAGTTCTGATGTTGTGAGTCAAAACAGCTAGGAATGAAAGAAACCCCTACCATTGTTTATAAATGATAAAGGCAGAAAGCAGTTGAATGCAATGGACTATTGTGACTTAGTTGTATAAAATAGATGCAAATTATGAAAAACAGTTTATTATTTTCATAGAAAATGTTTAAAAGACTAACTGTAGAGATCCCAACTAAGAACCATATATTGTGGGCTAGAGAGATGGCTCAGAGGTTAAGAGCACTGACTGCTCTTCCAGAGGTCCTGAGTTCAATTCCCAGCAACCACATGGTGGCTCACAACCATCCGTAATGAGATCTGGTGCCCTATTCTGGCCTGCAAGCATACATGTAGGCAGAACACTGTATACATAATAAATAAAGCTTAAAAAAAAAAAAAAAAAAAGAACCATATATTGTTGTCGACTAGCTATCTACTACTAAGAAGTACAATCAACAGAACAATATTTCAAAACTAGTTGGTTTTTTTTTCCTCACTGTTTTTGGTATGTTTGGTCAGGCCAAGCTCATTGCCCTTCAAGAGCTCTGTACAATGGGAACCAAGTAGAGTTCATGCATTCATAGCACACATTGGAGAATGTGCTTTCCTGTCCATGCTGCTCACTCCTCTGAGAGCACCAGCAGTTTACCAAACAGGGCAATTCAGCTGCCTCCATGGTGCTCACAGAAGGAGTCAGTGTATTCTCATCTAAGGTTCTTAGGATAGTACCTGGTGCATATTATCCATCAGGGAATGTTGGCTTTAATTAAGAAATAATGGTAGGACAATCCTCTGTGGCTGGTAGAGCATTAGGGCACAGGTGTGTGGTGGTCAGGAACCATGGAACTATCAGAGCCTTCTCCAAGATAGAGAGAGAGGGAGTGACCTGGAATTGAGGACCAACAGAATTTTAGAAGCAAGGTACTTTCTGCTGTCCCAGAATGAGGTTCACTTTATAAGTAACATCATTGGATTGGGGGGGAAAAAAAAGTAATGTAAACAGCAGCCTTTCAGTTTTTCTTCAGAGGCATGACATTTTTTAAAACAACCACACCCAACAGTGTTTTAGAGTTGTTTATCGAGGCCTACTGTTACAGGATCTTATACTGGACATTTTCTAAGTGTTTCCTCACATTTTCTCCTGCAGACATTATTCTCATTGTGAGGAGACTTTTCCAAAGCCAGCCAGATAGTAAACATGTAGCACCAAAACCTGAAGTCAACCCTCTGATTCCAAAGCCCACTCTAAGCTAACCTGAACTTTGGATCCTGAAAATGATTGTGCCGATGGTCTCTGTGAGAGAGAGGCTTGCACATGGACTGACGTGACAAGTTTCTGCCTAGGGACTGAGCGCTCACATTTGTGCTTGGATCTCAGCCTAAATAAGAATGTGACAAGCCAGAGTCCTTGAGCTTTCCAGTTTGGATCCTTGTCTCGTAATCTACTACATCCCTCAGCCAACTGTCTGCTCGGAACTGGAAGCAGACCAGACGGAAGCAGCAAGTACATTCTGAGTAGGTAGCAATAGATTGCCTTTCTTGTTCAAGCTTCCCTATAAATCCTGGCGCCACACTGAGCCTCAGTTTTCACTTCTGCCAGATGCTCTGGGTGACCTTTCAACTGATCAAATGTGGGTCACCTGTCCAGGGCCTTAAAAGAAAGAAACAGCTTCTTCCATAGCTTTAAGCTAGGTGCTCTGGAATTCTTCATTATTGGGGCCAAAATGTGCCCAAGACTTTATGGACTGCCTGGAAACTGCCAGGTACTATCTCTTTACCTCTCACTAGGTTGTTATCATCATAGTTCAGCCTAGTGCTTAAAGGACAGGTAGACTAGAGCAGGTAGACCTTAGGTGAAGTACTTGCAGCCTCTGACATTGTGCATATCGTGCATGGTACCTCTCCAAGACCCAGTTTCCTGTGGAAATGGAATCTGCTTAGGTGTCTTGTGAAGATGGAGTGAGATAGGAACACACTTGTAACAACCTTTTAGGAAAGTGTGGTCATGTTTCTTTTATGGAGGAGGAAACTCAGGCTCTGGAAGGGGAAGTGATTTGCTAATGTTTTATGAATACTAATGAGGAGCCTGGAAAAACAAAACTGTCTTCTTCCATTACGTGTACTGCAAAACTGAACCTAGTTCCTTTGCTTCCTTAGTAAAGATTCTGTGGAGAGAGGCATCAGTGGCTTCAGTTCAGCGTCTAAGGAGATGCACAGAATGTTTACAACCTTCCATCATTTAGTACCTTCCTGAACTTAACTCATTTACTTAAGGTCACACAACAAAGGCTGCAAAGTCCCCCAGATAGACTGTGCTGAAACAGAGGATCTGCAGGGTCGGAGGCCTCATTTAGTTGCCCCTTAAAAGACCCAGGAGAGCACTGGACACCCAGCACTCAGGAGGCAGATGCAGACAGATCTCTGTGAGTTCAAGGCCAGCCTGGTCTATAAAGAGTTCCAGGAGCTGGGCAGTGGTGGCGCACACCTTTAATCCCAGCACTGGACACTCAGCACTCAGGAGGCAGAGGCAGGTGGATCTCTGTTCAAGGCTAGCATGGTCTCCAAAGCGAGTTCCAGGAAAGGCGCAAAGCTACACAGAGAAACCCCGTCTCGAAAAAAACAAAAATAAAAAAAAAATTTTTAAAAAGGAGTTCCAGGACAGCCAGAGCTACACAGAGAAACCCTGTCTTGAAAAAAACAAACACGAGGGAGAGTAACTCTTCAAAGCCTGCTGGGACCCCTGGCCGCCACATCCTGGGCTTAGCGTCTGTCTCCTTCCTCCTCTTGGACTGCAAGGTAGACTGCAGCCCTATGTCCCTGGACAGTGACAGGATCTTAACTGATACCCCGTCTCTCTCTCCTTGTTTGTCCCCTGATGATGTGTGCCTCCTGTACCCAGCCCCGATGCCCTCGCTCTGCCCCTGAGGACGCTGTGTCTCCAGTCTCCATGCTTAGACTTGACTCTCCCTCCCGCTACCACTGAATTAGAAAAGAGAAAGACTGCCAAGCGGAAGGGAAGAGTGGTGCACTTTTCAATAGTTTCCAGAACCTTTTGTGAAGCTTCTCCACAGCAGGCCCATCCTCCTCTGGTTTGCTGTCCGCAGGGTCTAGAGACGCCCTGGTAGTCCCTCTCTGCTCATGAAGACTTTGCTTTCTTCTGTTTGTTACAAATTACTAATCGCACCAGTTTCTATCATGTTCTTTGAATGAAGGGCTTTAGAGCTCTTTTATTAGACCACAGCAGTACTCATCAAATACAAAGGGAAATGTGCTCATGCAAATAAACTCTGTTTACAAGGGGCAGTGACTCGTGACGCTCACGGTCCATATTTCAGACTGAGTTATTGCTGGAAGGCAGTTGCTTGTCTGGTGTGGAGGTAGTGTTCTCGGTGAGGGATTTTCTACTTGACGTTGCACAACAGCTCCTTGCACACTCACAGAATTTCAGTGGAACGGAAGTGCTGCCACAGAGTTCCTGTGACCACCTCTTGCTGTTTGTTAAGGGGTGGTTGGCTATGTGTGTAGGAGGAAAGGGGAGGTGTTGGGCAAGTCCTTCTCTGTGAACCTCATTTCTCTGTGGGATGGATGTGACGGTGACCCCGCCCTGTGAGGCTGTTGGGAGGTGTTAGCTATGGAAGCAAGTAAATGACACTGTATGTTAAAAGCTCGTAATGAGCCACAGTGCACCATATAAGGATTGGCCATTAACGAAATGGCTGTGCCTCAGTGCCCTCCCAGTCACAAGCTGCTCTGAGCTTGTGTGGCCTTGTCCCTGGTATTCTTCCCAGTAGCCTCTTAGACTTACCACAGTCCCTTTGGGCAAAGGAGGAGTGGACCCCTGAGGCTAAAAGCTGTGCTGACCTGGATAGAAAACAAGCCTGTGCCCTGTCCACAGGGACGTTGTGAGTAATGGAAGCATCTATTGTGCTGTGTGGGCTGAGAACTTCCACATGAATTGACTTTTTCTCACTCCTCCTTCCTGAACCCCCCCTTCCCTTATCATTAGGTAGTAATTAGTATTCAAGGGAAATTGGTCTTAATATATTAAAATTGGTTAAGTGCATTTAGACCTGTACCACAGCCAATGTCTTATTGGAAAATGTAATTGGGGACTCTGTGTATGTAATTAATTGAATTACAATTAAGAACTTTCATTAAGCGATACACTGGTACATTAGAGCAGTGAGGAAACATGTTTGACGAGCTGCAAACCCTGTCTGGGCTCTAAGTGAGGGCACTCTTCCAGTAGGCTTCTGGCCCCAGAATGTGCCCTGCTGCCCCCAGTAATGGTTTTGGTAATGCATCAGGTGACATTCCTGCAGTGATTGGATGGGAGGTAGGTTTCTTCCAGCATTGTGCTCTGTCTCTTGATTCTGAACCTCGGTATTGGTCAGATTATCCAGTCCTTCAGTATTCTGCCATGTAAACTGTCCAGTGTTAGGATACCTAGAAAAAAAATCCATTACTTTCCCTGAGTTCTGAACAAAAGCAAAGACATTGGAGGAAGGAGTGATGGGAATTTTGCCAGCCTAACTTGCAAGCAAAGCCATCATGAGCCCTGTGTCCCACCCCACAAATGGTCCCGTTCCAGCTCTCAAGGATGGTTGTGTTCACTTTGAATGTGTGTGTTCACTTGTCCTTTATACGTTGACATAGATCTCAGTTGTGACAGTGGCAGCTACAGGACTGAAGAGTAACTAGAAAAACACTGGTCCCCATACACTGCAGAGGCAAGGGATGGTGAGAAGAAGAGAAAAGAGATTGACCCAGTGTGCCCATAGCAGGAGGGGGACAGATAAAGGGGCTCAGCAGCCCCCAAGACTGCCTCTTAGCTACGGAGAGAAGGCTTAGATTTAAGTGGAGGGCAAGAGGAAAGCAGTCTTGGTCAAGATGTGTCCTGCCCATCACTGGCCCATCATGGCTCAGCTCTGGTCCCTCCAGCAAGGTGAGTCCTGATAAAATTGTTAAATTGTTCATCTGTTACTCCCTTAGACTGAAGCCTCACTCTCATGTGAATGGGAAGGGGGCATCTGTCCTGCGTGGTTCTGCTCTTATAACTCAAGGTGACTAAAGTAATTCACTTCTGTTCCTTCCATCAAAATTCTGTACAAAATGAAGGCAGAGATGCCAGGCTGGCATGTGCTTTTGCTACCTGGTGGGCTTTTATTTAGCAAAGGTGGCTTTTAAGAGACTGCTTTTGAGAGGAATCAGCTTCTTTGAAGAAAGGGGAAAATTAGTTAAAACAATAGGTAAGAGAATATTCTAAGCTAGACACTGTCCATCTGAAAGCCCCAAGACGGAAGTGCTTGGCACTGAGAGGACCCTGAACGGCATGCGTGCATGGTGAGCTGAGGGCTAGGCAGGTCCCTTCTGTGATCTATTCTTTCAGAAATTCTGCAAACCTAAAGCTGCTTCTTTCTGATCACCTCATAAAGCAGGATTGCCTTGATTTACTGAGGGAGAGCTGACATCTCTACGTGGGAAGTCCTCCAGCAGACTGACTCTGGCTCCAAGAGTTTAATCAATTAAGCACTGTGACAGCGAGGATCCCTACTCAGGTTGTAGCATAGCCAATATCCTACTGTGTGATTCTGGTGGCTTTAAAGAGAATACTGCAGAGGGGCCTGTGTGTGTTACAGTATATCACCTATTGATCGTTTTTAGAGACCAGCAAAAATGACTAGCAGCTGAAGGGAAGTGTTTAATAGAGGGGAAGCTTTGGGCGTATGGGACTTTGGGGACTTAAACAGCTTCTGGAAAAAATGTGATGGATGCAGAGCACTAAGGAAGAGTTTTTCTCCATGACTTACTCAGGCATCCAGCGTTGAGTCTGACTGGGAAGAGAGACATTTCAGTCTTGTCCCCAATTCCTTTGTTCCAGTGAGACAGACATGTTTGTGGACCATTTACTCGATACAGTTCTGGCCTGTAGCATTGTATAGCTCCAGCCCATTGAAGGAATGCCTTTACACCAAACAGGCCATGCCACACAGAGGATTTAGTTCCTGGCTCCAGCTTCCGTGGGTGTGGGACTATAGCAGCAAGATGACAAATTGAGCCTCACTTTTTTTTCCCTCACTTTTGGGGAGGATATCACCTGACCTAAAAAAGACATTGGGAAATGAAAGGAGGCCACGTGTCCATAATGCTGAACATACAGCATCTAGTAGAGTACACACAGTACACACCCAGTCAATGCCCAGCTGAGTCCCTGTCCTCAGTGTACCCCTCTTTGAAGGGTCTGGATGGCAGGGTAAATTTTGTAGACCCAGGTGAACTCGGGTTCTGCTGACCACAAAGCATCTTGGATCAAAGCTTCTGGTTGCAGCATTCTGCTGGCAGCTTTCGTTGAACATTTACTGAGCGACAAACGGTGTGCCATATAGAGTGGAATTTCCCTGCCTGTGGGGAGTGCCTCTCCACAAGGAGACCACAGATACTTTAGGATGCCCTGGCCAGATGGTACAACCTGAGCAGAGACCATCTTGGCTAAAGTAGGCGTGGTTGGGGAGTGGACAGGATCGCAAGATAGAGTGGTGGGGACCGTAGTCTGTTGTCTTCCTTTCTCCAGTGAGTTCTTTGCACAGCTGTGTTTTCTGTGCCTTTAGACTCTCTCTCCTCTCCTCCCTGTCTTCCTCCCCACTCCCTTCCTCTTCTCTCCTCCTCCCCTTCCCCCTCTCTTCTCTAGCCAAAGGCAAGCACTTGCTCTTTTCTAAACACTACTCACTCTCTGTGTACTTCATTGTTTTCTCATCCTTTTTCTCAGAATTCCTACTCCTTCCTTATCATCCAAGAACCCTGCCTCCTCAGCCCCTGCACTGGCCCAGCATCTACCCTGTGCTGTGTATTTCTGGGTTGGAACAACAGGTCATTAGGGTTGTGTCATGAGAAATTCAAAGGTGAGGATGTAACAGACATTTCCCTTCTGGTTAGGTTCTAGGGATTTTACAGAAGACTGAAGTTGCTTTAACTTACACTAGAGTAGGCCATTTAGACTTGGTCTGAGACCCACTGAGCCAGAGGGTGAATGTGAAAGTCTTGTGTGGCTTGCTCTATGGATACAGAAAAAAACGCCAATAGCATACAGCGAGCTCATCTGAGCTTTGACTTAATGACTAGTGCCTACTCATTTGAAAGAAAGCCATGTGCCTCTAAATGTTTCCCTCGGCGCCTATACAGTCATGTGTATGAAACACTTTTTGAAGTAGGAGATTGTAGTTAGCCTTGGTTCTCAGCACTGAGAGCAAACTGTTACTCTTGGAATGTGTGTAGACGCTTTCAGCTGAGTTTGCTATCAGGGTGCAGCACACTCACACAGGCCTGACTCCACTTCTGTGTCCCATCATGGGTCCAAATGGGCACCGAGGACAGGAAGGGCATATTAACCCACCAAGTCTGCAGTTCTCATACTTCTTGCATTGAACCCCTTTATACACTTAAAGTTACTGAGGGGGGGGGGCTGGGGGTGAAGCTTGGAATTAGATCAGGTGTTTAGCTCATTCAGGACCTCAGGTTCAATCCCCAGCACCAAAAAGGAAAACAATTTATTTTGTCATTTTGTGTTATTTCGATTTGGGAATTTTTGTCTCCTCTTTTTATTGGGTGGGGGGAAGGGAGTCAAAGTGTTTCTATGTGACTTAGGCTGGCCTGGAACTCCCAACCCTCCTGCTTCAGGCCCCTAAATACTGGCATTACAAGTGTGTGTACCACCTGACTAATAAAAATGTATTGAAGACTACAAAAAAATTTATTTATTCTCTCTATCTAGAAATATGAACAGAAATTTGTTTCTTAAGTCATTCAAAAGAATAGATCTTTTAGCATACACATTTTTGTAAAAAGATAACTAGATTTTCTTTGAAATTTTAGTGAGAAGAGTAGCACTGGCTTCCTTCCTCTCTTCCCCACCCCCTCCTCTCCCACCCCCACCCCGGCAGGATGTCTTATAGCCTGGCTTGACCTTGAACTCTTGGTCCTGAGCATGACGTCCTGTACTGGGATCACAGGTGTGCACTTCATGCCCAGTGTGTGCAGTGCTGGGGTAATCTGGTTCCTGTGTGCCCGGGGCCTCACATGCCTTGCCAGCGCTCTGCCACCTGAGCTGCAGCCCAGCCCTCTTGCACATTTTTGCACGTTCCTGTCTGGCTAGTAGAATATCCTAGATCTTTATATTTGCTTCTGTACTCAGTTTGTTATAATAGATTGTTTGGATTGTAGTATAGAAGGAAAATTTGTCCTACAGAGATACATTATTGAAACAGGGGAGAGAACTTCTGTACCCTTTTCAGATAATTGTTGGTATTAATTTTCATTTATATCAAAATTCAGGTGATAGTTTCCTAAAGGTTAATTACAACGTAGAGTCAGAACTCTTTATTACGATGTGCACTTGTAAGGGAATGAGCGTAAAAGGCAAAAGATCTTTTACCATTGCTACGAACAACAGTGTAGGACCATGGGGCCCTGAAGGGAGCTTTGGGGTAGATGTGCCCACCGCTGGCCCACACCTGCACTTTGAGAACCTCTGACTTTGAATTCACTGTTCTAGCCACATTCTCTTGTCTGGTGGTCAAGAGGGTGATCATGTGGATGTAGCAACTGCTTTTAGCACAACCCGAGGGAGGAGAAGAATGGAAATGGGAAAGAAACATACAGACTCCAGAGCCTGATGGTCCTGTCCCATAGTGAGTGGCCCAAAATCAGGGTGTTGAGGTGCATCTGACCTCGTATCGTGGTCTGTCTCACAGTACCCACTCTTTGTGTCCTGCAGGGCTAGGGTGGGACCTGGCTCCTTTGTTGCCTTCTCTGCTTCCCTTTGTGTTTCTCACCTCAGCCTGCTTGGCCTTTCTTCCCGAGACAGGGACCAGACTCCATTCTGTGGGCCTCCTGATTTTATTCCAGGGAATTAGACTGCTTCCTCTTTCTCTGTTGTCCCCAGACCCTTCCAGCTCACACTCTTCCAAAGCCTTCTTGTCAGTCCATTTGTGCTCTGGTGCTCAAGTCACTACTAAGCCCCACCCCAAAATGTGATCTATCGCCTCCAGGCTTGAGTTACTGCCACGGGAGCATTTTGACACAAGACATTACGGTAATGCACAGCACATAGAGACATTAACACTCCCGACTTTGACAGAGTACACTGTGAAGTCTTTGAAGGCACCATTACAATTTATCTTGTCACTCGTGAGAAGATCCAGTTCAGCTTTAATGTAGATGAACACAGTGTGCCTTTTGTCTTATTTAATTGCTTGTGACCTTTTTAATTGCTAATTTAACAAAATACCAAAGGGTTATATTTCAATTAAATTAATGATTTGGGGAGGGTTTTTGTGTATTTGTTTTTAAGACATTTTGGTTCTACTTTTTACTTTGAGAAGATAAAATGTCATCTAGAACAGAAGTAGGGTTTTAATGTGAAGTTGATAGTACAATAACGATTTCCATATGCAAATGGCATAGTACCAAGTTTCTTGTACATATGGTTGGGTTGCACCCTCTCCAAGCTACAGACACGCAAGGTTGACACACTAACCCATTGCATTTTTCTGGCCCCCAAACACACTGCTAATTCAGTGCTTTGCTTCAGATAGCTGCCGTGAGATAAAGGGCCTATTTCAGGTGCCATTCATTGGGCTTGTCTGCTTGTCTTGTTCCTCTGTGTTCTGTAGCTGGGTCATAAGTTCCTGAGGATCAAGAGCCTTTCCTCCTGGTACCTTCTCACATTCTGCACTGTTGGATGGGTGACACACATGTACACACAGATCAGCCCTGCCCATACTCAGTGGCACTCCCGGGCCCACTTGAAAACTGGCAGTGGGGCTGGGAGCTGCTGTTTCAGCAAATAACCAGCTTGGCGTGAGCAGCCGGAATAGGAGGGAATGCACAACAGCGCCTTCCCTGTTCCCTTGATACTGTGCCTTCCTGACCTAAGAGCTGGCATGACCCTGTCAGCAGGGACATGGCTCAGAACTCACTCACGAATCAGGAAACCTAAATCCTCGATGAGATGTGAATTTACCCTGGCAGAGAGTGGAAGGCCAGTGTGTGAAGCATTAATGTTGAACCAGCTCCAGCTATGAAAGTCTAAAATTAATAGAAGGAAATTGACAAGCCTTGCTGGCTATTCCGTAGTTTAAGACCTTGACTAAAATCCTATCATCTCGTCTGCCCATTATTAACATTTCAGCAAAATATAAAGTTTTCATTAATCTCCCACAGTAAAGTTAGCATGAAAACTGGCACTTGTTTGAGCTTTTAGGACACATTAGTTGGTGTATTAACAGAATGTGTCGTTCTTCAGTAGCTTCTACAAGAGGCTAAATCAATTTCCAGCAGTATTTATGCACCACTTTATCTAAAAGCATCTGAATTATCATTTACAGCTAAGATGCTTTATTAGCAGCTGGCATTGAAATTGCTCAGTAAAAAAAATTGTATGTCACATGTAGTAATTTTTAAATTGGTTTTAATCCAACATCATAAAATGTAAAAAAAATCTTAAATACGGGGCTTTGTTGTTATTGTTTTATTTTTATTAATTGGCATTTTAGCACAATGAGCTATTACTCTTTCCAAATCCAATACCTGCAATGTTTAGAAAATACCAATTAGTTACAGTTCCAGAAGCTGTAGAACTCAGGGCTAAGCTCTATCTATTGTGGTGTTCTCAACAAAGATGGCTGAGATGGACTTTAGTATTTAAGAGACAAAGAACGTCTTCTTTATAATTTTCATGTATAAAAAGTCCTAAGATAGAAATCGATGCCTTTTGGCAGTAGTGTTTCTATTAAAATGTAGTTTGGACAAAGTAAATGACCATGCTAAACTTTTCTCCCAGCCTTCATTCTGATGTCACATTTCCCAGGAAACATTGAGGACCATGATCTGTCCCAAATCACTGGTGCTTCAAAGAATGAAACCAGTCAACAGAGGGCTCTTGCAGAGGTGGTGTGTCAGTCCGTCTGTCCTGCAGTCAGACACTGCCTTAGTCACTCCCTCCCGCTGCACTTGCACTAGGATCGAGAAGGACGGGCTACAGGGGTGAGCACAGTACTCACTGTGACTGCCCTTCTGTGGCTTGCAGTCCAGAGGCAGAGACAGGTGATGACGTGCCTGGTCACTGCCCTGGAGACGATATGGATGCAGTATCAGGAGCCATACTAGATTTGGGGGTTTGGAGTTAGGAAAATCTCCCTTCTTGGAGCCTCATTTGAGCAGGCTTTTGAGAAGGAATAGGGAGGAGAGTGGAAGGGACAGGAAGCAGGGCGCTCTGAGCAGGGAGGAGGACATGTGCAGTATGCTCTGAGACGGGACTGTTTCTAAGGTGTATCACGTCCTTCCCAAGGGACAGCCTATCTGTCGCAGGTGCTGTATTGTCCGTATGAATGGCCACAGTGTTTGGAAACAGAACATCCAGTTCCTGATAACTGAGTTCAGTACAAAAGGAAAAGGAACTGACTTGTTTAAAAAGTCAGCCTGTAGGCAAAGTAAAGCATGGAGCTGTCAGGCTGCGGAGATACCCAAAGCTAGTTTCGGTCCCATGAACTCCATCTAAAGGGATTCTGGAAGTTTACCTGTGGTTTGCCTTTATGTAGTGTAGCCTTGGGATGTGACTTAGCTTCTCAGTTTAAGATGGGAAATTCCAGAACCCTCCATGTTGCCATGAGGCTTAACATGAATAAAGTGCTTGACATCATGGCTGACACGGGTAACAGACTACCTGTTATTTACTTAGAAGTTTTAGTGTGAACACACCAGTTGCCCATGCTGTTCTCAGGAGAAAGCATAAAGATGAATAAGAAACTTCACTGACCTTCATGAAACTTCCATATTAGGACAAAACAACCACCAAGCAGTTCTAGGACAAGGCTGAGTACGAGCCTCTCTGGCTACTGTTAATCATTTTATGTATTAGATTCTTTACATGAATTTTGATGTTCTGTTAATGTCAAAGACAAGTTCACAGAGGTAGTCACTCACCTAAGATCATGCAGCAAATTAGAGGTAGAGGTGGGAGTTGAACCAGGTCTGCCCACCTCTGGATTCAGTATATATCAACTATTGTAGATGTGTCTGCACTGGAACAGATTTCGTGGAAGTGGTGAAGTTGAGCTAGCCTTGGGAAAGGGAAGATTTTGGCTCTTCTGTGGTAGAGCTGAATGAGTAGTCTAGGCCATGGACAAGACCCAGCAACTGCACGTCAGATGTCAGAAGTGTACATCCAGACTCTGAGGACTAATGATGGTTTGCCTTTGCTTGGTGTAACCTTGGACCTAGGAGCAGTCTGCAGGGCCTGGGAGGATCTGAGAGAGGTATTATGAGGACTGATAAGAGATTAGGAAGCTGCTTACCAGTTACTGAGCTGCTGTGCCTCCACTGCTGCCTGCAGAAAGGGCTCATTCAAGAGGCCTGGGGTCCGGGGGAGGTTGTAGAGCACCAGTCTTCCCGTTTGTTGCCCACGTCACACCACATGGTGTGAATGAGTGATCAGACCTCTGGATAAATGAACCAGAAGGCCTCGGCCAGATTCCAGAGGCAGCCCAGCAGTCCCAAGGCCTGTGAGAGGCCCCTGCCTGAGGCAAGGGAAGATGTGGAGCATGGCAGGGGCCTCTCAGAGGCAGCTTGGGGTTTGGAAGGGGCAGAGTTCTTCAGGGAGATGGGCGATGTCCATAACCAACCACACTCCCAGATTTGGACCTGCTCTGTGGAGACCGAGCTGCTTGAGAGCATGAGCGGGATGCTTTCATCCTTTTCTCCCCACTGCCCAGCCAAGGGCCTGCCTTGGAATAGGCAGTGTTTGTGGAATTAACTGTTGAATGATTAATATGTTAGCATTCTCTGTTTACTGGAATGGCGTTATTAAGTCATCGCTCAGCCTTTTCTCCTCCAAATTAAATAGCCCGTATTATTTTAATTTATCCCAAAGCATTTTAAGCAGACGCCATTTGCCAAGCCTCATGTATCTTTATGTGTTAAACTGTTCTTTTCCTCCCCAGGTTCAAGGGCAGACGGAGTTTTTGAGGAGGATTCACAAATTGACATCGCTACAGTACAGGATATGCTTAGCAGCCACCATTACAAGTCATTCAAAGTCAGCATGATCCACAGACTGCGGTTCACAACTGACGTGCAGTTAGGTGAGTGCATGTGGAGATGCAGGGAAAGAAGTGGCATGCAGCTTTTATGTGACTCCTGGATGACTAAGAAGAATTTGTTTTCTGAGGAAATGTTAAACAATGAAATTTAAAGGATATCCTTTTCCCAGCTGAGGGGTCTGTCTTCTTTATGAAGCAGAAGATTAGAAAGAGAACTCACTTGAGACTGTCCTCAAACTGATGGACCTGTGGGAAGTTCCATGGAGCCTCTGGTCCTGGGGATGTCTTCAGAGGTCCTGGGATGCTGCTGCACATACTCCCCAAGTTCATAGCTCCCTTGTTCAGGAAGCTTATCAGTGATCTCAGAGGTTATATTTGGGTCTCACTAGAAAATCCAGTACTCGATTTTAGCATGTGTCTGGGCTTGATTTGTCCTGATTAGGCACTAAATATCTGCTTTTACTTAATCCTAACAGGAATAGAAAATTCACCCCAATAGTCAGCCTGACATTAGTTCATCATCATGGCTGCATAGTCTAGGTGTCCATGTGTCTGAATCACTGCTGATTGCTCCCCTTGCACTCTTTACTACCTTTCCCTTTACTAGTCTTTCCCATCCCACTTGACAGAGGTGGTGATGAGGGACAGAGATGGCCTCCTGCCCAACTCCCAGAGGCTGGTGGTAGTGTCGTGTGGAACTCAGGTCTGACCAGCTCTTGTCCTCTGCCCCTAACAAAGATCCCCATGCATAGGGAGAGGAGAAGCTGGGAGGGCACCAGGCTCACACAGCAAGGGGGTGGAATTGCTACCCGGCCATATCTCTCTCCTACAGGGCATTGTTTGCCTGTTGCACAAGGGGATAAAGGTTGAATCTAATTCTAATATTGCTAAGTTTCTATCTCTCATAATAAAATCTCTGATATTGGCATTAATCTGAATCTAGCTAATATGTCATGAGCCTCAAAAAACTCCTCCAGTATTCCTTCCCAACTGTGTGTGTGTGTGTGTGTGTGTGTGTGTGTGTGTGTGTGTGTGCAGATGTGTGAGCCTGTGGAGTTCAAAGGTCAACCTCAGGTGTCTTCCTCCAGTTGCTCTCCACCTTATCTTTCGATCCAGGGTCTCTGACTAACCTGAGCTCACCAATTTGACTAGACTGGCTGACCGACAAGGCCCAGGGCCCACCTGTCTCTGACACCCCAGTACTGGCCTTTCACTTGAGTTCTGAGAATCCAGACTCAAGGCTGTTATGACGGCATTTTACAGATTGAGTCATCTCCCCAGATCCCCTCCCAGTTTTATTGACAGGAGCTTGCCATGTACTCAATGTTCAGCTTTGTAGTTAAGAGATGGGATGCTAAACCTCAACTAGCTTAAGGCTGTGGCTCCCTCAGTAACTGCCATGTAACCGTAAGCAAGGTCTCTCTATCTCTCTGAGCCTCAGTTCTGCCCTGTTCTAGGAGCTCAGACAGAGCTATATAGTAAGACCCTATCTCAAAAACAAAATTAAGAACATAGAATTGCTGAGTGTTGTGTGCACTGGGGTGGGTTCGTTTCTGATGTCTCCCGTAGAGAGAAAATACAAAGGCTGCCTGGAAAGAAGGCAGGTGTCTAGTGCTGGCATGAGCTCTAGATGCTGGTAGAGCATTTGCCCAGCCTGCTCAAGGTCCTCGGTTTAGTGTCTCCCCACCCTCGAGAAAGGGGGTTGACTTCTGCCTGGGGTTTGAATGGAAATGTCTTCCACAGGCCCATAGTGAACGGCACTATTGGGAGGTGTGGACTGATTGGAGGAAGTGTGTCACTGGGGGTGGGCTTGGAAGTCTCAGATGCTCGAGCTGGGTCCAGTGTCTCTCTCTTCCTGCTGCCTGCTGATCCAGATATAGAACTCTCAGCCCCTCTCCAGCACCACGTCTGCTGGTGTTTTCCCACCATGATGATAATGGACTGAACCTCTGAACTGTAAGCCAGCCCCAATTAAATGTTTCCTTATAATAATTGCTGTGCTCATGGTGTCTCTTCACAGCAATAAAACCCTAAGATAGCCTCCTCTCAAATGCTCCAGACAGGCCTGTTGGCATGTGTGGTTTCTGGAGGAGCTATATTTTTCTAGAGCTCAGCTTGTTGAACTGTGGTTCCTGACCTATGTGGGTTCATATCACTGAATGTGGAGATTTCAGAAGTTCTGACCATAGTAAAAGGTTTCTGAGTATACAACTAAAACTTGATTCACAAACTGGTATGCAGTGAATCTGAAGGGTTTGCCATGTTGGAGCTCCTGATGTCACTGCAGCCTTGGTTTTGAATCCCTAACGTCTGTCCTCTGCGCTGTTCATGCTATCACAGGAACACCTCAGCTCAGACCTGCAGACTGCTACATGCTAAGAATTGCTATGTTTGTACTGTACATCAATTTTCTTTCAGAGATGACTCAGTGATTAAGATCGTTTATGCTTTTCTGGAAGACCTGGGTTCAGTTCCTAGCACCGTCTATAAATTGAATTCCAGGGAATCGGACATCCTCTTTTGGCCTCCACAAATGCTGAGCATCTGAATGCCCTGAGATTGTTTTAAGGCAGCAGGCCCATGTGGAGGAGCATTTGAGAAGAGGTCAGTCTTCCACGTCTGTATCATGATAAAGTTCTCAGCAGTGAATGCTGGGATCACACACTTGTCGACCAGCACTAGGGACTGTAGGAAGAGCTGGGGACTGTAGAAGTCACCACCAATGCCTTTGGAAGGATGAACAGATAGCTTCACTGGGTCTGGGTAGCACTTGAACTTCCCAGGTGGCCAGAGTAGGCATCTTGGTACCATCCTTGAATTCGATGTGCTGGCTGTGATAGCCACACCTGACAACTGTTCCTCTACCTTATTTTTTTTGAGGCAAGATCTCTTGCTGAACCCGGAGCTTGCCCACCTGGCTATGCTCTCCAGCAGTCCAGAAATCCTTGTGTTTCTACCTCCCTAACCTAGGAATACAGCTGTGCACTGCCACACCTCTATTTTTCACATGGCTTCTGGAGAGTCACACTCGTGCTTGCACAGAAGACACTTACAAATGAGCTTCCTCCTCAGCCTCTGGGTCTGCTCTTTCTGGAAAGCTTAACTGTCTTATGACGGGTCAAAACAGGATGTTCCACAGGCCCACTTGCTCTGTCTGCAGTGGGAGAAGCAGTGCCTTGAGTGAGCACAGACCCCGGGCCTGTCTCCTGCTCTTCTCCAAAGGCAAAGAACAAACTTGTATCCACCTGATTTGGACCTGCAGATTCATCCCAAGAAGAAAGGCTACAAGAGTGTGATGTGGGGGGGAGTAGGGTTCTGTGGTCAGCACTGGGTTCCAGCTGCACCTTCCCTCTGCACCTGGTTGTCACCGTTTATAAAGCGGATGTCATAAAGCTTTCCTTCTGGGCTCGTGTGGAGGACCTGGCCCGCAGAAGCGGTTCCAAACAGCAGCTTAGCCTAGCTCTGTTGGCTGTCCTTATCTATGTTCCTTTTACCATCTCTCCTAGCCCCCATCTTGCAGGTGTTGAACTGAGTTGCTCAGATTTGGAGATGGCTCTCCGAGCCTCACTTGTAGCCACAATGGAGACCTGTGAGATCAAAAAGGATAAAACTGGTGTGTCCCTCCCCAGAACGGTAGTTCTCTGAAGTGAGGCTGGGGAGATCCCAGCTCCAGGATACTTGCAGTGACGTATGTGGTGCCCTCTGGTGGACAGTCTCGGCTCTGGGGAGTATCTAAAACAGCAGCACATCAGAATGTTCGTTTCTCTTAGATGCTAAGTTCTGCTGTAGCATCAAAAGCGGATGCACGTTAGCAACACAAGACCAGCCAGTGTGAGCAGGCGGCTGCACTCAGGGCTTTGTCCCTACTGGGACCATGTAGTGTTATTAGTTCTGGTGGCCGTATGAACAAGACATTTCTTTTCTGTGGTCTTCAGTCAGGTCCCAGTGGAATAAAGAATTCCTGTGCTCAAGAGGTAACTGACCCTCCATGTTCCTGGCCCTTTGCTGATGCTGAAGAGGTACCACCACTGCTCCAGGTCACTACAGTGACTACAGGGGACACACACCATATCTGACTCCACATCCATGGGGTTCTTTTTTTTTTTTTTTTGGTTTTTTTTCGAGACAGGGTTTCTCTGTGTAGCTTTGCGCCTTTCCTGGAGCTCACTTGATCCATGGGGTTCTTAATTCAGCAGTGGCACTTCTGCTGCTCAGTGACAGACAAAACCTGGTGTGGAGTTTAAAACTGATGGTAAAGCGCAGAACTGTGACGGTGGCCTTGGGGATGTCCTGCACACTAGAGCTTATTAACATAGTGCCTGATTGAGGGAGGATTATTCTGGTGACAGCAGATGTCAGGGTTTGTCTAGCTGCTTATCTTCTCCAAGTCCTCTCCTGGAGCCTCCCTTTGGAGAATTCCTGTACTGCAATCTGGGGTTACTCACAACAGTGTCACGTTCCTTGGGTAGCTGAGAAGGAATTGAACACTGGAAAAATGGAGATTGAGCAGAAGCATCTCAGTAGAAGGAGCCAGAGTTGTATCCCTGAGAGTTCCTCCCCAACCCCCAGACTGCCCTTGGTTAGCTCCCTGTCCTTGGCATTCAGACTCCAGTAAGTAGGGAACCTGTCCCTAGGAGGACCAGCTTTCCCCACCCCTCTGCAGTGTGCAAAACAGTCCTGGAAAAGGTCAGTCCTACTTCCCAGCTGGCCTCAGAGGCTCTCCAGGCATGTCCATTTACCAGCAGAGTATCCAGTGCTGGGCTGCCTTCCCCTCACAGACAACACTGCTGAGCATACACACCCTCAGGTCCCCTGGAATGCTCCCTCTCTGGTGTCTAGCCCTGTGCTAAATGCTGCCATGCTAGCTAGGGCCACCCATTAGTTTTTATGCTCAGGACAAGAGTCCAGTTGGGCACTCACCTGTCCCCAGATGTGTTACTGGCTCTGCACTGGAGCTGCTAGCTCTTGGCTGAGGCTCCCCAGTGCTCTGAGATGATGCGCTTCCTGACCCGAGCCAGTGAGCCCTGAGCCAGCACTCTCCTGGTCCCGGGGAAGCAGTGCTCTCCAGGCTTCACTGTAATTGCGCCTCCCAGTGCTCTTCTCCTGTTTTGAGTGCCTAGCATATTGTTTGCGTGTGCTTTTCATCCTGTGATGTATTCCACCAGGGTGTGGCAGGAGGCTAGTCTGTTAAGCCCTGGCCTAGGAGTATGGAGAAATGAATTATGGTTACAGCTCTGGCATTAATGGGTGACATCAGACAAGTCATGTCCCTAGCCCTGAGCCTCGGCATCTTCCTGTGGAGAATAAAAGCCCCGACTGGGTGATCTCTGAGGTCTCATTAAGCCCAAACAGCCTATGTGTCTGATCCTGTGTGTAAATTCAGACAAGTCTCAAAGACTTCTCTGACTGCTCCGTGATGCTATCGATTGCCACATATATTCAGCAAAATCCACTCTGGCCAAGAGTTGTTCATTGGCACTCCCAGAGGGCTTTTCTGGGCTCCTCGGCTCTGTGTAACCTAAAGACAAGAGGATTGTAGAACTGTATCAAAAACTGTTCCAGGATTTGACAACGGTGGGCTTTGTAGTCTCAAATTCAAAGTCATAGGAAATGGATACATAAGCCCTACTCCTGTACAAACCAATAACCAGCAACTCGGAATATCCACTGAGTATGGCGTGGCGAAGGCCGCAGTGTTTGCCAAGGTGATGTCTCATTTCCCTAGAGGTGGTGTTTTAAGTGTGCCTATTATAGTGTGTGTCCTCGGAGACAATGGGAAGCTGGTGCGGTCTTGATCCCAGTCTTGCAGTTTACTAACTTTTTACCCTTCTGGGGTTCATCTTTTTTGCTAGCAACTTTTCTTTTTATGTATATTATATAGTACATACACACATAAGGGTTTTATTAATTCTTTTTTTTTTTTTTTTTTTTTTTTTTGGTTTTTCGAGACAGGGTTTCTCTGTGTAGCTTTGCGCCTTTCCTGGGACTCACTTGGTAGTCCAGGCTGGCCTCGAACTCACAGAGATCCACCTGGCTCTGCCTCCCGAGTGCTGGGATTAAAGGCGTGCGCCACCACCGCCCGGCGAGTTTTATTAATTCTTTAAGAATTACACACAATGTATTTTGATCATATTCACCCCCTCTCTCAAATCCTTCCTTCCAGATCCTCCCCCTCCCCTCTTCCCACCCAGCTTCATGCTTGCTCTCCTGCAAGTGAGTAAGCGAGCTCATTCTCTTTCTGTCTCTCTCTCTCCCTGTGTCTGTCTGTCTGTCTGTCTTTCTCTGTCTCTCTCAAACCCATTGAGTCGGTTTGTGTTGGCCAGCGCCTCCTGGCCATGGTGCCTGCCCTGGAATGCTGTTGGTATCCCAAGTGTCACACAGGTAAAGAAAGCTGACTCTCCCTCTGAGTCTGGGTTCATCTTTAAGAACTGTAATAATAACTTGAGTTTCCTGCAGCAATGCAAGATGAGCAAGCACTTAATTTGCTGACACCCCAGAAGTTGACACTTTAGTTACCCCATTTTATAGAAAGGGAATCTCAGGCTCATGGGAAAAGGCATTTTTTTTTCACTCTTAGAATAACAACAGTGGGAATATACTCCCCCCCACCCCCCAAAATCCTGGTCTAAATGAATAATCTGGATACCTTGTGGGTGGCCATTCCCTAGCACGAATGTCCTAACCCTCCAGGTTTGTGCCATGAAACTAATTAGATAGAAGCCTCACCTCTCTCTCTCTCTCTCTCTCTCTCTCTCTCTCTCTCTCTCTCTCTCTCTCTCTCTCTCTCTCTCTCCCCCCTGCCCCCACCAAATAGCAGCCCCTGCCTGGGGCTGCTCAAGACCACACCTACCTACAGGTTACTTAAGTCCTGGTAGCCATATTTGCCTTGTGACTCTGTGATGGAGGCTGTTGGAAGGATCCATGGTGACAGATATGTTGGACTGCCGGGCTGGACAGGCATTCTACATTTTTGCTTTTAAGACTAATTCAAAGCAGGTCCCAGGTGTCCAGGCCTAGGGCCAGGCACATACTTATCCATGTCCTTCCTTGGCTCCCTGACCAGGTGGTCCCATCACAGGCTCCCAGCCCGTGCCTGGCTTCTGACACTGTCATAAACATAGCAGGAGCCTGTAGCCATGGTGTCTTGTGTTCTTAGTTAGAGTCCTTTGGGAAGAAGGAACCTCAACTGAGAAAATACCTCTCATTGGAGTGGTTTGTAGGCAAGTCTGTGGGGCATTGTCTTGATAATTGATGTGGGAAGGCCCAGCCACTACAGGAGATGCCATCCCTAGGTGGCCCATCGTTCTATAAGAAAGCAAACTGAACAAGCCAGGAGGAGCATGCTAGTAAACAGCATTTCTCCATGGTCTCTGCTTCAATTTCTGCCTCTGGGTTCCTGTTTGAGTTCCTGATTTGGCTTCCTACAATGATGGACTGTGGTTAAAAGAGTAAACCAAATAAACCCTTTCCTCCCTACATTGCTTTTAGTTATGTTCTTTATCAGAACAATAGAAAGTAGCTAACACAGTTCTCACAAGCCCCAAAGATGTGAGTTAGCATCTTGTACATCATTTCCCAGTTCGCCCAGAGTCAAAGCTTGAGGGCGTAGTGCTGAAGCTTGAACTTAGGACCTTCTTGATCCAGAGTTCCTGGCCGTAACCACTTAGCACTGCTGCCTTTAAATATAGACGGGCTCATGGCGCTTTCAGAGACACGGGTGTTCAATGAACTGATACACGCAGAAGGACCTAGGGCAGGAGCTGTCCAAAGGGGGTCCTCTGCTGCATAATCCCCTGGATGATGCTCTACGGTGCTAATTTCCTTTTATGGAAATACTTTGGTTAGTTAAAACAGGCCAGGGTCCCCTCGTGATAACTCTAAACCTTGGACAGATTGTTTCCCTGCAGAGTTGTAGCCGCATTAGAGTTGTGCTTTGTTTATTTTGAGCTGTCTTGTTAAGGAAGGATTTATATGCTGGCGTTGATGTAGGACAGCAATCAGGCAATGTTTTCTGCCTTTGACAGTTGGCGTGATAGTTTGCTTCCAGTGAAGTTTGACTCACTGTATCTGGAAGCTGTCAGTGTGGGAGCATGAAAAGGTCATGACGGATGGCAACGGATAAGTGGGTAGGGGAAGAGAGCTGGTAAAGAAGACAAATGGCCTCCCATACTTCTGAGGGAAGGGCTGACCCCAGCCACTCCAGGCCAGCCCTGTGTTCTTCCTCTTTACCTGCCCTGGCTAAGACTGGGAAAGCTCTGGACACCTTTGTGACAGCGACAGGAAGCTGCCTGTGGCAGAGTCCAGAGGAGCCTTGCCAGCACCTCAGCCCCTCAGGTACATGCGAGCTTCTGGGTGGAAGTGCTGTCCACTGTAGGGCCACCTCACAGTCGTCAACACAGGCCACAGAGTCATCCTTCCCTGCAGTGGAAGGTGGGGAAGAAAGACAAACTCGGAAATGGGAATGGTGGGGAAAAGTTGACTTCAAGCTTTTAAAACAACGGTGACTTTGTTAAGGTGCTTCCCCATGTCTGAGGCCAGCACTGCAGAGCACGGAAGTAAGTAAACAGACAGAAGTTGTTGGGGCTGGAGAGATGGCTCACAATGAAAAGCTCTGGCTTCTTGCAGAGGACCCACATGTAATTCCCAGCATCCACGCATCTGCTAACAATGCCTGTAACTCCAGTTCCAGGGGACCCAGGGCCTTCCTCTGACCTCTGCAGGTACCAGGCATACATGCCTGCAGGGACATAGACATACATGTAGGCAAAATGCCCATACACATAAAATAAAATTAAAAATTGAAAAAAATACATATTGGGTACATGCTTCAACACTGGTAAAGGACAGAATCTCCTGCTAACCAGAATTACCTCTGCATTTAAAATGGAGCCTTTTGAAATCTTTCCTGGGGATGGGATCCAGGACCTTGTGCGTGTCAGGCAAGTGTTCTACCACTGAGCGCCTTTGCTAACTCCTATGTAAATATTTTTTTCTTTTCTATTTCATTTGGTATTGTGACATAAGAATCTTCTTCTAGCCTGTTTTCCTGGGTTGTGCTCTATTTCATCATGGGTGTCTTACTCCTCACTGTAACCATGTAGTTTGAAGAAATGTGTATTCAGTGAAGGTCTACATCCCTTCTTTCTTTGTATCTTATAATTTGAGTTGCTTGAAATTTTGTGTTAAAAATGACATCTTAAAGAGTCCCTCTGCAGGCTGAGCGGTGGTGGCACACACCTCTAATCCCAGCACTCGGGAGGCAGAGGCAGGCTGATCTCTGTGAGTTCAAGGCCAGCCTGGGCTACAGAGTGAGATCCAGGCCATCCAGAGTTACACAGAGAAACCCTGTCTTGAAAAAACAAAAAAAGAAAGGAGAGAGGAAGCGAGAGTGAGCACCAAAGTCAGAAGGAAGAACAGTGACTGGATGGTGTGCTGGCTTGCCAAGCGTGGGCATGGGCATTTGTTTGCCATCTGAACACTTTCTTAGGCCCTGTGAAAGTAGAAAAGGGAGAGTTACTGCAAGGCTGCTTGGGCAGAGTTGACTCTGTCTTCTTGACTCAGGGCCATCTGGGAACCAGACAATTCTTGATTTGAAGAATGGCTTTCCTACTTCCAAGCTCTGGGACTTCATCAAAGACCCCTTCCCTCGGCAGACATGTTCTAGTAGAAGCCAGCACAGTTCCTGCTGACCAGTGTGGTGCCAGAGAGGATGGGTTCTGGCACCAGACCTCCTGGCTTCAGGTCCCAGGCCCCTTGTGAGTTGTGTGATCTTGGACAGGTTCCTTAGCCTTCTTGTGTTTCTGTTTCCTTATCTATAAAATAGAATGAGCAGCTGCTGGAGTGCACAGAGGCTCTCTAGCCTTGAAGGCACCTAGTGCCTTTAGTGCTCAGTGCTTTAATCGGCTGTGGATACTTAATAAATGATGTGAGTGACAATGTCATGCCTGCTGGGCCTGAGAACACCGTTCCATATGATTCCTGGAGCCCACCAGGGTCACACCTTTGCCAAAGGCCTGGGCCCTAGCCTTAAGGATGGTGAACCACAGAGAACATGGTAGCAGCAGTCTTCTTTGTGCTCTGCAGTCACAGGGAAGCAGTGCTGCTCTGGCCCCGCCTCCTCCTTTGCACACTTCAAAGGCTGCAGTGGCAAGTGGGTCCAGTTGCACTGATTGACCTCCCTGATAAGAGTCCCACCAGCGTAGGTCACATACCCCCCCACCTCCCGCCCCATACACAGCACCCTAGCTCCAGCATCCTTCTCTATAGCCTGGAGTAAACCTCCTAGCCAGCCTCCCTCCAGTGAGCTTCCAACCTTCCAGCCAAAAAAAAAAAAAAAAAAAAAAAAAATGCTTAGGCTCCCAGAGGTCTCTACTTGCCTCCAGGCTTAGATATGCTCAGCAAGGTGGGGCCCTCCCAGCCTGCTTGCCCTTGTCCAGTAGGGACAACCAAGTCTATGCTTTAAGAAGCATAGAGATTCACACCTCTCCATTGTGAGATTATTTAATGCACAAAGGGTTTTTCCCATCAGGAAAGATTTCCCCCACAGGTTCCTTTAAATAGTGACTCCTCGAGGCAGGCAAGAGTTTTACAGATCATTAACTACCTGACTGAAAGCCCGCAGGGCATGGAAACTTAAAACTGAAGTGTTGGGAGCCCCTGCCAATTACAGATCAATCCAAAATGAAGACAGAGTATCACTGGAACCAAGTCAGTGGGAAAATGTGATTCGATTCAAGAAAAAAAATCTCCTGTGCATGCTGCTTTTGTGAAGCACACCAATTGTTTAAATGATGTTCCACCTGTCTGCCCATCTTGAGCCTTTTGCATTCATCTCCCACATCTCCATCCCCAATCTGCAGTCTCGGGGTTCCCTTCCGTGAACTGCATCAGTGGCAGTAACCCCAGGAAAGGGTGTCATTGGGAAAGGGTTCTGTGGCCAAGTAGAGCGAAGGCAACTGATGCACAGATACCGCAGGTAATGGATGAACTATGCGCTAACAATTTGCAGATAAAAATAATGGAAGTTAAAAGTGTACTTTACATGATAAAAGGAAGATGAGAGAGGATGGGCAGTCTGTTAGATCTGAGACGGTTACAGGAGTCTTGCTTTGTGCAGTAGGCTCTGCTGAAAAGATTGATGCAATGGGGAGTGACCTTGGCTTGGAGCAGGAGCTGGTGATGTATGTATGAGCATCCCTCTGCTAAATGGACCCAGATTTGTAGCACTAATATACATGGGAGCCCAGAACCAAACTCAGTATGGCAATAAATCAACAGCCACTTTGGGTGTCATTTCTGGTTTATATTCCACTATTGTTCTATCACTTTAATTCATGTCACTATCATCTTTTCATCTGGAACAGTTTTATATAATTTTCCAGTGGAGTTACCTGACAAATCCTATCAAATTAACAAGGTACATTAACAGTATTGACTGACTGCGGCTTCAGGAGTTGCATGGCCTTAGAAGAAAATTTTAACCATCTCTGTCTGGTGGTGATTTTTTTTTTTCTTCCTGAAAGAGGAATGTGGGGTGAGGTTTATTTCCACATAAAAGATATGCACATTTCTTTTGTTCTGTTCATTTTGACTGTTATAAATGTCAAAATAAGAAGCAGATAAGGAGGGGAAGCCCTGCTCACATGAACACACACCCTGTTACCACTGCCATGGCTTAAGTACTTGTCTTCTTTCAGGGAACTAGAGAGATGTCCAGATCCTTAACAATTAATGACCAAATTGGAGGCAAGAGTGCAGTGGGATAGTCATAGTCTATTTCAAGTGAAATGTAATCAAGTTGGTCTCCTGATAGCTTCTCAGCCTTCTGAAATCCTCCATACCTGAGATTTAGAGTCAGCTGGACTTAGGACATTATGCCTAACTGAAATATGTTGCTCCTAAATATTGTCCAGTGCAAGCCCAGCATTCGGTTAATAAAATTAAACACACACACACACACAAGAAAAAAACAATTCCTGGACTCTACCACAGATGACAAAGTTAGCATCCGTCCCTGCATTGTTCCCACATCTGTACATGGCCTCCTTCCTTTGTCTTCCCTGGGTTTGGAATGAATCTGCTCACAAAATATTACAGTGGATGGAGGGGACAAAGTCCAGTCATGGAGATTGCATTTGTTTTTATTTCTTCTTTACATTTAAATTTGTTGCCAGGCAGAGGTGGTTGTATGTGTGTCTGTGTTTTGGTTGAGGTGGGGGTACTAACTGAGCTGGTTTGGGTGGAGTTTTATCCTCTTTTGAGCTACTAATCATTTCTCACAAGCTCTGCTTGTCTTTTCTATTCCAGTATGTACAACTGATTATTTCAGGGCTTGTTTTTTTATCTTGACTTCTTTTTTATTTTTTTTTTCTACTTTGACCCTGACCTTAAAACTATGACCTAAAAATTTTAAGGCTGCCTGTGGGGCTCACTCCAGAACACATATTAAAGGTTTACATCTCACTCCATGAACAAATTTCTCTTTTCAGCAAAAGAGGACTTGTCAACTAGATTTGGTGTGTCAGACAGACCATGTCATCTCAAAAATACCGAGAGGGCGCCTTCAGTGTGTCCATCCTAACCCTGCACCTCATTGGTTCCTGCTCATTTTCCAGCATATGCCAAGAAAACGCTGGAGTCTCTCCTTCGGCAGAGAGGCGAGGCCCTTCCCCACCTGAAAGGCAGGCTTTGAGATTTGAATTTCCAGAGTTTTGTGTGAAGACCCTTTGCTCCCCCTGTGGCCTCCCTTAAGTATTACTTGGGAAATTATTTGGTGTCACAGAGCAAACTTCTGTCTCCTCCCCCTCTATTTTTAATGTAAAATTTTTCCAAATCAAAAACTCTATATGGGTAACAGAATCTATTACTTAGGGTCTTTATTTAAAAAAAAAAAAAAGAAGATCAGCACTATCTTTAAATGGCCCTCTATTCTAGCTTATGTCATTACAATACAGATATAGTGCTGTTAGCAGTACACGGGGAAATTCTGTTTTGTGTCTCTATAATATCAGAGAAAGCACAATCCATTCCCTAATAGCTTTCTGAATCTTTGGGTTATCACCCCACACGACACAGCTCGCCTGCTCAGGCAACCATACTATGCGAGTCTCGGATGCTGTTTAGAAACCCTGCCTGTGGGAAGACTCCCTCAAGCCCTAAGAGCTCATGCTAAACCACTTTATGATTTGTCCAGCAGGTCAGGTCATTGCACTGAAGTCACTGGCACCTTCCTCATTTCATGGCTTCTTTTTGTCGTCCCCTCCCCCCCCTTGGCCTCACAGGTATCTCTGGAGACAAAGTAGAGATAGACCCTGTTACAAATCAGAAAGCCAGCACTAAGTTTTGGATTAAGCAGAAGCCCATCTCAATCGATTCTGACCTGCTCTGTGCCTGTGACCTTGCCGAGGAAAAGAGCCCCAGTGAGTAGTCCTTTATTTATGTCTCCTTTTCTCGTCCCTCCTCCCTGGGCGCCGGGTGCTGGGAGAATATATGGCCACCATGTCCTTTTTTCCTTGGGCCTGTTTAACTCATTACCAGAAATTTCTTTTAATCAAACAGGATTGTATTATGTACCTAGAGCCTGAGGTGAGCCCCATCTTGTTCATCTTGCTGTCAGCAAAGGCCCTTGAGGCTCCGTGCTCTGGGGGCTGGGTCACCAGGCAGGTAGGTTCCTGCTGGAATCTGCACTCAGGAGAGTCCTTGGTTTACTTTGTGCTCCTGTCCCTTCCCATTGGGGGAACTTGATCAGTCAGCCCTAGACCTGTTCCCTTCCTGTGCCACACCAGTGAAAGGTAGCTTTCCTGTGGCAGCCAGAGACTAGACTTAGGCGTCCATCACACAGGAAGTGTCAGCACACCCAGATTATTGGCAGCTGCGTGGCCTCTGGCTCATAACTAAACTTGTGCCTGGTCCTACAGAAGAGGCCACTACTGGGCTGGCATTCTTCCACTAAACCATCCAAGCAGACACCATTTGGACATGTTCTATTTCTCAGTTAAGTAATTGAGTGTAGTATTTAGATTAATCACTTCATCGTTTTTAGGACTCCAGCCCTAGCACGGGGCAAAAAGAACGCATAGTTCACAGTGGAGCCTCTCTGGTAGCAAACAGCCAGAACTGTGTACATGTTCTTGGTGGCATAGGGAAGGCTGGTAAACAGGGTTCTTCTCAGACTGCTGCTGCACCTCAGCATTTCCTATCACCAGAGCTCACCCCAGTGGCTCTTGGCTTGGCAACTTGAGGTACATACTGAGCATCTAATTTGGGGACCTGTGTTCCCATGTCTATGAATCTGAGAACAAATGTTATGAGGAATTATATGCTCAGAAGGAACACTAGGAAAGGCAGAGGTCAGGGAATGTTTATAATGTGGCTCATTTCCAAAGTCATCCTGACTAAAAGGGCACCTCACGGTGCTGAGCCCCTCAGCAAGGCTTACAGGCTGGGCACATGCCACATACACCCATGATCAGTGTTTTATTTCAATGTCAAATCCAGCTATGAAAAAGTTTCTTTCAGCTCAGTCTCCAGCTTGGCGAGAAAGGAAAGCTTAGTGGGTAGAGAGAGGCACGAGGTCATTCTTGTCCTCTTACTGCTGTCCCTGCCATCCACTGTCACCCCAGTGAGGCTGTGACTTCAGGGTGCTTGGCAGAAGAGACCCATGAGAAAAGTGCTTGCTGCTACTGGAGCCTGAAGGCTACTAGACCCCCTCTGCCATGAGTAAGCCTGTCCCCAATTCCACCCTCCCTATCTTGGTGCCCCCCCAAAAGTGTTTGTCCTGGCATCTTCCTTCCTAAGGATATTTTAAAGAAAGACATTTTATAGCTTGTCTTAGAAATGGCAAGTGGTCATCTGCATGTTGCATAGAGACCTAACCTGGAGTAGGGAGTTGTGGGAGGACCAGGGACCAGATTTGGGCTCCTTCTCGTTCACAGATACGCGCTGTGCCTAGAAGGGCGATAACGCAGGCACTGGAAAAGTAGAGATGTCACATGCCCGGCTAGCAGGGAAGGTTCACAGCCACCCACCTCCCATGGTCTCAAAAGATCAGTCAGTCATGAAGGAATTACTGCACATGTGTGTTCATGGGCCACATCCTCAGCTTAAGGGTGCAGCTGAGCAGGCAGGGCCATCTTTTCACTGCTGACAGTCTCCAGGGTCTTCTCTCTGACATGTCCCAGTGTGCAAACCAGGTACATAGCTTTGGGGGGTCGGGGGTCCCTGTCTCCCTGTGGCTGAAGAGAACAGCTCCCTGCCCGGTACTCTGTAGCAGTGCTGTTGAAGCCATGTTCTCTGATCTCCGAGGACTCACAGGGTCCTAAAGGGCACAAGTGGTCATGGCTGGGGGAGGAGAGTGAAAACAAAAAAAGAGAGGACGCATTCCGTCCCATGCATGCCTGGAACCCTTGCTTCAGTCAGGGGCGGGGCCAGAGAGCATTGCTGGGGTTTGGGGCCTTCCAGCCCAGCTGGCCCGACAGTGACAGGCAGAGGGTAATATTGGAGGACATCTGACACCGTCTTCTGGCCTCCATGCACACGGGGACACAAACACTCACACAGATACACACAAATATAATCTTTTTTACCTGAAAGAAAAAGACGTTAAAATTATATGCTTGTAAAATAAAGTTCGAACTCCTTGGCACAGCCTTTGCTGACGTTGAAAGCCACTGATCACTCAGGCTGTGAGGTACAGTCACACTATATGTTGTGTGCTTTTGCTGTTGTGACTCTCTGGAATATACCTTCCACCTGGCCCTACTGCTGACTCGGGACATTGCCCCCTTCCCTCATTCACTCCGCTCATTCCCAATCATTGCCCGGGAGTTTGTATGACCTCCAGACAGGTGCAGTGTGCTGCTCATCTCTTTAGAATCTCTTTCCCCCTTCTTCCTCACCCCCTACTCCCCATCCTGTCCTGAGTCCCCACTGAGCTGATTGGCCCAGCAATCTTTACAGTCATCTACAGTGAATGTTGGTCAACTTGAAACTGAATGAACCAGGATCGAGGAATCAAAAGTTGTTCCCTGTAATTCTTGTAAAGTGCCCACACCGGGTGTTAGTGAATGAGTCAAGTCTGCATTGTGTATTCTTATCATCTCCAGGATCCTCGCTAGATTAATTCAGCCGCTGGGTCTAAAAAGCCCCTCCTCAGACCCTCACCAGACCGTGGGGTTAATCTATGGGAGCCGCTGGGTCTCTTCTTTCTTTCCTTCTTGCGTTTTTTCCCTAAAGGATTAATGGTAACCCTTTTTATCTCTTATGTCTGTTGAACCTTAGAAAAAGTTATTTTAGCAGCACTAAAGAAATGAAAGTCACTATATTTCATAAGTTTAGCCTGTGATTTTTATCAGCATAGTGATGTATGTTTGTAGCTGAGTTTACATCAAAAATTATTCTTAGGGCTTCTTGAATGAATTATGGCAAAGAGAAAGAGTCTAGAAGTAGATAAGGTTTTTGATTTCTGCAATATATTCTCTTTTTCATGTTTTTATCTCTCATAACACAAGTGTCTTCCCAGAGACTGGAACGTGTGACCAACTGGAATAATTTAGTTGTGAAAACAGAACAGACGTGTTATTAAGCAGCCTGCTTCACAAAAAGGCGTTAAGTGTGGGGAGGATAATGAAGCTATCCCCGTTCTTACTTGAGACATGTTTGTCAGAATTTTGAACAGAAAAGAAATGTTTTCAACCCTTCGGATATGGCCATTTTGCAGGGTTTATGGAGAAAGCTGCTGTCACACCATTCATCCGGTCTTCCTAAGACACAGCTCAGGTCTAATTGATGCCACATCCCCAAAGTGTGTGAATAGCTGACTAGGCAAAGGGGCTGAGCATTTGCACGGGGAAGCATGGAATTAGAGACTGTGGAAACAGCACAGCCTGTAGCTCCTGCACCCTGCTTCTCCCTCTTAGGCCAGTGTTGAGAGAGATTTATCACTCTGTCCCTGTGAGTGCTTAAGGACCTGGAACTGACTAAATAGATACAAGGCTTAAAAAACCTGTGTGGATAAACAGACTCCGAAGAATTCAGAAAATCTGTGAGAGCCCTGATGGAGGGAGGAAAAGCCTTTATTATTGAGATCAGTGTGCGCTCAGTCTGGCTTGCCCCTCCTTGGGCTTTCTTGTGCTACATCTTTTCTTTTTAAAGTGAATGTTAATGTCTGCTCTAGTGCTGAAAAAAAAAAAAAAAAAAAAACAGGGACCTTTCTGTGACACGGGAGACTTGGGCTGTGTGTCAAGGCACCAAACTCCACCACACCAGGTCTGGTGCCCTCGAAAGAATCTTGTGCAGGTTCAGGGTCTTTAGGAAGCTGCCCATCATTAGGAAATCAGATTTAAACCTTAATAAAGTAGCTGTCATCTTTATAGCTGAGAAGCACTCTATATCTCAGTTAAGTGTAGATCATACTCAATCTTAAGGAAGCAACAGAATAGAGGTAACCTGATTACGTTTCTTGCAATAGTATAATTTAAAGAAAATCTGATTCTGCCGATGCTGTGGTTATATTGGTGGGAGGTGTTCTGCTTTGCTTTGCTTTGCTTTTTTGTCCAAAACTGTTTGGACCAAATCTAGGAACTCTCTAGGGTTAGGAGCTGTGGCCATAGCTCTAGTAAGTAGAACCCCTGGGTACTAGAGACAGGATTCAGCTAAGACCCGGAGCTGAGCCAGCTGGACTTATTGGTGACCTCTCATTTACATGAATCTTTCTTTTCATAAGTACTTGACAAGATCTGTAAAGTAGTGTATTTAATTTACTAATTAAATTAAAGCTACTGAATAATGATTTGTCCACATTGATTTAGCTTAAATGGAAAAGATTAGCTTTGTTGTGATCTTGAGCAGCCTTAATGGCCAAGCCAGTTAGACACAAAGGCCCCTTGTGTCTTGTGGGTCAGAGACATAGGTAAGCCAGGCTGTGATTGAATTGCCCGAACCTCACCCTGCGTCCAGCTCTCCTCTCCTCCCATTCTATTGTTGCACTGGGCTTAAGAGAATGTTAACGCGGTAATAGGCACAGGGCCTTCCCCATTATACGCCTTGCTATCGAACGGTTCTGCATGACTAGTTAAAGAAGATGGCAAGAAGATTAATGAAAGCCAGGCTAATGCAGAAGGGGGTACTTTTGCAAGACTTCTGCGAGGAGATATTAGAGCTGAACCAGAGCTTGGCTTTTTCTTTATCCTGTGACCTTTGAACCTGCCTTACTGTTGAGAGCTGCCAGGGAAGTCGACATTTTGATTGATGTTGGTACACGAGTCAGTCTTTCCCATTGAATTCTACATCTGCACGAAAATAGCTTTTCCAGCAGAATTCATACTGGCTAGAGGTGATAGCCAAATTGATGGTTGAAATGCTTTTATGTAGTTTTCATTTAAACCTAAAAGCATTTGATGGTTTATTCAGTATCCAGTTTTCACAGATGGTGTGTGTTCACTTACATGCTCTTCATGGGTTTATCAACTAGAGAGAAAGACCAGTATTAGAGATGTTCAAAGGTTTGCAGACAGAGCTCCAAGCTGACTTCATGAGGAGCGAAAGCCGTTGTTAAGCAAAGTCATCACCATCCTTAAAACAGAACAGTCCACCTGAGCACTCGGGGCAGCAGACTTTGAGATCTGTGTAAATAAAGCAGAACAGCTGGCTGGCTGTAGAAAGCCTTGAGGGAGCTCTGCAATTGCACCTCTGTACCCACCAGAGCCCTAGTTCACAGGCATGCTGTAGACCAGGGGGAGCTCTTTGATCTTCTGAGACACTGACATTCCCTGTGAAAGGGATTGGCGTGGGCTACCTGCAAAACATCCCTCTTCATGTGTCCTCACTGACTCTCTCTATGGGATTTCACATCTGATTGCATGGCATCCCCTGCCCCTCTCCAATAAAAGGTGGCAGGAGGGTTAGGATTTGTTTCCTAAAGTCACTTGGCACACCCCAGCCCAAACCCACTGACCACCCACTCTCTTTCTCCTGTTTGGTGGGGCAGCTCCAGCAGAGACCACACACATCCACACTTCCCCAACATGACAGGCACCCTAGTTGAGCTTCTGAAGAAGCGCATGCCTGGGATGTTTGTCCTTTTTACGTGCCCCTGAGAATGTGCGCAAGAGGAATGCAGGTGAGGTGGGTGGTGGGTGTTCATGGCTGTGCTGCCATCCAGCAGGCACCTGTGTTTATGCCCTGGCGGCCTACAGCCTACCTTCAGGCTCTGCTGACTCCCAGATCTGGTCTCACACATTAGAAAGTCCAGCAGTGTTAGGGTTTTTTCTGTCTGACGTGGACTCACTTCCTAAATTCCATATCAAATACGGTGAGTACTGCCTGGTGGCAGAGCAGTGGACTCTCCCGAAGTAAATGTTCCAGTTATTGGAGTGCTTTGGAGCACGATCAGAGGCAGGATGCCTCTCCTCTTAACAGATATGTTCCTGAGCCCTATTAAAAGGGGTCTTCATCTAGCCTGTCAAGGGAGTCTGCTGGGGTTTTTTAGTTTAATTACACTATCCAATTAAAACTCCTTGCTGCATTTGGATGCGCCTCTCCTTGGGCCTGAGTGGATATGACATTTACAAGGCTCGCCTTTCAAGCAGACAATAGTGTGATTGATGAGGTGCATGTTCAGTGAAGGAGGCAAGCGTCTGCAAAGTGCTGCTGAGTGTGCTCGGATTTATTTATCATTGCTTTCCCAAAACGGGGAATCTGGGGACATGGGTTTAAGCAACCAGGAGACTGCCTCAATTTCTCCAAGGATGTGGAAGGGAAAGACCCAGTGTGGCTCAGGATAAAGGTGGAAAAAAAACTGTGGGCATGGGATTTCATGTGGTCAGAGGCCAGCTTCAGGCCTTAGGCTCCCTGATGGCTATAATAACCTGTAACCTCAAGCTGTAACTGCTCTTAAAGAGCCATCATTACATTCACGGGAGCTGGTGAGCTCAGCTTTCCAGGATGTCTACCATCCACTGCCCTCTGCTGTGGGCTGACACCTGACTGTACCACTTATGCTCCCACCTCCATTGCCCAAAAGCTCCTGGCTCCCCTGTAGTCACAGCTCATGGCTTCAGAATCAGCCAGGAGCAATTGTGCATCTTCTGCAAAGGGACTTGGATACATGGGAAACCTTAAAGGTTATGGTAACAAGGATTCTAAAACAACCACTGCTGTTTAACCTGGGTGTATAGTTAAGTGGAGCCACATGCTCATCTCCATACTGCCTGGCCTGTGGAGGGTCAGCCCTGGTGAAGTTAGGAGCTACATATGAGGTTGTCGTCCTAAGAGCCAAGTTGGTTGGTGAGAAAGACACCAGCGGCTGCACTGAGGGCTTACAGGGCAGTGTGAATGTCAGTGCTGTGTGAGCAGCCTCCACCTGCACTGTACCAGGGAGAAGTAAAGCATGCACTGCATTAGCTGCTGTGCTGGTATTGTAGAGGAGTGGGCACGTTGTCCTGTGTCTTAAGTTCTCACTGAACAGTTGCTTGGGTTTGATGGGCCCATCATAACAAATCAGTTATCAAGGTAGAGTAGAAAATTTGCATGCATTTGCATTTCCTAGACTTTTATTACTGTTCTCCTCAAACTCATCCTTGCTTGATTATTAACACAAGAAGCAACAGTGAGCCAGGAAAGACTGCAGACTGGTCCTGTGGAACAGAAGAGCTGGGCAGGCTGTTTCCTTCTACTTCTGCCAAGCTCCCAGGCAGAGTGCATTTATGTTAGGTTTGGTAGTAGGGGTGTTTTGGTTTGGGGGCGTTGTCTTATTTTGTTGTGGTTGGTTTGTTTCTTGTTATTTTTGAGATAGTGTCTCAGTGTGCAGCCTTGGCTGGCCTGGGGAATTCCGCATGTATGTTACTGTCTAGGGTCCTGATCAGATTTGTTTTCTCTACCTGTTGAAGAATTCAAAGGCAGAGAGACTCTCCGGTGTAATGGGTGGTGGTGGGGACCTCTCAGTCACAGCAGACAGGATCAGCCGATAAAGAATGGCTCTTCTTAGGAGAGAGGAGACACACACACAGCGGGGCACACAGAAGAGATCTGAAAAGCTGAAGCTGGGCCTCTCCTTGAGGGCTACGTTGTTTTAAGTCTTTGGAGGAGCTTCCCCCTAATTTAGAGTTGGTCGGTTTGAAGAAAGACAGGATGGCTGATCGGCCCACACCTGGTGAGTAAACATGTCCTAATCATATCTAGCCTTGAACTTGGAGCCAGCCTATCAGCAGGAGGCCTACTAGGCTTTTGTCTCAGGTCGGGGCGTGAGAAGAAGCCTGCTATCTTAGAAATTCAGCATCCTTATTGCCTAGTCATGGGCCACCACCACCAGCACCCCATCCGTCTGCCTGTCGGCAATCTGTCTGCCTTCTGGTCCCTCATGTCACCCAGGCTGGCCTCAGACTCACAGAGACCCGCCTGCCTCTGCCTCTGCTTCCAGAGCACTGGGATCAAAGGCGTGGGCCACCACTTGCTCTAGGGTCCAGGCTGGCCTAGAACTCACTGTGCAGCTCAGACAGGCCTTGAACTCAAGGCAATTTTCCTTCCTCAGCTTTCTTTCTTTTTTTCTTTTTTTCTTTTTTTTTTTTTTTTTTTTTTTTTTTTTGAGGGGAGGAGGATTTCAAGACAGGGTTTCTCTGTGTAGTTTTGGTGCCTGTCCTGGATCTTGCTCTGTAGACCAGGCTGTCCTGGAACTCACAGCGTTCCGCCTGGCTCTGCCTCCAGAGTGCTGGGATTAAAGGTGTGCGCCGCTGCTGCTGCTGCTGCTGCTGCTGCTGCTGCTGCTGCTGCTGCTGCTGCTGCTGCTGCTGCCGCCGCCGCCGCCGCCGCCGCCGCCGCCACTACCAGCCACCACCACCTGGCATATGCCTCAGCTTTCTGAGTAATGGATTATAAGGCCTTAGTCAGGGACCATACCCAGTTTCCAAACTGTATTTCCATAATACTAAATTCCATAAATATGTAACTCCATAATATGAAGTGTTTAGATTTTAAGTTGTCCTTAATAGACATGGAAAAAGTAACTGTACTTGCATTAAGAAGAAAATGTGCCAGGTTGTGGTGACATATGCCTTTAATCCCAGCAATTGGGAGGCAGAAGCAGGCAGATCTCTATGAGTTCAAGGCCAATCTGGTCTACAGATTGAGTTCCAGGACGGGCTCCAAAGCTACACACAGAAACCCTGTCTCAAAAAAACGAGAGAGAGAATATTGCTTCTGAGGTTCCCATAATTTTATCCTAAATGACTAGAAAACTGGACAGGCTATTTTAAATCCTGCTTCAGACACTAGGAAACAGCAGCACAGGCCCATGAGCCCCAAGAGAAGAGGTGAGTGCAGTGAGGCTTCCCAGGGAAGAGTATCACCTATGGGCTGAGACAAGAGCTGGGGGGGCGCCCCAGCTAGCACTTGCAGAAGGATGGAAGGGTGCCACCCTGGGAAGAGCTCTTTCTGTCTGGGCTGTCACCTGCCAGTACATGTGGTGGCACATCCACGATGTTCAGTGATGACTCTGCAGAGGCCAGGACTTGGGAATGGGCTCCACTTGCCCTAGAGAGACTACTTCTTCCCTCCCAAATAAAGCTTGAAAAGGAATCTTGAGTTTGGGAACAGAGTTCAGTGGTACAGCACTTTCCCATGGTGTTGATTTGCATAAGAATGGCCCTCATAGGCTCATATATTTGAATGCTTAGTCATCCAGGAGTAGCACTATTTGAGAAGGATTCGGAGGTGTGGCCTTGTTGGAGGAGGTGTGTATCACTGGGGGTGGCCTTGAGGTTTCTGATGCTCAAGCCAGGCCCAGCTCTCCCTCTTCCTGCTGCCTGCAGATCAGGATGTAGAACTGTCAGGTACTTCTCTATCACCATGTCTGTCTGTGTACCACCATGCATCCCGCCATGATGACACTGTAAGCCAGCCCCAACCAAATGCTTCCTTTGATAAGAGTTTCCATGGTCATGGTGTCTCCTCACTGCAGTAGAACAGTGAGGAAGACACCCATCAGGGCTTAAGCCCCAGCTCAGTGGAAGTACAAAGGAAAGCAGCCTGGAAAGAACCAAACTGACTTACAAAGACCAGTGATCTTCCAAGGCAGCATGGCATGGATACCCACCGTGGAACTTCATTCACAAGATCCAGAATTCAGTTAGAAGCCTAAGCCATTTCAGACCTACAGAGCCGGGCATGGTGACGTACACCTGTGATGCCAGCACTCAGGAGTTTAGGGCCAGTCTGGGCTACATAATAAGTCTCTGTCACAGAAGACAAACACTGTGAATTTCAGGCTAGCCTGGTCTACAAAGCATGTTCCAGGACATCCCTGTCTCAAAAAACTTAATTAATGAATTAAAAATAGAGCCAGAAATGACAGGTATGGCCGAATTATCAGACAGGTATGTTTCAAAACAGCTATTAAAAATATGTTCAAAGGAGCCGGGCGGTGGTGGCGCACGCCTTTAATCCCAGCACTCGGGAGGCAGAGCCAGGCGGATCTCTGTGAGTTCGAGGCCAGCCTGGGCTACCAAGTGAGCTCCAGGAAAGGCGCAAAGCTACACAGAGAAACCCTGTCTCGAAAAACCAAAAAAAAAAAAAAAAAAAAAAATATGTTCAAAGGAACTGGAGAGATGGCTCAGCAGTTAAGAGCTTATACTGCTCTTGCAGGGGACCTGAGTTCACTTCCTAGTGCCCATGTCAGCAAGTGAATAACCCCCTGGAACTCCATCCTCAGGGGCTCTGATCTGATGCCTCTGACATCCACAGACACCTGCACTCACGTGCACATAACCAAACACAGATGCACATGCTCATAATTAAAAATAAGATGAATATTTTTAAAAATACATTCAAAACTTAAAATGAAAATAATCTACCCTCCCAAAGGAGAAGAAATGTAAACTAGAGAAAAGAACCAAATGAAAATTCTAGAGCTGAGAAATCATTCTTCAATCGAAACATTCACTAATGGAAGAAATGAGGAAGAGGAGAAAGCATTAGCATGTAGGTTGCCTACTACCACATAACAAATCAAATTTTAGTGACTGAAAGCAACAGTTACAGTTGTTATTATTATATAAGTTGGTGGGCAGAGGAGGCCAGCATGGCTTTGCTTGGTGCTACAGTCCAGGTGTCAGCCAGTGTGGTATTGTGTGCCTGTAATCTCAGCACTCAGGAAGGCAACTTGGAGGCCATCCTGGGCTGCATTGTAAGATCCTGTCCAAAATAGAGAGGGAGAGGGGGAAGGAAGGAGAAGGCAGGAAAAGATGTCATAGAATCTGCTTCCAAGTTCACTGAGTGGTCTCTGGCAGAATTCAGTTCTTGGGAAGTGCTTTCAGACCTGTGTCACATGCATCACAGTAGAGAGCCTCAGTGGATGACAGTGGGTTCCATCAACGAGAATGTTAGCGAGGAGCCCTAGTCTCTTAGGCCCTAACTCAGAATGACATCCTACAGTGTCTCTGTATTGTCGGTTATTAGAAGCAAGCCATAAACAGCAAGGGTTACATCAAGCCGTGAGACTCGGGAGATCATGGGGCCTGCTCAGAGTCTACCTACCACAGTGAGAGAGCTGGCAGGCAGCATCTGAGTGAGTCACACTGAAGCCAGTGGTGAGGGAGAGCGGAGGCCGGCAGCTCCGCACTCTCCCATAGGTCTCGGGAAACAAAACGCCTCTCAGAGTTTGATCTAAAATATCAAACCACCAATCTTGGAAGCCCTGCAATGGATAACCAGGGTAAATACAAAGAAAACCACATCAAGTCACATCATAATCAAATTTCTGAGACCCGGTGATAAAGAGAAAAATCTGAAAAGCAGCCGAGGAAAGCAGCTGTGCACATGGCAGAGCCATGACAGGAGTGATGGCCGACTTCCGTCAGAAGCAGCGCTGGCCAGAAGACAATAAAGGAGCAGCTCTAACACACTGAAGTAATAGCTGTCCAAAGTCTGAATTTTCCCAATGCTCCTTAGACGAAGGGAAAATAAGGACATTCCAGAGAGTCAGAAAGTGAAAGAGTCTGTCCCCACCAAACCCCAGCAAAGGACTGTGGAGGGGAGGGAAAACTCCAGGTAGAGCCCAGCTCTCCACAGAGAAGCCCCTCGAGCTGCTGCCTTAGGGCAGGAGCACAGTCGGAGCCAGCCCGCCACCTGTCTCCGGCAGCCTGAGATAAACACGGTTCTTAGGGTGATGGTTTGAGTTAATGAGGGGGAACACGAACTTAAATGGTTGTTCAGTAAATTATCTCTTCATCCTTTCTTGCTATATCCCCTCAAAGGTCGGCCAAATGTATTCCATTACTATATGTTGAATTTTGTGCAAAGAAGGTGGAACATATTTTTGTGCTCTGGTATATCTATAATATATTTTTAATTTTGCCACGAAGTCTGGACTATCTGCTCTCTGGCTCTTTATAGAAGAAGTTTGTCTCCAAAGATGAAAGTGAAAAGACAAAGGGACCCTTTCATCTATCAGGCAGTCCTGGAGCTTCCCAGCTGTCACCTGACTTGCAGCAGTGCTCTGGAGAGCCCGAGGTCTGCTGGACTTCATCTTGTGCTGGCAGACTTGCGGACAGATACTCCCTTCTGGAAGTGAGTGGCCTGGGGCTGCACAAGAGTGCCAACAGAGGCTGTGTCCTCCCTTTGCTATGGAGGCGGCTGTGCCTTCCCATGGAAGTCTGGCCCTAGCCTCGATGCAGTCTAGAGCAGTGGTTCTCAACCTGGGGGTCGCAACCCCTTTGGCAAAGCTCTAATCTCCAGAAATATTTACATTACAATTCAAAGCAGTAACAAAATTACGGTTATGAAGTAGTAGCAAAAAATAACTTTATGGTTGGGGGTCACCACAACATGAGGAACTATATTAAGGGGGCTCAGTTTTAGGAAGGTTGAAAACCTCTGGGCTAGAGAGTTATTTTGTAACAAATTTCAAACCATGATTGGTTTTCTGGATTTTTCTCTAGAGCTTGTTAAGTGCAGGAAGTTAGAATAGAGGAGAGAGTCACCAGTTAAATAGTAAAGCATGGGAGAGGGGCAGCTGCCAAGAGTAGGTCCCAGAGTAACATTGGATCTGTAGGTGGAGGAAGCCCAGTGCCTTTCAGTGCTACCTTTGACTACATCGTGAATAGGAGGCTAGGCTGAGCTACACGAGACCCTGTCTCAAAAGACCAAGGGATGGGACTGGAGAGATGGCTCAGAGGTTAAGAGCACCGACTGCTCCTCCAGAGGTCCTGAGTTCAATTCCCAGCAACCACATGGTGGCTCACAACCATCTGTAATGAGATCTGGCATCCTCTCCTGTATACATAATAAATAAATAAATCTTTAAAAAAAAAAAAAAAAGACCAAGGGAGGGGTGGGGTCTAAGGAGAGATAATAAGCACAGAGCCTGTGTAGTCTGGAGAAAATCATGATATTCAGTACTTCTACATATGAACATGGTAAAAATAGTAATTTCTGGGCTAGGGGAATGGCTTAGTGTGTAAGAATGTTTGCTGTGCAGGCAAAATGACCTTAAGTTCAAATGCCCGGCATTAAAAACTGTATGACTGCATGTGTGCCTGTACCAGAACTGCGGGAGGCAGAGCCAGGAGGATCTCTGGGGCCTGCTGGCAACCAGTCTAGCTCCAGATTCATTGAGAGACCCTTTTTCAAGGGGATAGCCAGAGAGTGAACAAGCAGGCGTTGAGGGCCATTTATAGTCACGAGTTTTTCTGTGTTTCAGCAGCTGCTCCCAAATAACCACAAAGAAGCTTAATGTTAATTATAAATGCTCAGCCAATAGCTTAGGCTTGCTACTAACTAGCTCTTACAAATTGAATTAACCCATATTTCTTATCTAAGTTCTACCACGTGACTCATGGCTAGTTACCTCATTTTGTATGCATCCTGCTTCCTCTGGGTCTGGCTCAAGACTCCTGTGACTCTGCCCTCCTTCTTCCCAGCATACTCTCTGCCCCAAAAATCTTGCATAGCCACCAGCCAATCAGCTTTTTATTAACAATGAGAGTAATACATATTTACAGTGTAGAAATATTGTTCCACAGCATTTCCCCCTTTTTGTCTAATTAAAAAGGAAGGTTTTAACTTTAGCATAGCAAAATTATATATAACAAAAACAGTTGAAACATGGTGTCCTCTGGCCTCCACATCAAGCATGGACAGGTGTACACACACACACACACACACACACACACACACACACACACACTGATTTTAGGTAGTTTCCTTTCCTCTTACTGGAGGAAAAGTGCATAATATGGGATTTTAATGCTTAAAATAGATAGGAGTATTTTGCACAATAGTTACCAAACTCTATACTAGAGAGGTTTGGTGTTAGCATTTAACCTCCCACAGAACCCATGTAAACTCTGGTTTGTCACAAAGTCAGGGCCCTCAAAGAAGGGAATTTCCAGAGACTGGATGTGTTTCTTGCTTCTTTTAAGAAGCTTAAAAAAAAAAAATCAAACACTGCTTGATTGTTGAGCTCCTATAGTATTTGCTGAAAGAATATAGACACAAGGAGAATCATTCAAAGGCCTAATGAACCATTACTTGTTTCTTGATACTCTGTTTCTTTTTGTGTTACTGGGGATTAAAACACAGAGCCTGTGCTCTCTAGGCATTTGCTCCACTGTTGAACTACAGACCCCAACGGTGATTCTTAGCTCATTTCCTGAAGTCCATGGGTTTGTGCCTGGGAGTGGAGCACTTGCCCCAGGGAAAAGCACTTGTCCAACTGTTTGAGTTGCTAGCTGAACTAGCCATTTTTACTGGAAAACAACTAACAAACTGATTGTGAAAACTTGAGCCCTTGGTAAGCTGTTTTCTTAAAAGCCAAGTGAACCTGCTAGTTGAGCAGAAAGAAGTGCCTGTGCTGTATCCCAGTCACGAGAGCCAGACGCCTCAGATCAAAATTATCACCTTTGAACACTCGTGTCTATTTCTGAGAACTTGGCTTCTCACTGCTTCTAGACTTTTCTAATGCAGTCAGTAGTGCTAAAACATGACTTCTGTCATACTGCATAAGGACAGGCATTGGGAATGTTTTCCAAGCTGCTGTGTGATGCTACAAACCCAGGCAAGGTGGGCATACACCCAGAGGACTCTCTGTCCGCATCCCCAGAGGGAGGAGCCTGCATACCCATGCTTACTGCTGCACTGTGCACATCAGCCAGGACGCCCATCGCAGAGGAACCCATATGGAAAATGGAGACTATACACAATGGGATTTTGTATAGCTCTAAAGAAAGGAATTGTGATATTTATAGGAAAAGAGATGGAAATAGTAATTATTAGGATAAGCAAAATAAGCCAGATTCATACAGACAGGCATTCCATAAGTTTTTCTCTCATTTGCAAATTCTAGATTTATTTTCTATATGTGTATATCCATATGTAAGGATGTGGCTGTAGGTCATAAGACTGAAAAGGGAGCCTTAGGAGGTGATGGCCTCTTAAGGGAGGAGGAGTCGGTGGAAAATGAGAATGTGTTGATATGACATGAAGGCAGAAGGAGGGTCATAGGGGAGCAGAGACTAGCAGGAACAGGTGGGCAGTGGGGATATGGGACAGTCAACAAATCAAAGTGTCTGTACAGATCCCATAATGAAACCCATCACTTTTTAATCAGTTTTTAAAGACCGATAATGTTTTTTTGGGGGGGGGTTGTTTGTTTGTTTGTTTTGTTGTTGTTGCTTTGGGTTTTTTTGTTGTTGTTATTTTTTAAGACAAGAAGGAAAATTTTTTCAACATTTAAGACCAACCAAGAGGGGTTTCGTTGTTGTTTTGGTTGGTTCATTGATTGGCTGGTTTGACACAGACAGGGTCTTACTACGTAGCCCTGGCTGGTTAGAGGTATACACCACCACATCTGGCCTCTAACCAGTGGATTTTAATATAACAGTACATAAAAATTACTAATGAGAGTTTATGTTCTGTATTACAACTAACCTAAAGACACACACACACACACACACACACACACACACTTACCAGGGTTAGTGTGAACATGAGTGAGCTATGCTGCTTGGACTGTAGGTTGCGCATACTGTAGAGTGCTCTCCTAGCGTTCATGAGGCCTTGGTTCAATGTGAAGCACATTATATACTCAAATGACAATGGCCTAATGTAGCCTAATATAATAAAAGTAAAATAATGTTTCTAAAACCTGCTTACTAAACTTTTGGGGTAATATAAAGGTTTTTCAATTTAAAAATATTTATGTTAGCTTGTGAGCTTAATTATATTTTTAATGAATAAATTTGTTTTAAATTTCTCAGTTTTAGCTTCTAGCATAATAAAAATTAATAGCTATAATCCATATAAGCTGAAACTTTAGGTTCCTCTGTAATGTTTAGGATTATAAAGGGATCCTAAGACCAAAAAGTTTGAGAATTAGGATGTAAGATCTTGAAAAACATATTTAAATGCTTAGAGTTGAAGGATGGCAGCCAGGAAACAAAGTATGGGGAGCATTAAAGAGGGGGTGATGGATCCAGACCTGGTAGGTGCTGGTGGTGTTTGGATGGATTTGAGACATAGCCGCAAGCTCTGTAGCCCAGGCTGGCCTCAAACTCCACATAGTCCTCCTGCCTTGCCTCCTGAGAGCTGGGATTATAGGGATGGGCCACCAGCCCAGGTAGATGGTTGGACCTGGAGAAGACAGGATCAATGAGGACATAGTCAAGATCTGGGTGAGAGTGTGGCCACAGGCCAGAGAGGGCTGGACATGTAAGAACTGGCCAGGGATGAGTCCTAGGCTTGGTGTGCAGCGACACCTCCTGCTATACCAGAAGAGCTTTCACTTGAAGGAAGGATGGAGCATTTGTGTATTATTTTGTCTTTTCTTTCTAGGGTCATAATTTATTATCCAGATTAAATATTGCATGATGAGCTGACTTTAACTTCTCTAGGCATGAGGACTTAACAGACACCTCAGAATCCATTGTGTTGGTTGCACAGCTGTTTATATTGGACCCAGACCTGAAGTATAAGACCATCAAAGCCATGCCTTCAAATGTGGCCAGGACACAGTTTTTCCTACTGTGAGAGTGGAAAAGTTAATACTTCTTTTTATTTTATTATTTTTTTTACATTTTTTTTTTTGGAGACAGAGTTTCTCTGTGTAGCTTTCTTTTTATTTTTTATTATGTTTTGTTTTGCTTTTGTTTGTTTGTTTGTTTGTTTGTTTGTTTGTTTGTTTTGAGACAGGGTTTCTTTGTGTAGTTTTGGAGCCTGTCCTGGAACTCACTCTGTAGCCCAGGCTGGCCTCAAACTCACAGCTCTGCCTCCCGAGTGCTGGGATTAAAGGCATGCGCCACCACCACCTGGCCTTAATACTTCTTATTTTAAATACAAGTGAAACTGGAAATGGGCATCAATTTCTGGACTTGCAGTTCTGACTGATCATGAGTTCAGTCTGCCAATATCACAACTTCCATGGCCAGTGCTTTTCAGTATGCATAGCTACCCCTCTTCCCAGCCAGAAGTGATCCTCCCCCATGTGTCCAGCAGATACAGTGACTCAGCTCTCTGCCTTTAAAGGGAGATGCATGTGGTGTGAAGACCACAACTCAACCCCTGGGAACCCCTGATACCTGGAGAAGGGTCTGAGGCAGACACCCCTGCTCCATCGTCAAAGTGTGAGTCAGAGTACTCACAGGATCCATGCAGAAGCTAAGTAGGTCAAATGCAACCCATGTGTCAGAGGGCAGAGGTCACTGTGCTCTGGTTCCTCTCTCACTATAGTGTGCTCAGCTGGCAACTCAAGCTGAGGCCAGAGAACAGCCAGAACTACAGAAAACAAGCATTGTCTTGGACACTTCAATCTCAGCACTCAGAACATAGAGGCAGGGGGATCAGGAACTCATAGCTAGCTGCAACTACATAGCAAGTTTGAGGCTAGCCTAGGCTACATGAAACTCTGTCTCAAAACAAAATAAATAGAGGCAGCGAGTGCTGTGCCCAAAAGAAAGTGTGCTACTGTCCATTTCCCCAAGAAGTCCAGTGTGGTTTTATATGCCCTTCTAGACAAGAGAGATTAGAGAAGGTCTAGCCCCAGAAGCAGAGTGTTTCTGTCTGTTCTGCCATAAAGAGACTGAGAACCCAATAGCCTCCTTTATGGTACTGTTATTTCCTAAGTAGCCAAGGTGCCAGCAGAGCCCCAGAGTGAGGCATAGTTCTTATCGCTGGCTGGGGTGATATGCAGCCATTGAAAGAGAAGTTACAGAGACTAGCACAGTAGATGGACTGTAACAAAGGGTTAAGTTAAAAAAACAAAACTAGCCAGGCATTGGTGGCCCACACCTGTAATCCCAGCACTCAGAGGCAGAGGCAGGCTGAACTCTGAGTTAGAGGCCAACCTGGTCTACAGTGAGTTCCAGGCCAGTCAGGGCTACACAGAGAAACCCTGTCTTGAACAAAACAAAACAAAACCTCAGATTTCAGTAAAGCATGTGAAAACATGGAGATGGCTAGAAAAGCCCCTATGGGTGTTACTGTGCTGTATTGCTGGAGTTAAGAGGTAAAATATGGAGGTTTTTCCTTTGTCTTCTGAATTTTGAGCAATTTTAGTATTTTTATAATTCCTGTAATTGAAAAGGAATGAAAGAGATCCCCGCTCATTTTGGTGTTCTCGGCAAGTGTGGCACCAGGAGTTTTAGGCAGAGGTGGCTGTGAGCTGATACCAAGTGTCATCCTGTTGGTCTGACAGGTATGTCAGCAGAGACCCCTCCCACTCCAGGAGCACTTCCCTGCACAGCAGGATCTAAGTGGCTGCCCCATCCTGAGACAGCAGCAGCCTTGTCTTAGTGAAACTAGAAGCAGAAGACACATTACAACAGAAGGCTCACCGTCTCTGCTCCTAAGAGCTGTGCTGTAATCACCCTCTTACTGCTCGGGTCCATCTTCTCTGGTTCACTTTGAAACTGTGTGAATGTAGAGACACATTTACATACGCAGGGTTCCATTTCAATATTCAGAGCAAATGTAGAGTCTCAGTAGCTCCCCCAGGCATGTGACCAGTGCCAAGAGGCCACATTTACCCCATTATGCTGCATGTTATTCCTATGGTGTGTAAAGGCAAGTTGGCTCAGAAAAGGCCCAATTAAAAACAAAACCTTCAAAAGTGTGTTCCCCGGACAGCAGTTCTGTCAGTTATTAGAGTCACCCTCACTGAGCCCTTCTTCCAGTTAGGAGGTTGCAAGCTAGAATCGTGTCTCTGTGATAATGTGCTGAGACCACAGGCGGCTAGGACTGCAGCCCACATCAACTTTGGGCTTGAGGTCTGACTCTGGGGTGCCTGCCTTCTGCAGCATCTCAGGCCTCTGTTTTGCTTCATTTCCAAGTGGAGTTTAATGCTTCAAACTAACTTGAATGCTAGATTTCCATGAGTAGTGTTTCCTCAGCTGATATTTTTACAGAGACAGCATGCAGCTGTGGCTTACCCCTTTCTATGAAAACTGGTGGTTTTCTTTGAATTTCCAAGGGTGACCTGTCTACCTGGTCCCTAATGCTCATGCCTTATGGGCTGCCACTCTCATTTGGTGCCATTTCCCCCCTTGCTCAGGGTAGGCATTGAGTTGCTATGGCAACAAAGGATGCAAGAGCAGACTTCTCAGTCCCAGCTCTGATATCAGTGAGTCCTTCGCAGTCACCTGCGGTGAAAGTTCACCATGTAGCACAAATCATTTCTGTTTCATTGACAGATCTGTGTCAGTCAGTGTGTCACACTTCACATGCACAGGTGGGAACTAGATGGCACTGCCAAGTGTGAATTCTGTTGACTCTGCTGTCCAAGTCTGCCCACCGTGGCCTTCTCTCAAGTCAGCATCCATTCTGCCCTCTCCAGCTCAGTGCCACATGGACAGCCACCTGGCCACTAAACTCTAGGAACCCTAGGGAAGCACCCCAAATACAATTTTCTATGTATGCCACTCCCCTGTTTCAGTCCCACTAGTGGCCCCATCAGCTGTTACATCCAGGCCTTGCCAGTCCCTCTGGCCTGCCCACTGTGAACCTGGTCTGCTCTGACTCCCTTCAGAGCTAGTTTTCCAACACTATGTGCCTTCCTTACCCAGCATCCTTTGTCATCCATAAAAACCGCCCTGAGGGCCCTTCCCCATTACCAGACAAGGCACCTTACCTCTGTATCTCCATGACATCCTCTGTAGTTAGGACCCTCCTAACAATGTCACACTTGATCCCACTCATTTCCCTGTCCCTTGCCTTACTGGTCCTCTGGCAGAATCTGGGACAGCAAAGCCTGGAAACTGGAGTGAGGGGCCTCCAGGCCGAACCTCTTAGAGGCAAATCACCCCTTGTCCTGCAGTTCAGCATGGGTAAAAATCTGACCACTGTCCTTGGCCTGTGCTTGGACCCCAGGCTCTGTCTGGCCCATGGCTGCTTGCTGTGGCTACCCACCAGCCTCAACTCAGTTACAGATGGTTAGCTCGAGTCTGGGGTTGCTCAAGAACGCACAGCACTGTGTCAGGGCCCTCCCTATTCCCCTCAGTAGGGTGACTGCTTCCACTGCCAAGGGCAAGCGGTCAAGCCCAGGAGAGTGGGCCCTTCATCATTCCCACCTGTGCACCCTCCCACCCCCCACCCCCCAGTTAGACACTGGAGTGAGAACTGGGAACAGGCAAGGGAAACACATATTCTAAAAACAACAAAAAGAAGTGTCGGGGTCCAGGGGTTAAGGCCTCTGGTCATTGAGATCTGGCTAACAATGACTTGTTTTTACACCCAACTCCTGTGCAGACAAGCCCAGGCTTCCCTCTGTGAGCCCACAGTTGACATGCTGCGTGGTGCTGCAGTCCCCAGTCTCAGGCCTGTGCACTGCACTTCACATGTCCTCTGTGATTTTGACTCTGCTGAAACTACAGGACATTTTTAATAATGTCTCAGCTCCTCAAGTATGCCACCGGCATCTTGAGAGTTTGTCAGTGACAGGCGGAAGCAGGTGGTGTAGACGGTGCAGGAGATCACTTATCAGAGTGGTCAGTGAACCCCGAAGCTTCAGGTCTGCAGGCCTCCCTAAGACCTTCTGGTCCATTCTAGCCCCAGGCCATGATGTCTGTGTCATGGCCAGGTGTCCACAGTAAGGGCTCCTAGGGGAGTGTTTCTGTTTGTCCTTCACAGCCCTGTGTCCTTTGTAGATAGGTCTGCTTGGTCACAGCATGGCCAACAAATGTCTCTGCATTGTTCTTCCACAAGATGATGTCACCAAGACTCTAACACTGAAAGAGGGAGACAGAACTGAGAGTTCACTTCCCTATCAAAAACAAGCCATTTATACATTAATGGAATGATTAGTTTCCCAGTCAAAAATTCTTACATTTTAGAGCCACAATTTCAAATCAAGCCTAATGTGTCAAGTAACTAAAAGTGAAGGGTTTTTTTTTTTTAAAAGAAATTATTAGCTATTTTTTTCAGTATAGGATTTATAGTCCCAATTAGTATCTTGTAATGATGTTTCCAGGATAAAATACCAGCAGCTCAACTTTTCTGGCCACAAATGTACAGCATATATCAGTTTATTTTTGGAGATCTGAAAAATTAGCTACTGTAAATAAAGTCCCCAGAAGACTTCTCCGGGAAGGAGAGGAGCTTACAGTAATGTGGGTGACATGTTACTAATTAATAACGTGACCAGCCACTGCTTCAATTACAAGGACAGCAGATGAGGAGGCCTAGTGGGTTTGTGTGGCCTGGGGAAGCTGAGAGGAAGAGCCTGGGCTGGGGCCTGCAGGCCTCTGTGTCACGTGCCCAGAGCTCTTGGGCTGGCAGATCCCGTGAGCAGGACCGTGTCTTCAGTGCACCTTTGGTTGCCATTGGAAACCAGCATCAAGACAACTGGAGAAGAAGGAAGAGCTGCCTGGAAGGGCACTGGGTCTCGCAGGTCCCAAGGCCAGCCATGTGTAGACCAACTGGGAAGTCTCCCCTAGTGTAGCTGGAGAGTTTTCTCTCTGGTCCGGCCAAGCCCTGGCAGTCCGACAGCCCACTTATAAAATAAACACACAGACACTTATATTATTTAAACTGTTTGGCCTAATGGCTTAGGCTTCTAGCTATCTAGTTCTTACATCTTGAATTAATCCATTTCTATAAATCTATACCTTGCCACGTGGCTCATGGCTTACCGGCATCTTCACATGCTGCTTGTCATGGCGGCGGCTGGCAGTGTCTCCCTCTGCCTTCCTGTTCTCTCAATTCTCCTCTCTGTTAGTTCTGCCTATACTTCCTGCTGGGCCACTGGCCAATCAGTGTTTTGTTTATTGACCAATCAGAGCAACAAATTTGACATACAGACCATCCCACAGCACCCTAAGGCTGAGGCCAGGAACCCCAGAGTCTCCTCTTAGCTTGCCCTTCTGAAGGTCACACTTACTGGCATCTCTGGCTCCAATTAGAATTGGGGACCTGTCTGGCATGTGTGTGCCATCAAGTTCAGAAAAGATTATAGACAGCTACAGGCAGGCAAAACAAGAACCAGCTCTGACAGCCATGTACAGTGGGATGGCAACACAGGAGGAGCATCCAGGAGACACCAGAACTCTCCTGTGCATGTCATGGTGAAGGATGTTTCGGGGCCCATACAGCATAGGCTGGGCATGGGATGGCATGAGGCTGGACCGAGCAACAGCCAAGAAGTGAGGTCATTAACTAAAGGGGTTGGTTGGAAGGGAGTGGGAAGCATTTAAATCCAGGTGGATGGCACTGTAAGGTTGGCTGTGTGTTGTCTACAGAACAGCACTCCACCCCATTCTTGCATGGCCTTTAGGAGCAGTGTTCATGCAGGACCGCCAGACCAAGCTGCCCCCTAGCAGGAGCCAGAGCTTGGGAAAGGCAGGCAGCTGCTGCTGCTGCTGCTGCTGCTGCTCGTTCCTGTTAGCTTACTCAGTTTAAGCTAACGGGAAGTCACTTGGCTTGCAGAGTAATTCTTGGGGTGAATTGGCCTTCTGCCTTCAAGATACCAGTGCTTTGGTACTGACCCTATAAAAACAGTACGTTAGGAAGGCCCTCCTGGGGTACACCCCTCAGCGTTGTACAGAGGGGACCTGGACTGTGAGTCTTCATCGTCTGCCTTAGATGGATTTCATCCATTCTGTGATGAAAAACCCAGCCATCCTAGGGAACATTGCCGTCCAACCTCCACGTGCTCTTGCTCATATCTGGACCAGGGAGGACACACGGGGTACCCCACCTTCCATGGTGACTCACCAGGACCCTCCCCTCTCTCCAGGTCACGCAGTATTTAAGCTCACGTATTTAAGCAGTCATGACTATAAGCACCTCTACTTCGAGTCTGATGCAGCCACAGTCAGTGAAATCGTGCTCAAGGTGAGTCCAGTGTGGCCTTTAACCCAGGGGTGGGAGGGTGGGGTTCCACCTGGGCTAGTCTCAGGCCCAGCCACACCAGCCTTAGCCAAAGCCAGACTCTCCAGCTTCCTTCCAGCCCCAACGGCCTGGTTCTTCCTCTGGGTTCTTTACCTTTCATGCACCACTTACTTGCCCAGCCACTGTCAGGAGCCCCTTGAGGCTCAGGCGCCAGCCGAGGAGACCATAGCTTTGAATCACTGAAGGTGATTTTCCGGACCTGTTGAGAGCATGGCCAACTGGGGCTGGCCTGGTAGGAGTCAGCTCATTCACCAGGCTCCTCCCCTTTGTCAAGCTAGCGCTCCAGCTGTCTCAGCAATGGCTACTCTGTCCCTAGGGAGCTCTGCCTCACCAGGGGAGACAGACCGAAGTAGACATTACAGTGCGATACTGACAGTCACAGAGCCGCTATGTGGGTCTATAACGGGAAGCTGGCTGACATTGCCTGGGTGAACAGGCAGATTCACAGCAGCCTGGGAAGGGGCCAGGCAGCAAGCTGGGTTGCCAAGAGGCTACATCCACATCATGGGTCGTGTTGATTCAGGAGCTCTATCTAGGGCAGGACCTGGGGTTGGCCCCCTTCTCTGAAGCACCCTGTGCCACTCAGGCTTCTGATCTCTGTGGCATAAAGCCAACCAGAATGCCTCCTTTCCCCAGGTAAATCCTACACAGTTTAACAAGTAGAAGAAACAGAGCTGAGGAGCGAGAAGGAAGAGGATCCCCTGCCCTGTGCTCGGTGGCCCTGACTGGTCACCTTATACCTCTGGCTTCGGTTCCCTGTTTGTGAGGTGACCATCAGGGTATCTCCATTGCCCCCACCTGCAAGGGACTGCTCAGGTGTCAAGTAAACCAGACGAGATTCCTGGCCCCTCTGGATCACTCTCTCATGAGAGTGGCAGGAGCTGAGCTCCCCTCAGAGTTCCCATTGAATCTCGGCAAGTGTGAGGTGGGCCCAGGAAGGTGTCCCCATTGCCTGCATGAACAAAAAACCCAGAGGAAAGGGGCCCTTGCTAGGACGGTGACTCTGGTACGTCGGCAGAACCAGAGATTAACAGTAGATGTGGCCAGTTCTGAAGTGTGTGCTTGCTGTCCCCAAAATGCCCTGGCTTGACATGAATACAGCAGTTCAAAGACCTCACGGCCACCTGAGAAATGTAAAGGATAAAGCTTCTGGGAGGACAGTTGAGGACCAGACACAGTGTCATGAGCAGATGGGGAAGGTCGCAGGCCACGCTGACCAGAGCCCCCAGGGGACCAGGGTGAGGATAGCACCCACTCAGCAGACTCCCAGCAAGCCAAGAGTTACTTGGCAGGCCACCACAAGACCGTCCAAGGAGCTTGTGCTAGGTGTTCAGAAGTGGGTAAAAAATACCGCAGTCCCCCACTTCATCAAGGCCTGGACTTATTTTTATGGCAAGCATTAAAATATTCAAGTCTTGAGAAGGCTTCTAGTAAAATTATAATCCTGTGTTTGACATCAGAATACTTTTCACAAGAGCAGATTGATGACAGAAACACAGGTTTATGACCTGAGTATGAGACTGGAAGATCAAGTACAGAGAGATCATTTTACAGGACAGCGCGCTCCCTCAGTGCAGACGCCTCTCTGCAGAGCCCCCCACCCCCGGGCTGCCTCCTCCCCTGTAATGCCTGTGTGTGTCTCAGGATGTTTGTAGATGGCGCATCATCGCGCACCTCAGAGGGCTTCATCCCAGAACCTGACCGGCTCACAGCTAGTGACCATGGTCCTGAGGGCTCAGTCTCACTACCCCTGCCCCGCTCTCAGAGGCTCAACTCCAGCTTTTCCGACATTCCCTTCACATGTGTATCCAGGGCTGTATGAGCTTTGTACCTGAGCTTGGTTACCAAGGCCCTGGCCGGAATGTTAAATCAGGGGCTCTCTAGGGTTCATCTCAGACTCAGGTGACATGTCAAGAGCTTAAATGAGAGTTTAGACCAAAATTAAGAGCCAAAGGCTAGTGCCAGTGTGGCCGTCACAGAGGCTTTCTGTAGGACGATGAAGGAACCCCCCAGTAGAGGCTGAATACAGCTACACCTAGGGTGTCTCATGTGCCATATCTTATCTCACCCTCCCAACTTTTCTCACAGTGTAGACATCATTGTCCCCATTTAATAGATGAGTAGATAGAGGCCCAAAGTCTCAGCGCGTGGGCAGAGCCTCACTGGAGGCCTTTCTGCTCAGGGCTGCCCTCTACTCATCCTGATATGCTGGAGCACACAGTGCTCAGTCCCTCATTCTGCCAGCCTCGAGATGAATCTCTGAGGAACCCTTGGGCTCTTCACACCGGGTTCTTCTGTGATGGAGTGATGGGGTCTGTGGCTTTATTGACCATGAAAACTCCCTATATTTTTATGCCTTAAGCTGTAAAGAGCATCGAAAGTAAACCACTCCATAGTGCATAAAATCGGGCCCGTTTTAAGCCACAGCATATTAACCAGCTAATGGCAGACCAAAGGGCGTTTTTATCTTTTGATTATTACATTAATCTTGCATTAAAATTATCTATGTGATTATCACAAAGTACTGAAGATAATAAATTTAGGAAATAGTTGGCTTGTTAAGGACCATTTTAAAATGCTTTTGTCAAATTAAACGTGCCAAAAATACACTGCAGACACTGGGTCCACTGAGAGCAGACGGTATGAGCCAGAGATGGCATTTACCAAGTAGAGACTGCCTCCCGCCATCCCACACCTTGTCCCACTGTCCCACTGCCTCCCGCCATCCCACACCTTGTCCCACTGTCCCACTGCCTCCCGCCATCCCACACCTTGTCACACGTCCCAGATCACGCTCCCCAGCCTGCATCCGGATTTATGGCTCTCAGCTGGTAACGTGGCAAGGCTGTGGCCGAATGAGGCAGGCCTTCTGTACCCGTGCGCTAGCCTGTGCTTCCACTGTCGATGACTAGCACAACAAGTTTGGGGGGACATTGTTAGGGACTCGGTCTGTGCGGCTGCCCTCCTCCAGCCCGAGATTCAGCTTTCGAGCCAGGCCTTTGAGAAGTATGAGAGTGAAACACTTTTATGTTTTCACAAGCCCAGGCAGAAGACAGAGAGCCATGAAGGAAACCATGTCTGAAGGGGCACAGGTGGCCCTGAGAAAACACACACTCCAAACGGAAGTCCACCCTGACTTCCTGACCTCAGCCCTCTGTAGCCTCTCAGCCTCGCTTTTCTTACTGGCTCTGGCTGGTGGGGTGCAGTGGACATTGGAGGGAGTCCCAGGCCAGGCTGTCAGGAGGCTGAAAGGGAGCTTTGTTGTGACGTCACCCACCATATTTTTCAGATGTGGAGGCTGGGGGCGGGGAGGGGGGGGTCATGTGACAACCAGGGCTTGTGGCGCTGACTGGACAAAGCTGGGAGTAGGGGGCGTTCTGGGAGGCAGCCCACACCAAGTGACTGAGCAGCCTGCACTGGCCTCCTTGTCCACTGTAAAGCAAGGGCCTCATGCTGGCCTGCCAGGCTGTGGTGGCAGAAGCAGCTAGTCCAGGGTCACCAGCCCAAAGCAGGTCCCTTCCACCCCGTGCTCTGGCCTGGTGAACAGCCAGTGCTGCCAAGTGACAGCCATGTCCTCTTGCTCTCTAGGTCAACTACATCCTGGAGTCACGAGCGAGCACCGCCCGGGCTGACTATTTTGCTCAAAAACAAAGAAAACTGAACAGACGTACAAGCTTCAGCTTCCAGAAGGAGAAGAAATCAGGGCAGCAGTGACACTGGCCTCCAATCTGTCGCCACAGCCCAGCTTGTCTGCAGGGCCAGGTGCCCAGAGTCCGCCTTCATCCTGCAGTGCCTGAGCTCCCAGGCATAGGGCTGCTGGGCTCTAGGGGAGGGGGAGAGGTAGGGGTGCCCTACTCTGGAGTCCAGGGACATCGCCATTGGACGGGAACCTGGCAGTGGCTTTCAGTCGCAATGCCGCCGAGCCAGACCACCTCCTGGAGGAGCCCCGCCGTGTTCACCGCCTGGCAGTGCCACCAGGATGTACATAGCCATGCCAGACATCTCCTTGCAACTTGACCACATTTCTTAAAGCAAACAAGGAACAAAAATGTACATTTCTTTTTTTCCTTTTAATAAACAGGTGTACTCCTTATCATGGTTGGTATGATGGACCATTTTTGGGGGGCAGAGGATTGACTGTATTATCTTCTTTTAAATCTGTTCCTGTATTGAACAGGCAGGTTGCAAAGGCTGTGGTTGGAGTTCTCAGAAGCAATGTTTAGGGTTTAGCCAGTAGTTAACTATGCTATTTGTTTAAATGAGTTCATTTGCTTTGAGAATAGCATCTTACAGAAGTTAGGAATGAGGACCGTGCGTGCGTGCGTGCGTGCGTGCGTGCGTGCGTGCGTGCGCGCGCCTATCATTTTCCCCTTCAAAGGCCTTCTCAACATGCCAGCGCCTGTGACCTGAGAGACAGGTGCTGGTAGGATAGTGTGACAGATAGTGTGTCTCCAGGTACTGAGTTCCTAGCCAGAGTGGTCTCTCATTTCCTCAAAACAAGTATAAGACGGTCAACCTGAATCCAGAAGAGTCTGCCTCCCTGGCTCTGAAGCCTGTTTCCTACCCTCTTCCCGGTGCCTGCTGAGGGAGTTGTGTCGAGGAAAGGGGAGTAGAGGGGAACCCATGTCCTTGCACCCAAAGTTCTGAGCAGAAAAGGCAAGGTACCCAGCACCCTGACACCACACCTCTGACTACACCAGATGCCTCTGCAGACCTCACCATGGTCCCTCCTGTGACAGCATCTTCTCATACTGTCCTGGGCCAGCGCCATGGGCCAATATCTCAAGCACCTATGTTTTAAAACATTTTTTTAAATCATTGTGTTTAAGCATCTCAGAGTCAAGTGTGTTTCCTTGCAAAGGGGTCATCTGAATGAATGTCTCTCTCATTCTGATCTGTTCAGACAACAGGGGCACCCTTTTCTAATGTCTTCCATTCCTATCTCCCCAAAAAAGAAATATTATTTGTAGCTTGCTGTGTATTTGAATTTTTAGCAATTTTATATTTAGATATCTTTGAAATGTAAATGACTAATTTGGTCATTAAATCTTGTCATGTATTCAATATTAAAATACTAAAATAAAAGTCATAAATACCCTCTTGTATATTGCTTTGAATTCCTAAAGCCGTGAGTCCGCAGTGCTGAGATGGCCACGCCACGGTGGATCTTCTGGGGTGATATACACTGGCAGTCGATTTCCCAGGCATGCTAAACGGTACAAAAGCCACATCTGGTCCTCCCTCTGCTCAGGGACACTGGGATCGTGGGCTTTGCTCCCCACAACCGGTGGTGGTGCATGGTCTCAGCTGGCCAGAGCCTCTGGGGCATGAGTCGCCTGACGTCACAGTGCGGGTGCTACATTAGGTGAGCTGTGACCAGGGATCTTAGCTCCTCGGGGTCATTGGGAGCCAGCCTGCCAGTCACTGATGTTTAGTCTTGAAGATGCTTCGCTGGCCCTGATGGGCTCTGGCCCAGCCCCATCTCAAGGTAGTTCATCCTGTATACCTGGTCTCTGAGCCTCTGCCGGCACCTCTGGCTGCGGTGCCGACAGGCCCCATGCTTTCTCTATTGGCCATTTGGTCATCCTAACTCCCTGTCATCTGCTGCCCGCTGTGGCCAGAAGTCCTCCAGCTCAGGGGCATGGTTCACACCCAGCAATGTGGCTGTGCTCTGTTGTGTCCCTTTTCCCAGCTGTGAGCTGGCAGCTGACCTACACATCTGTGTCTTCGTGGAGTCCAAAGTGGGAGGTACCCCACTGGCCATATCCCAGCCAGCTGCTTTTAGGGACCCCCCTATCTCCTCAGATCCACATGCGGGCATGCACACCTACACATAATTAAAAATAAATCTTTTTTAAAAAATTAAAAAGAGGAGGTCAAGATCATGACGGGAACCCACAGAGACAGCTTGACCCGAGCTCATAGGACCTCACAGACTCTGGAGCTAGGGAGCCTGCATGGGACCCACCTAGGCCCTGTGCATGTGGGTGACAGTTGTGTAACTTGGTCTGTTTGCAGGGTCCCTAGCAGTGGGATCAGGGCCTGTCTCTGGCTCATGAGCTGGCTTTTGGGAACCTATTTCCCATGCTGGGATGCCTCACCCAGCCAGGATGCAGGGAGAGGAGCTTGGTCCTGCCTCAACTTGATATGCCAAGCTTTGTCAACTCCCAGGGGAGGCCTGCCCCTTCCTGAACAGAGGAGGAGTTGAGGGGAGGGAGTAAATGGGAGGTGGGGGGAGAAAAGGAGGGGAAACTGTGGTTGGCATATAAAATAAATGAAAAAATTGAATATAAATAAATAAGAATGGGCCGGGCTCCTTGTGCTAACTTGAGTGTCCATCAAAGCTGTGTAACTCAGTCATGGGTCCAGCTTCCTGAGACTGTCACAAAGGCCAGGGCTGGGAAGGAGGGTTGGAGGAGGGGACACTGCCCACTTCCACTCACATTCTTCCACCCGGGCTCACAAGAGGACACACTCCAGGGAGCCTAGGAAGGGTAGCCACCGAGGATGGACAGCACGCTTCCCCAGTGTCGGCCACCCCAGGAGCACCCTGCCTACAACTGAACATCTTTTCATTCAGACCAGCAGCCTCTAACCTTCAAAGCCATTCGAAACAAGCAGAGCCATGCCGTCAGGATTTAGTGAGCACTGTGTGTTCTCTGGTCCCCTGAAATAAATATGTGACTATTCAGGTTAAACTCATCCACATAAGGGGCTGGAGAGATGGCTCAACAGTTAAGAGCACTGGCTGTTCTTCCTAAAGACCTGAGATTCAATTCCCAGCACCCACATGGTAACTCACAAGAGTCTGTAACTCCAGTTCCAGGGGATCTTGTGCCCTCTTCTGGCCTCCATGGGCATCAGGCACACGTGTGGTACACAGATATCCATGTAGACAAAACACTGTACTCATAAATAACAGGGAAACATTTTTATACCACCCATCCAGATACCCCAAATCGTGTCATGACGAGAGCCACATCCCACACGGGACAGTAACTATCCTTGGAAATTTTTGAAAAAAAAAATTTGTTTTTTGGGACAAGATTTTACTGTATATCTCTGGCTGTCCTGGAACTCACTCTGTAGACCAGCTAGCCTCGAACTCACAGAGATCCACCTGCCTCTGCCTCCCATGTGCTGGGATTAAAGTGTGCACCACCACCACACAGCTTGAAACTATTTTTATTACATTGTTTTATTTTCTAGGTGGCAGGCACACACCTGTGGGGTCAGCGGGCAGCTGTAGGAGTTGGTTCTGTCCTTCAGCTATGTGAGTCCTGGCATCAAATTCAGATCATGAAGCTTGGCAGAAAGGGCCTTTACACTGAGCCATCTTACCAACCCTGCCTTGAAGATCCTGACCAGTGCCCACCCCTGCCTGCATTCCAGAGTCTACAGACTCATTTCTATTTCATGAATCTTGGCCACCCCAGGCCAAGCTCTCCCTCACTTTACAGCTGGAGAAAGGGAAGCCACTTGGGGTCCTGTCCACCTTTGCTTTCTGTTGCTGTGGTAAACACTGTGACCAAAAGCAACTTGACAAAGCGTTTGTTCAGCTTACAGTTCCGTGTCACAGTCCACCATGAGAGAAGCCAGAGCAGGAACCCCATTGGTAGGAACTGAAGCAGAGGCCATGGAGGGGTGCTGCTCACTAGCTTGCTCAGCCTGCTTTCTTACAGCACCCAGGACCACGAGCCCAGGGATGGCAGTGGGCTGGTCCCTTCCACATCCATCATCAATCAAAAGAATACCCTGCAGGCTTGTCTCCAGTCCAGTGGGATGAGGGTAGAGCTTCAGTAGAAGGTCCCTCTTCCCAAGCGACTCTAGTCTGCAGCAAGCTGACAAAAACTAGCCAGCTCATGTCCCCTCGTGTCTCTGCACCCCCACACCTTCTCCAGCCCCCTGATGAGGGCCAGAAGGCAGGAGTGTGGGCTGGAGGGCTAAGGCGTGAATATTTGTCTCCATTGGCTCCTCTGCCAGGCCAGACTCGAAGACCACCAGGGAGTCGCCAGGCCAGTTCTCCGCACAATGGGATTGTGTTTCAAGTGGCTGCAGCCTGTGCAGTGTGCAGTTCAACTCCTCTGACGGCAGGAAAGCTCCCATTGCGGTGGCCGCCGCTCACCTCCTGATTAGACAAACACAGGCTGAGGTCTGGAATGAAAAGTTAATGCACCATTTATTCATTTTTCTGACAAGTCACAGTAGATTTTTAACTGCCAATGAGGAACCTCCCCAAGGTGCAGAGGCCGTGAGTGGCCATTTCCGCCTAAGACCCCCTGCCAGCCGGCTCTCTCTCGGGGCCAGGGCACTGCCAGCTGTGCCCTCTCCTGAACACCACAGCAGCTGCCGCCCAGCCTCATCGAGGTGACCAGGAGGTAGTGGTGGCCTCTAGCGTGGCAGCGCAGCCCTGCTCCTCTGCAGCCAGGGATCAGGACACCTGTCTTAATCGCCTTGGCCTCTGTGAAATAAAAGCAATGAACCTGGTACTGGGGTTCAGCCTAAAGAAACCAGCTCTGCGAGGGAAAGAAAAGACTGGGCCTTGCTCCAGCACCAGGGAGCCAGCCAAGGATTCCACAGAGAATATTAACATCTACCTCCCTATACTCTGTGAGTCCAGACCCATGGCCCAGCCTCTGACCCCCCTTGTCCGCACAGACATGACAGCTCCCCACCATGACTACAGTGACGGCCCAGGCCTGGTGTGTGTGCAGTAGGGCAGGGGACTGGTAGCCATGTGGCCCAGCCACACACTCTTGGAGAACACACTGGCCACACCTCCCCCAGCAGCAGGGCCTCCCGCAGGGCAGCCTGGGGTGCAGCAAGGGCCCCAGCCCCTGGCCCTGCTTCTCTCCCTGTCACATCAGCCGAGCAGCCTCAGGCAGGCCTCGTATCTTCACACGTTAACTCCGAGATCCGGGAGAAACACTGGAAAGCTAATTCTTTTTAAACAGATAAAATCTGCCTGTGTTACAGCCCCCAGCTTCCTGAAAGCTAAAAATATTTTAATGTCGTATTTCCATGCAAATTTTAGTTTAGAATTTAATACCCTCTTAACATATATTAAATTTTTAGCATTCTTCAAGCCCTTCACTGTTAAGAACTTAACTGATGTGTGTTGGAGGAAAAAAAAAACAGCTGGAAGAAGCGGTAAATTAAGAAAGTTCTAGAAGCAAGGTTACCACAAATCTTCATGCCCACCTCATTTAGGGTGTTATTCTTTTGGCTAGCCCCTGGCATGCTGGGGAGCTATTGGAAGACTACAGTCCCCATGGGGACATCAGCTGTGACTGGTGGCTTCCCTGGGGAGTGGAGGGTCCCCACACGAGGTGCTTCGAGGACAAGAGACTTGGCTTTGCGGCGGCTACACTGCCGGGCTCAGGTTTGCTGTGCCGTTTGCCTGCATGGGGCTCTTGACATGCTTGGCCGTGCCTGTCACCTTGCCCAAGGTCATATGCAGATGAAGACACAGGGAAGGAGAAGTTTGGGGGGTGCTGCAGAGAGTGGGGTACCTGCCTTGTTCTGGGTTCAGGGTACATAGCACAGGGCTAAGGACAAGGGTGCCTTCCACTTTGGTTTAAGGAGCAGAGGAGACTTGGACCACAGGAGCCATGGACAGCTCCCGATTCCATTGACTCCAGACTCTACAACGACCTGCCTGGACAGCATGTGACTAGGGAGCAGGGTCTCCAGCCTGCCTCCTGAGAGTCCTGATGCCAGCCTGGCGGGGCACATCCCCTGAGAACAGGAAGCAGCTAAGTGCCCAGCCAGATCCCTGGGAATCCAACATCTAAGCAAGGATGTGAGCAGTGCAGCCAGGCTCCAGGACCACACGTGCCAGATCTACTACAGGGCAGAGCTGCAGCAGCCGCAGCCAGCCGCAGCCAGCATCCTTATTATGATTCTTCATGCCCAGGAGCCCCAGATCCTAATAAAGCCTTGACTGTGTGCCATCAGGGACCCAGAGATGGCTGCAAAGCCTGTGAATGGTCCGTGAGTTCTGCTCTTGGCACAGGCCAGCAGCAGCCAGGAAAGGCCCTAGTCATTTCTCACCTAGCAAGAAGGCCCAGGTATGGGGTCTCTCTGAGGTACAGGCTGGGCTGCTCTGAGTCACCACACCAGGGTCCCTCTGAGGACCCATCTGTGAAACAGGGCAGAAGAGTTCGGGAGACAGTGCCCAGGCAGGCCCCAGAGCATTGGCTGCTGGTCCTAAACGAAGCCTTCATTGCAAAGGCTTGCCTGGCCATGTGTGCAAGTTATCCCTAGATGAAACAGGAAAGGCTGAAGATTAGGCCAGAGTACACTGAGCACCTGCCTACCTCGCATGAAGCCCTGGCTTCATTCCCAGTGATATGGAAACCTGTTTGGGTGGTACACAAACGGTATCCCAGCACTCAGGAGAGGAGAGGCAGAGTGCAAGCCAGAAACTTCCTGTGGAGACAGGAAGTGAGAGCATGGACAGCTTGAGTTCCTGTCACTCCTGGACAGATATGGAACCTACAGGGATAACTCAGTTTGGGCTCCAACCAGCATCTCTGTGTCACGGGCTGTGAGTCGCTGCCACACTCTGGACAGCTCAGGCTCCAGGTCTCATGCCTGACCCATGCCTGGAGAACAGGGCCCGCTGGCTAAGCATGAGCATTCTCCACCCAAGAGGAGCACCTTCACTACCAGAGTCTCCTGGTGCCTGCCTGTTCCACCCCCAGGAGGGCCCTGAGACAGGAATGACGGCACCTGATCCTGTTCTTAGGAACCAAGTCCTGGGGCTCCCATTCTCCATGTGCGGTTGACCTGCCTCTGTGGCAGGCGGCTGCTGGCCCATCTGTATGGGAGGAGCTGAGGAGCCGATGGGTGAACGTCTGAGTAGCAGACTCCCAGAAAAGGAGCCCCAAGGATATTCACCAAGTGCATGACCAGAGGAAGGAGCCAAAGATCAGTGTGCAGAGACTCCTGCGCAGGGTCTTCAGAAAGGGGGCTCCTTCTGTTACCCCAAAATTGTTAGCTTCTTTCATGTGCCTTGCCTGGGCAGCTGTGAGGAACCCTCAGTGACGACGGGACTCTGCTCTTTCTGCAAACTTCCCCCTGGGAGCCACACCACAACCAGGCTCTGTGTCGGCCACATGTATTGCGGTGACCTCCTCAGTGCCACTGTCTACCTGTGCCTAGTCCCACCCCCGAGCAGGGTGTCCCCCACAAGGGACAAGGCAGTCCAGTACCCTCCCGGGCCAGCGTGAGTCACGCGCTCACCCCCAGGCAATCCCTGGTGTGAGGAGGGACAGCTCTGACTGGCAGCTCTTCTAGGACAAGGGCGGAGCACCAGGGGACAGCGGGTGGATGTCTCTAAGTGTTTTAAACTGTTCTCAATTCCAAAGCAGCAGCTGGTACACAGGTCCGCAGTGACAGGTCCCAAAGAGGAAGGAGTTTGCCCAGAAGGGGGAGACCCTTGGAAATCTGCCCCTGGTTCTCACTCCAGGCAGGCAACCTGAGGGAAAAAGAGCTTACCCAGCAGCAGCCGCGGGGTGTGGCAGGAAGAGTGAGCATACACCTGTGTGCATGTGCAGACGCTTGACTTGCATCCATAGGGAAGGTTGGGCCTCATGCTTATGTATGTACTTGTGTGTGCCTGAACTAAGAGTCAGTATGTATGTATTTATGTATGCCTATGATATATGAGTTTGTATGTGTAAGTTCATGTGTGTCTATATCCCTGTATGAACACATGTGTGTCCATACATGTCTTTATATGCACTCTGTGCATGTGTGTGCGTGTGTGTGCGTGTGTGCGTGTGTGCGTGTGTGTGTGTGTGTGTGTGTGTGTGTGTGTGTACACACGTGTTGGTTCTAAAGCACGGGCAAGCCAGCCGGCCAAGCACCACCTGCACACCTGCACTGCGCCCAGGCCGGCCGTCTTCTCTCAGAGGACATGTCCTGGTCTCTGAGCATCCCTCCTCCCAGCCAAGCAGCTGGCCACCATTTTGGCACACATTGACCTGTCACATCTGATTTGTGAAGTCATGTCTGCCAGGCCCACAGGAGCGTCCAGCTGGGCTCTTTCAGGTCAGGGAGTGTTTTCGTCTCTGGCTTTTAGGAGCGATGTAGAGCGAGCAGCCACTGCCTTGGTCAGCTGACCACACTCAGCCCTCTGCCTTAGCCCTTCGTAGTGATGGGAAACGTAGGGCTGGAGAGTCCTTCTGTCTTCCCAAGGTACACAGGGGCTGAGAGTGGACTGACCCAGGATTTGAACCAGCCTCTCTGCCCTTCCAGAACCTTACTGTTCACAGCCCCCCTGCATGTGTTAAGCAGGGCTATTACCAGCCAACACCATGCCCTCCTCTTCCTCCTCCTCCTCCTCCAAGAAGCCTACCTGAGCTGACCCAGTCACCTCAGCCCCGCCGCCTGTCCACAGCCATGCAGGGTTTCTGCGGGGTGACTCTGAACCCCGCAGCCCCTAGGAGCAGCCCTTGGAGCCAATGCTGGCAGGCGACACGCGATCTGACGTGCCGTTGGGTACTGTGAGGCTCTGGCTGAGCTAGTGTATAAGGGCCAAGCCACACTGTTTCTCTGAGGACGCCAGAGCCACCAGACCACCCAGATTCCCAAGCCACAGCCACGCCTCTGTGGCTAGTCTGCCTGAGCTCTGACTCCCAGAGGGCACATCCGACCCCTGAGTTCAGGGACAAGCATAGGTTTAGGGAGAAACAGCATGGTGTTAGAGGCCCCCAGAGAGACTGTGGCCGGAGGTTTGCCCAACACTGTGGTGTGTGTGACCACAGGGTCCCTTCCTGCAGGGCCCCCAGAGAGACTGTGGCCCGGAGGTTTGCCCAACACTGTGGTGTGTGACCACAGGGTCCCTTCCTGCAGGGCTCCCAGAGCCTGTTTTGAGCTGTCAAAGCCCTGTGCTTCGAGAAAGGAGACAGAGAAACCTAATGAATGGCTGCCTACAAAGCGAAGCTCATAGCCAGCCTGAGGTGGTTAGGCCTCCGGAAGAGGAGTCGCCCTGTCCCAGGTGCCAATAAGTATTTATAAGATAAATTGTGACCTTCTGCTGTTCCAACCTGGAACCGGATGGGGAAAGAAGAAAGCTGGACCCAGAGCCGTGAGAACGGACAGGGCTAGCCACAGCCTGGACCCATTCTCTAGTTTCACGGGCTCTTTGTGGGGACAGGAGCCTTAGTACATGCCACCAAGGTGACAGCAACATCAGCCAGGTGGCTTCACACTCAGTCAGGAGCCAAGATGGCTGTCTCTCAGCTGCCATGTCCGCCCAAAGGGGGCTGGAACTGAGGCAAGAGCCCCAATATAACCACATCCAAAACAAAATTAATCGTTAAGTTGCATCCTGGCTCCAAATGGGGTAAGCCAAACCCCAGGAGAGCCCCACATCTCCAAAGAATAGGATGGAGCTTGTCAACTATCCCTATGCCCCTGAGGATGCTGGGTAATTACTTCTCCCCTTTTGTCTTTCTGTTCGCTCTTAGCTCGACCACCAAGAAGCAGCTACAAAATCGGTTAAAGCTTCCAAAGTATGTCTCTCTCCAGAAATCTCTAACAAAAGGCAAAAGATTTACAAGATGTGAAAAGTAAAGCAGGATAATTGTTTTTGGAATGACCCCAATATTTTCACCCCAGCAACCCCAGCTGGGGATCTTGCCCCCATATTTACGATTCCTGGTCCTCTGTGCACTGCTGGGCGACCTTTTGAGCCCCCCTCTGAGAACCCCAGTCCCTTATCGGGCCTGTAACTCACCCTGACGTTATCTCTCGGGAGGGTTTTATGCAGTTTAATTTAACTCCCCATCATTATTTCCCGGACTTCAAGGTTTTCTCTTTGGAAGTGCCCTTCCTGGGACAAGCATAATGTGTTTGCCATCAAACCCAATAAATATGTTTGCCCGGGAGATGGGGACCACTGGGGAGAGGCGCGCAGCCAGAGAAGCAGCCCAGGCTCTCGCCCCTTGCGCTCCAGGGCGGGTGAGCTTTTGTGTCCTTGAACCTGGCTGGGGGGTGGGGAAGGGAAGGCACCGTATTCTCAGGCAGGTGGCAGAGCTGGCAGACAACATCAGGTGCCGGACGAACAGTTTTCTTCTTCCTGCTGGTCTTTGCTGTTGTCTGTCTTGGTTTTGTGGTGTGGTCGTCACTGGAGTTGTTAGTTCACAGCTCCCTGGCCTGGAGCCCAAGCTGCCTCAAACCCACCGCCTCCTGCCTCCACCCGGGGAGCGAGCAAGCTCTGCAGCCACAGACCTGCAGCGGTGCTGAGGGCCCGGAAGGAGAACCGGCCCCAAGCCGTGCTGCAGAGGGGACCCCTCCCAGCTGGATCCCCGTGTCTGCCTACCGGCCGCTTCGGATCCCATCAACCTGCTGCGCGCACGCGGGAGGCGGGGTGGGTCCGAGTTCCCTTCAAAGGAAGCTACTGCTAGCACACAGTAGGGACCCAGCCGGAAGTCCAGAGGGCCAGTTCGGGTCCCTCTCGGGGCGCTGTGGAAGGAGCCTGCTGCAGAGAGTGACAGCGGGTGGCTCCGGAGGGAGCAGATTACAGTTTCTTCCCAACGTCTCCCCTCAGAACTCTGGGCCTCAGCTTCCTCTCCTGCAAGATACCGGAAGGAAACGAGCTCTAAAGCATTAACCAGATGTAGGGGCTGGAGAGATGGCCCGGAGGTTAAGAGTAGGACCCAAGTTCAAGACCCAACACCCACATCAGCGGTTCACACATGCCTGAGAGATCTGATGCCTCCATGGGCACCTGCACATGTACACATACCCACACACAGACATTCACATCTACAGAATTATAACTAATTCTTTAAGAAAATTAACCGAGACGGGATTGGGGATTTAGCTCAGTGGTAGAGCGCTTGCCTAGCAAGTGCAAGGCCCTGGGTTCGGTCCTCAGCTCTGAAAGAAAAAAAAACTAACTGAGATATGGGGGCCCACCAGGCGTTCCTATTTCCCATCCTGTGGCAGCTGCATGTGGTCTGGTGCCGCTGCTGGAATGGGGGTGAGATTCCCGTCCAGTTTGTGGGACCACCCTGCCTGAGCCATCTGCTCCTCAGCCCTGACCAAATGGCCCCGGAACAGAACCTCCATTGGCTGAGGCCTACAACAAAAGTCAAAGCATGTTCTGGGGGCCGCCGAGCGGCTGGCACCCAGCGATGTGGCTGTCACCTGGGTGACATGTATTTTAATTAATTAAAAGAGGGTGGAAATGGCCAGAGCCCCGGAGAACAGGTTCTCTGCACTGTCAGTGAGGACCAGGGTGGCCTCTGCCACTCTACAGGTGCCAGGGCCTGGTAATGACCCTGTGTCCAAGATGCCACTGAAGCCAGAGGCACAGTGAGACCCCCCGGGAGCCTCAGAGCCACGACTGAAGGTCAGTGTGGACGGATGCCCAGAGCAGGGCCTGCTGTCCCGTGTTCCCTGATGGGAACAGTGGGGCATTTGTCACTGCTGTGAGAAGTCCATGTGGGTCATTGCCCTGTTATTATCTGGGGAATTCATGTCACTGAGTGCTTGAGTCCTTTAAAGATTTTGGAGATTCTACCAGTCCATTTTCTATGTTATGGACTAGGGTACATCATTTGTGCATGTGCGTGTTCGTGTGCGTGTGCATGTGCGTGTGTGCGTGCGCGCGCGCGCGTGTGTGTGTGTGTGTGTGTGTGTGTGTGTGTGTGTGTGTGTGTACATGTGAACATGAGTGTGAAGGTCAGAGATCAACATCAGGCCATTTTTATTTATAATCCAACTTGCCTCCAGCTACCACAGATCACAGATCAAGTTTCCACCCTCTTAGCACCTCACTGTGGGGACTCAGATTCGGCCTCACAAGGCTCAGAACCTTGTCGACAACAAGGCTCTGCCTGTGTTTCCCCAGTGGACCCTGAGCTTCCTTAATGCAGACACCGATGAGCCGCGCCACACCTGTACCTGCAACGCTGGTTTCCTGGCCCCCAGCTGCATTATTCCCCTGACCAGAGACTCCAGGAGGCGCTGCCCACATGGCTCCGTGGCAGAGCACCGGTCCAGCATGCTCAAAGCCCTAGATTCTGGTTTGATTTTGGGGCTAAGGGTGTCTCCTAGCACACAGGAAGCCCTGGAGTCCTCAGCACTTCATAAGCTAACTATTTCAGAGGATGTTATAATCCGCCCTTGGAGATGGAGGCATCTGGTGGTCCAGGTCAGACTGAACGATGGTAGAGCTGATTGATCAGCCCAAAGGCATGTGTGGACAACTTATTAAAACGTGAGACCAGCTGACGTGCTGTGCAGAGCACATGTGGCCAGGAGAAAGAGGCTGAGGTCGACCCCGCGTCCAGTCCAGGACTGAGGCTTCGGCAGGCAGTCACATGTCGCCAGAACATGAGGAGTTATTTTTGCTTCTTAGAACATGTTCTCAGTTGCCAGGTGGTGGTGGCGCACACTTTTAATCCCAGCACTCAGGAGGCGGAGGCAGGTGGATCTCTGTGAGTTCGAGGACAACCTGGTCTACAGAGTGAGTTCCAGGACAGCCCAGGCTACACAGAGAAACACGATCTTGAAAAAAAAACAAAAAGAACATTCTGTCAGCTTCCTATAACTCTAAACATGCTGGATTAATACCTCCTCTTCTGAACCTGATGAGCCACATGAAATAAAATGAAATATTGAGGAGAAAGGAACGTCAGAGAAGATGGTCCAAGATGAGAGCATGCTAAACCTGAGGCATGGTAAGACAAAGCTGGTGACCCTGACAGGAAGCCCGCCTGTCTGCCTGTCCGCCTGTCCACCTGTCTGGCCACCTCTTACCCTCAGAGTCTGGCACAAAGAAGGCGTATAAAAAGCGTTCATCGGCTGCATGTACGATGCGTGAATGGAAGAATGAGTGAGTTGGGGAGGGCATATTGCTTCAGTTGGCTTCCCTGGATTGGGTCCCCAAAAATGAGACAAAAAGCCGCTGCTCTTCCCCCAAAAGGCCTGGGCTCTCCACTGTAGCCAGAGGTGGTCACTGCTGAGCCCTTCCCTGGTACCCAGCACCAAGAATCTGGACTGTGAATATCTGGCCATGCCCCTGCCGTAGAGGTGGTGAAATCTGGTGAGACCTCAGCCCTGGGAGGACAGAGCTTCTAAATCCAGACACAATACAAGATTCTTAGCTAAATAAAACGGCAGTGCCTAGGGCCACCAGGCCCTGTTGGATAGAAACCGAGGAAGGCCAAGTGGCCCTCCCTGAGAGATTTATTCCCAGTGGTGGCTTCAGGCGGCCGGCCCAGCTGGCGCAATTAGACTTGGTCTCCCTCCCTCCATTTGGGGGAGGGGAGTCACATTTTTATTTTATCTTCATTGAGCTGGAACAGCAAAGATGGCGTGAACCCACATTAATTCCGAAACAAATTATTACGGCTTGATCTGGGATTCCGGGAACACCGCCCCACACCGCAGCCCCATCTGCCCCTCCCCTCAGTCAGACCATCCGTTCCCTCTGGAAGCCCATGGCCAGGCCAGCCAGGCCCCATTGAATGTAAAGGCCAGAGTGGATCAAAGCCCAGAGCCAATGGAGCCGCAGCCTAGTGGCTATCTGCTATCCTGGGCTTTGACCCCTGACCACGGCCTCCATATTCGGTTTCCTCCCTGCCCATGTGCATACAGAATGTCCAAGGTCAAGTGCTGCCCTCCACAACCTCAGCCTCCATCTGTCTTCTCCTCAGAGACCATGGTCCACCTGGGGCTCCCCAGAACATCAGTATCCTACCTAGGCTGGCTCAGGTGTGGCCGCACCGCGGGAGCCATAGGCCTCCCACCTCCCACAGACTTGGGGCAAGACCCAGAGTTCCCCTAGTCTGGGACTCTGTTCACGTCTCCCTTGAAAGCCTCACCTGCTGGCTCCTTTTCCCTCTGGAGCTGTGGCCCCAGAGCCTGCCTACAGGCCACCCAAAAGCCCCACCCTTGCTACCTCAGGGTGTGAATAGATTTCTGTATTTGTGGGGCCTCTGCTCCCCACACCCCCAGTCGATACCAACTCCTGCATATCCTGTCCTTGAAATCAAATAGTACTTACTCAGGGGCCGGCAAGGCGGCTCAGTGGGCAAGAGCACTTGTGCAAGCATGTGGACCTGAGTTCAAATCCTCGGCCCCCATGGCCATGTCATGCCTGTGACCGCAGAGCTGGGAGGGAGGGGCATGGGAAGATCACTAGGGCTTGTCGGTCACTTGTCTAAGTCCAGGCTTAGTGAGAGATTGGTCTCAACAAGGTGACGGAGCAGAACAGCTGAGGTCCTCTGGCCTCCACATACACACACATGTGCATATATGCCACCTCTCTACATTTATAGTAATAATAATAATAATAATAATAATAATAATAATAATAATAATTACACCCTTAGTGCCCAGCCCCAGTAGACACGGCCCCATGGGAGTAGAGTGGACAGAGTTTGTCCTGCTCACTGTGAGCTGGGGCTGAACAGTGCATGTTCAATAAATGACTGTCGATGAAGGAGGGGAAATATGAATCCCCAACCCCTCCATCCCTCAAACCCTCTCAGGTGCCCCAGCGCTGGCCCAGCCATGCTGGAATTGGATGCTTCCAAGGAGCTGACACAGTTGGGTCCCTTATCCACCCCACCCCAGACCTCCCAGGAATGGGACAAGCTTACTGTGTCAGCAGCTTACAGCCAACAGGACAACCCAGGCTCCCAGCAAATAGGAGTCGCCATTCAGCCCCGTCCCCCAGTCGTGGGAATTTTGTCAACTGGACAGCAAAGGCCAGAACCTTGGCATGACCTTGGCTAGCAAGGACCCCTCCTTCAGTCCTGGCCTGACCCACCTTTCTTACCAGAGTCCTGTTCTCCTCCCTGCCCAGGCCACAGCCCAGGCTAGACCTCACTGTCCTTAGACCTACTCTTTCACTGTCATTTATGGCAGGACAGGAGTGACCCGGTCAGCTGTAATTGTGTGCATCACCTTCCTGGGGCTGCGCCTGGGTCCATCCCCCCACCCAGAGCCATACATCAGGGCCATGAGTCCCCCATCTTCTCACATCTGGGTCAGAATTCAGGGGTGTGGCTGCCAACACAGAAGCTACACCACAGAGTCCAGCCCTCTCAAGACTCCGTGCTGTCCATGGGGGTGGTGAGTGGGGTTCCTGGGGGTCCCTGAATGGGCCCTGAAAATGGGTAAACAGGGTCAAGTAATGGCTCACTTTCTAGGTACCAGCAAATGGTGGGGAGTCCTACTCTCCCTGTCCTGAGATTCAGAATGTGTGGTGTGCAGGAGCCTCCTACAAAGGCAGAGAAACTGGTACAGAATCCAGTCTGTGTCCCTGACCACTGTGCCCCGGCCAGGGTCGGGGTCCCAGAGTAACTTGCTCAGCCAGTGCAGGGCAGGCAACCACTAGGGAGCTCCCGAGTACTGGCTGGGCTCTGAGCAGGGCTGTCTGGACTTAAAAGCTGCCTAAGTGTGCTGGGTGGCGGTGGCGCACGCCTTTAATCCCAGCACTCAGAGGCAGAGGCAGGCGGATCTCTGAATTTGAGGCCAGCCTGGGCTACAGAGTGAGATCCAGGACAGCCAAGGCTGCACAGGGAAACCTTGTCTCGAAAAACCAAGCTAACAACAACAAAGAAGCAGCTGCCTGGGTGTGGATGAAAGACGCCCCCTGACCAACGGGAAAATCCAGTGGGAGAGTAATGGGCTGGAGGGACACAGGCATACCACGGTGACCGGTGGCTTCAGCTTTGGTGGCCCGAGGATCTGCCATTGCAAGCCTCCAGCCCCCGCACGCAGGTGCCTAAGTGGGTGGCGCCTGCTCTTGGAGACTACACCTCTGTCTGGCTCGGCTTAGCGAACCCCGACCTGGGCCCCACTGGTCCACTTAGCAGACAGTCTGTGGACTTTTGTGTCCTTGTACTGGGATGGCCTGAGGTCCTCTCACCGGACACCTGCCACGCTGCCCTCCTGGGTCACTTCTAAGCTCGACCCCTCCCCACCCCCCGCGACAGACACACACACACACACACACACACACACACACACACACACACACACGCTGGTCCTGGAGCCTGGGTCCCCCAGGCCTGGAAGCTGGAATGCCACTTTGGTGCTGGGGGACTTGAGCAGGTTCTGTGTCCAGGCTGGGGAGGGGATGCACGGCTTTCTCCAGTGTAATGCCGGGGTCACGGGAGTGAGCCACCGCGCAGGGCCCACTTGCCTCGCAGGACCTTCTCCCACTACAGATGACGGCAGGGCGGGGCACGGAGGGAGGCCGCCACGACGCCACCGCCTGCAGCTCGGCGCGGGAACAAAGGAAGCACCGGGCGGCGGCCCTGCATCCCACGCGCGTCCCCGGCACCCACGCCCGCGCCTGTCGCGCACACGCACCCCGAGTACTCGGGCTCACCACGCGGCCGGGGACCCCCAACTCCGGCACACCGCCCCTGCGCGAGTGTGGCCCGCCTTTAACACCAAGGCCCTGGAGCGGCAGCTGCAGGGACCAGGGAAGCTGTCCCAGGGTTTCCTCCACGCCCAATGCCCCTGCGTGGCTCTGGCAGGCCTGGGGTCGGCCCTAGGGCCCCAACTGACACACGGTGTCCGCGGACCCGGACGGTGGGGATGACCACGCCGGCGAGGAACAGCCCGCACTGGACCGCGAGGGAGCGCAACTGCAGCCTTGGGGCGCCACCTACGGCCCAGTCTGGGTCGCAAGCTTTCTACCGAGCCTGCACGGCTCCGGGTCTCCGGGTGTGGCCGTCTGTCTCTTCCTTCCCCCAGGGACGCCCTTTAGGCCACGGCCTTGGTCTGGGGATGCCAGGGCAGACAGCCCACCGGGTCCTGCCTCAATCAGCTGCGGGCAAAGGGGTGAGAACCAAGCTGTCCATAATCCGAACCTTCCCCTCCAACCCAAGGAGGTCCTGCCGGGGAAACTGAGGCCTGACTTGGAGTGTGGGTTGGGGAAAGGGACATGTGGACTCCTGGTACCACCACCCAGGCACTGTCTTCTCCCTCCAGCTCCGACCTCCTCTGCCTGCATCTGTACCCCACATTTAGCCCCATCCCAGGGTTTCTAAATAATCACACCAGGAAAAGCTAGCCCGTGGCCCCAGAAACACCAGCCACAAGTTCTGAGCAGGGCTCGGTTGTCTGGTGTTCTCCCACCAGCCCCGGCTGCACCCGAAAGCTCCCAAGGTTGTGGACACTCTTGGGTCAGGAGTCATGGGAGGGCAGAACCGGACGCTCTGGCTTGAGCAGCACCTGAGCTGGGGTGGAGTCTCAGTGAGCTTCTGAGGAGACCGAGTGACATGACGCCCCTATCCCACCCTTGAGAAGTAACCTCTACCACACACACACACACACACACACACACACACACACACACACACACACACACCAGAAGAGGGACAGTCACGTGGCCAGAGCCTCCAAGTGTTCAACACACCAGAGCCTGGCCCAGGAGAAGAGCACCAGCTCATGGGTCACTCCACGTGGTAAGGGTCACGTGGTAGGGGGCACTCCAGATGGTAGGGGCACACTGATACACCCAGGGGCAAACCCAGAGTTCACTGCTAAGACCTGGGGCGTGGGGGAGTTCCGGGAGGGATCACAGCCGAGAGGATTCTCCAGAACTCACAAAGAGGTGATATCAGTAAGCCCTGAAGTTAAGAGTGGACCACCTCACTGGAAGGTGTGGACTTGCAAGGAGGTCAGGCAGCGTCATGTGTGATAGCGAAGAGGGGCCTTCTGATAGCGAAGAGGAACAGCAGGCAGGCCAGGGTTCAAGTCCAGGTTCAGCCGGCCCCCCACAGACAGCCTTTCTTTCTTTTTTTTTTTTTTTTCTTTTTTTTCTTTTTTTTTGGTTTTTCGAGACAGGGTTTCTCTGTGTAGCTTTGCGCCTTTCCTGGAACTCACTTGGTAGTCCAGGCTGGCCTCGAACTCACAGAGATCAGCCTGGCTCTGTCTCCCGAGTGCTAGGATTAAAGGCGTGCGCCACCAGCACCCGGCCTTTCTAAGCAGGTCAAGTGAAGAAGACCCTGCTGGGGTGGGCTAGCGCAGTGTGGGGCGCACAGGAAGTCTCCAGGGAAGACTGCTCTCCAGAAAAGTGGAGGGGCAGAGGTGGGATGGGGGCGGTCGTGAGAGGTCACCTGGAATGCCACTCCGAGGACAGTGAGGAGCTGGGGGGACTGGACCTCTCAAGGGTGATTTGGGCCTCAGAGGGGCCTGACCCTCGTCCTTGGGGAGGCTCTCCCAACCGAGCAGTTCTCACACTGGGTCAGGCCCTTGGCTCACCTTCTCTGACCCAGTTCTGAGAGGCTCAGGACCCCCTCCCCAAGTCTGAAAGGCCGGACCTGCCTGAAAGGCCCTGCTTCCACACCAGGTTCACACAGATGCGCCTCCGCCCCTCCCCCACACCGCACAATCCCCCCCCCACCCCGTGCAGTCCCCGCCACAGAGAAAGGACGGTGGCACCACCATAATTTCTAGTTCCTTCTAAATAGACATTCCCAGATCTGCTCCCACAGAACCAATTAAAGCACCTGCCGGGACCCGGCTTTGTCAGCACATTACTTCAGGCTCCACGGCTCGGGAATAAATCTCAGGCAGATGAAGGGGATGAATCGAGAAGCCGGAGGCACCAGAGCAGGCAGGGGCATGGTAGCCGTCCAGCCTGGACCATTGCCCACTTCGGCCAGAGCTTTCATTAACTAGACATGGGACAACCACGTCCGGTAGACCAGGGTGAAAATGGTTCCTGTAGACAGTGGCCTGGATGTTGCCATCTCCTCGTCCCAAAGGCCAAGCTCCCCTGTGCCCCTTGGCCTCTGCCCCACCAAGCAGTGGGGAACAGTTACCCCTCTGCAGCAGAAGCCAGGACAAGTCCTTCCCTGCCATGGCCTCCCTCCTGGGACAAAGCTGAGGCCTGGAGTGGGGAGGGGGTGGGGGTCTTAACCCAGTGCAGCCACCAAGTTCTCAACCAGGCCAGGGGAGGAAAGGGCCTGGGTGGGGTGAGTGGGTGGGCGATGACTCCAACCCTGAGGGTAGGGCCTCCTAGGGAGAATCAGGGGAGCCTGAAACACAATCTTAAAAGGTCTTATTAATAATAATTAAAAAAAAAAAAACAACCAGGAGCCAGGTATTGGGGTGAACGCTGGAAGATCAGAGAAGCAGAACAAGCCACAGCTACCTCACCTTGCCAATTTCTCAGCCGATCCTGTTTCCTCAGACTGGAAGCCTGAGTCCTCTTCCGAATGGATCTCAGCTGAACTGCTGCTCAAAAGCCTGAAAGCTTAACCAGCTCTAGTTCCTGGTCCTCACACCTTACATACCTTTCTGCTTCCTCCATCACTTCCTGGGATTAAAGGCGTGTGTCACCATGCCAGGCTGTTTCCAGTGTGGCCTTGAACTCACAGAGATCCAGATGGATCTCTGCCTCCCAAGTGATAGGATTAAAGGTGTGTGTGCCACCATTTTCTGGCCTCTATGTCTATCTATCGGCTGTTCTGTCCTCTGACCCCAGGTAAGTTTATTAGGGTGCACAGTATATTGGGGGACACAATACCACCACAGGAGCCCTCCTCAAGCATAAGTAGTTCACCAGATACCTACCAGTGGTACTCCCAAAGATAAAATAACCCTGACTCCTGCCTGTGCCATCTCTGTGGCAGTTATGAAAACACACCCTTCTTGGAGGAAATTGTTCTAACTTTAGAAAATGTACCGTGCCTATGACCCGAACGGGGCCCCTAGGGTTGTCCCAGTAGCTCGTACTGCACTCTAAGGGGACAAGCGCCTCTAGAGAGAAGGCTCCCTCAGTACCGACCATGCCCCCCAAAGGGGCAGGTGCCACCACTTCATCCTGTGAGTCCTTGCCCAACTCTACAGAAGTGGGAGAAACTGAGGCAGCCAGTAATGTGATAGAGAGACTGAGTCTCCGTGCCCTGTGACAGGTAAGGTCCTAATTCCTGCTGGAAGGGTCGGTGGTGGCCGCTTGCCTGCTGAATGCCTGCAATGCCACACACAGCATGGAAGACGGGCTACCCGCCCCTGAGAGGGACCCAGGCTGCAGGTGCCCGGGGACCCAGCACCCAGCACCCTGTGCTTTGCACCTTGGTGGCCCTCAGGCCCAGTGACTATTAGCAGGGAAATGGTGACACCCCTTCTGATGGCCACCCTTAGGACATCCACCCTTGTCTGGTTCCCTTTCCTGTCCTGACCCCACCTGAGACCTTCTCATGGCTGAGCCCTGTCAGCTGGTGTCTCTGTATCCCTGCCACCACTGAGGGTCAGAGGTTAAGTAACCTGCACAGATTCACATGGCTCTGTACCGTGGACAAGGTTTGTGCCTCAGTTCCTCTGGTGCCAAAATGCAGCCTCGGGAGATGCAGCCTTAGGACAACTCCCCAAGAGCCTAGATGGTTCTGTGCTTTGGTCAGCCCTGTAGTGGCTGGGCTCAGAGAGCAAGCAGCTCACCAGCCAGGAACCACCAGGTCCCCCACCAGATGTGCCACCTGCAGGCAGGGAGGACTAGTTATCCCATCTCTCAGGACAGTGACATCCTGCTGAGAACTACTTCCTCTGCGGCTGCTAATGTTGCCAGTGATAGTAAAATTATCACAAAAAGCAAAAATAACCACCCTGAGGGAGCTTCAGCCTTCGGCCTCTAGCAGAGCCTAAGCTACACAATGGTCCCATTTCACAGGAAGAAAACTGAGGATGATGATCAGAGGTTGCTTGCCCAGAAGTCACAGTTCCCTCCTCCCGCTGAGGAGAGAGGAGCTTGCCTATGGGAATGGGGCTACTTGATCTACTTAGCTATACTCGTGGTCAACTGCATTCTTGAAACCCACAGCCACCGTGGGGGCCATGCCTGTGATCGGGGGTAGAGGCAGGAGGCAGAGGCAGGAGGGTCATTGAACAGGGTCATGAACTCCTGTTCCAGGTCCTCCTCATAGACATGGCAAACACAAAGCTTGCCTAGGCTAGAGATGGGGGCGGGGGCTGGAGTGGGGAAGGGAGGAGGTGGGGGAGTGTTGAGGGGGAACTAGATAAAAGTGTTCTTCAAACCGGGAAAAGCCATGAGGGAGTGAGCAAGAATGGGAACCTTGAAGGGACAAAGGTGGCAAAGCCCATGGCTGCCACTGTGGGACCCACAACTAGGGAGCAGGAACACACGCGTGTGCAAGCACCACACAGCACACACCACAGAAAGAAAGGAGGAAGGAGGGGTGGGGAGGAAGGGAGGAGGAGGGTAGGCGAGAGGGTGGAGACCTGCAGAGAGTCTGGGTTTGGCTCTTGGGGAAGGAAAGTGGGAGAAGAAGGCCAGGAAAGTGACAGCCACATCTGGTGACAGAGCTCTGTGACAACAGGTCCTCTGAGCGCCCCACGTCCTCTGAGCGCCCCACATGCTGTGGGGACTCGGGCCCCTGAGAGGCACATTTCCAGCTGTTGGTCATCAGCCAGGAAAATGGCGTCTTCTCGTTTATTATTCAACATATTTATTGGATTATCTATGTATTTACTTTGCAGTGTCGAAGATGGATCTGGGGCTTCTACCCTTCAGCTACAGCCCCAGTCCTATGGAGTTAGTTAGTTAGTTAGTTAGTTAGTTAGTTAGTTAGTTAGTTGCTGTTTTTTGAGGAAAAGTCTCACATAGCCCAGGCTGTCCTTGAACTCTCTATGTACCCAAGGATGACCCTGAGCTCCAGATCCTATTGTCTCTGTTGGTTTTAAATATGGCACTTTAACTCTGTGAGGATAGGTCACAAGTCACAACAAAACCCAGTATCAGAGCTTTATTGGGGGGAGACAAAAGAGAGTGACCAGGCCTGTGAAAGACACGTGCTGGGGGAGGCAAGAGAAGAGAGGGGAGGAGTCTGTGACTGACTTTTTAAGGATTCCCCTGCACATGCGCATGTGAGCTTACAGAGCTACACCATGCATGCGTAGATTGTATAATATGCAGCACACAAATGATGCAAGACATAAGGCCCCTTACTTAGTTACTGAACTGCGCATGTGTGGTCATGCAGCTGGAGGAGCGGCAGAATTCTAACATTCCAGGCTTTTTGCTTATTATAAAAAAGGTAGGTGAATAGGAATAGGGACGACGTTTCTCCAGAAAAACTGCTTCCAGCTGAGTTGGTGGGCGTCGGTTGACTCTTGGGGTGGGGGGGGCAGGGAAGGGGGCTTCTGAGGTAGACAGGTGTCCTGGGATGGTGGGCTGTTGTCTGCTGCCTTGGACCTGTCCATCGTCCCTCTCAGCCCGGACTCTGGCGGCTTTGCCTGAGAGGATGCTGGTGAGACAGAGAAAAGCTTAGAAAAAAGAATCATTATTTTTATTTTTTCCTTTTGGGGGGCTCCCCAGGGTGAGAGAGGGGATCCCGGAACCAGGAAAGTTTGGGTTGCACCTATCCGAAGCACATCTGACTTGACCAGATGGATTCAAGCTGGTTCCAGAGCTTGCTGACCTGTCCAGGTGGATTTTCTGGAGCTTGGAAAAAATTTTAAACAAATTAAAAAGCAGCCATGGGATATTTAAAATCTTGAGCTGGTGACCATATTATTGTAATGTTTTAGTACTCTGCTGCATTGGTTAGGGTTGGGGGGGAGGATATTTGGAACATGCTTTTAATTTTTACCTGAGATAAGCCTTATCAGAGACAGATTATTTTAAGGCACCTGTTTCCTTTTTTAGTTTAGCATCCATGAGACACAGGCGATCAATTGCTGAGAGCATTTAACAGTAATAGATGGTTATATTAAAGTCTGTTTTTGCAGGGCCCAGACACTTTTGGGTCTGGGGGTGTAAATACCTTTGGACTGTTACTGTTCCTTACCTCCTGGGTATATCTGATGGTCCTTGGACTCCAGCTCTATGGTGATCCTGTAACAATTGGCTGAGTAGTTCATTAGAAGAGGGAACCAGGAAGGGAAAAGCTTGTGGGGTGAGACCTCATTCTTCTGGAATTGGTGACAAGGCAGTAGATCCTGGTGTCCTCGGGAACTTGAGAGAGAGCAGGGCCCTGTCTGTGTCCCTGTGCATGAGGAGAAGAGGCACTGCTGACCGGGCTGGAGTGAGGCACATGGAGTGAGCAAATGAAATGAGAGCTCCTACCTTAGCTGGAAACTCTCTTCCCATTAACTAACCCTGAAAGGACAATTAAGTCTGGGGAGGTGGGTAAGGCTGTCCCCCTACCCCAACAATAGGGAAACAAAAAGAGGTGGGACCCCAAAATTCCCTCAAGACTGAGTAAGTGGCTCAGTGTCCAACAGAAAGGAAACAGATCGCCCCATGCTGCATCCTGGGTTCCCTGTGAGCCCGTGGCCAAGCCTAGGAGGTCTGCTGGAGGTCTTTAATGTCCCCATGCCACCGGGTGCATGAGGGCAGTCAGCTGACCAGTTATCCCTCTGGGTGGCACTTTGAACAAGGCTCAGTTGATGGCCTGAGGAGGGGCAGGGCACGCACTAGCCTGTGTGGCCTTCTCTAGCACACATTTGAAACAGGGACTTGGAAGCCCTTATGCAGTAGCCACTTGGATAGTGTGTGCCAGCATTTGGAAATTCTGTTCATGGGCTTTCTCGTCTCTCCCATGGTACCTTAAATGCCACAGCTGAAACTTCCACCTGAGGGGGCAGGAGCCTTTCTCTCCAGATGTTTAAGCTTAGCCCTGATGTTGGGAATCTCTGGGAGACAAGAGATGGATTTTATCCCGTATCTTGAATTACTTTTTTTTTTCTTTGATAGTTTGCTTGTGTGAGGACAGCTTTAGGAAGACCCACCAGGAGGCAGGGTGTGAACTGATCTCTGGCTAGAGAGCCATCTGGATTATTATGATCCCAATGTGGGTCCTGATCATAAACTTATTTGCATGCGTCCTAGCCTGCTTCCAGACCTGTCTGTGCTTCTCAGGGCAGCTGAGAACGGGTGACAGTGAGAGTGAATGTGGGAGCCAGAGTCGGGCAGGAGCGGCCCCCCAATACCAGGGAGCAGAGCAGAGGTCAGACAGGCAGAGCTTCTTTGGAGTCAGAGACTCCCCAGGTTCAGGTTGACTGTGGGCAGGAGAGAAAGACTCAGAAAGGGGGGGGGGGGCTCAGAGCTTAGGTAAAAGTGTGGGGATGAGGTAACTCTTTTCATTTTCCCGTTCGCTGTCAGAAGTTAGATAATTCCTGTGAAATATGGGGGTTCAAGCAGCCGTTACGTGGCCATATTTACATAAAATAGGGATACTTAAGACATTTCTCAGAGGAGGAGAGAGACCAACAGGAGGAAGCCTCCATGTCCCATGACTGCAGCCGAGAGAAAAAAATAAAAAATTAAAATAACAAGTGGGATCCAAGACTCCCATCTCGGGTGTCCCCAAGAGTAGGTAATCTGTGGACTGGCATAAATTATCAACACAAATTACCCCACCCTTCATCAAGGGAGGGGTAGGGGTGGGAGCAGATGTACCAGAAGACCCCCTCCCCCAGAGTCCAGACGGCATTCAATGCTTCATCAGGAGAAAACAAGTTGTGGTACACAGCCTGAGGACCCCCAGGAGTACAGCGTGAGAAATATATCTCAGGCTACAGTCATTGGAAATGGAGAGGGATTGGAAAGGGAAAACTCTCCAGTCTGGGCAGCCGGTGTGTTACGTGTAGCAGTCCTTGTGACTGGGCAAATGAAAAAAGCGGGCAGTCATAGATTCAAGAAACCTCGGTACAGGGTCCCGGATGCCGAGCGCTGGGAGAGCCTGCTTCGTCACGGCACCAATGTTGGTTTTAAATGCTGCACTTTTACTCTGTGAGGCAAGGTCATGAGAGAGTGACCAGGCCTGTAAAAGACATGTTGGGGGGGGGGGGGGGGCAGAAGAGAGGGGAGGAGTTTGTGACCGGGTTTTTAAGGATTCTCCTGCACATGCCCAGGTGGGCTTACAGAGCTACACCACACATGTGCTGACTGCGTGGTTATGCAGCGCACTGATGTCGTAAGATGTAAGACCCCTCGCTTAGCTACTGAACTGGCATGTGCGGTCATACAGCTGAAGGAGTGGCAGAATTCTAAGTCTCCACCTCTTGAATTCTAGGATTATAGGTGTGCACAACCACACCCACCCATTTAAATGGTGCTAGGTAGGGATCCAGCCCAGGGCTTTAGACAAAGCTCCATCCTCAGCCTTAGATTTGATCTTTTACAAATCCAAACCCAATTGCGCAGTGCCCTGAAGTGCATCCACACTGAGAATGGCTAGGTCAAGCTAGTGCTGAGTGAGTGGAGGGAACACAGGCTGAGCTTGCAATAGTTCTGGACCCAGAGATTTCAGAAGATCAAAGAGCAGGCAGAGCAGGCCGAGCCCCCCAGACTGTGTTAGCAGAAGCCTACTTCCCCCTCAGGTGGGCCCCCTGGAGGAGGCTGGAGCCCGGCAGGTCACCTAGGCAGGGTCAGAGTTGCCAGATGCACCCTGTGTCAGAACCTGTCCCCACAGAGTACAGAAACACACACGTTCGTTCCCTATCTTTCCTGTCTGTCCCCTAGTGCCTCCTGGTGGCCATTTGAGGGTCCTAGACAACCTCAGAGCAAGCTTGCCAGAGAAGAGCAAGAGTCTGGGGGCCTTGGCTCACCCAGGGACAGCTCATCTTGAGGTGCTGGCCCAGGGGGTAGATGGGCCTGGTTCCCACCCTCTTCCTTTGTGCTATAAAGATAATATAGAATAAGAACTGTTTGTGATGACAGAAATCCACTCAAGCCAGGCTTATCATCAAAGTCGAGATGTAATAAAAACTCTGTCTTCAAGGAGGCACAGGCTGCACCGTGGTGGGGTGGGGTGGATCCCTCTAGGACCTCTGCACCTCCCCTCCCCAGGCACCCCGATAAGGTGCCTGTTCTGACCCAATCAATCAAGATCAGGGGTGGGATCATGCTAGCACTGCTGGTGGGTGGGGCCCACAGGGATTCCTGAGCTGGGCAGAACTTCAGAAAATCTGGAAAGTGTGAGGATGCTGCTAGGTTTGAATGATAAGGAAACATCTGACTTTTCTTCTCAGATGTGCTTACCTGCAGCTGTCTCTCTCCCATTTTCCAGATCATTCTATAGATGCAATTTTCCATCTGGTTTTCATGGGTCATCTGTTTTCCCATCTCATAGAAAAATCTAACTTTAGTTATTCCTGGTGTGTGTGTGTGTGTGTGTGTGTGTGTGTGTGTGTGTGTGTGTATGTGTGTAGACCAGAGGACAACAATGTTCAAGGCACTGTCTCTTTTTTTTTGTTGTTGTTATAGGTTAGTTGGTCAGCAGGCCGCAGGGACCCTCCTGCCTCTACCTCCCCAGGTCTGGGATTACAAGGTATGACTATACCCAGGTTTTTTGATTGTTTGGTTAGTTGGTTGGCTGGCTGGTTGGCTTGGGTTCTGTTTTATTTATGTGTTTTGCCTCTTGTCTGTGTGTGTATTGTGTGCATGCCTGGTGCCCTTGGAAGACAGAAGAGGGTGTCAGGTCACCATGGACTTACAGGGAGCTGTAGCCACCTGATGTGGGTGCCAGGAACCAAACCCGGTCCTCTGCAGGAGCAGCCAGAGCTCTTAACCGCTGGGCCATCTCTCCAGCCCCAGCATTTATTTTTGTTTTGTTTGGTGTGTGTATACACACACACACTTGCTTTTTTTTTTTTTTTTTTTTTTTTTTTTTTTTGAGACAGGATTTCTCTGCATAGCCCGGCTGTCCTGGAACTCACTTTGTAAACCAGGTTGGCCTTGAACTCACAGAACTCCACCTGTCTCAGCCTCCCGAGTGCTGAAATTAAAGGTGTGTGTCACCACCTGGTCCCGGCATTGTTTTTAATGTGGGTTCTGGGCACAGAACTCAGGTCTTCACACTTTCAGGGCAAGTGAGTTGCCCACTGAGCCATCTCCCCCTGCCCCGCTCTTATTTTTCACGGAAAACCCTGGGGCAGCAAAGCCGCTGTGCTGTGCTTCCTGAAGAAGACATCCCGGAGTTGAACGCAGCCACCTCCCTGTCTGAGGCAAATGCTGTTCTCCTCCTCTCTAGACAACAGAGGCTGGGGTCCCCCTAAATGGTTGTTCGCTAGAAGGAGAGCCCAAGTTTAGGGTTTCAGGAGCAAGCAGCGGGTGACCACAGCTGGTTACTCCAGTCTGGGTTTCTCTTGGCAGTTCAAGGCCCGTCCATCTCAGTGAGGAAGGCAGAAGGGCCACAGGGCTGAAGCAGCTGCTCACATCACATCTGCAGTCAGGAGTAGAGGGTGACAGCTGCGAGCCACTTCTCAGCTCCCTTCTCCACTCACACAGTCCAGGGTCCCAGCCAGGGAATGGTGCCACCCACAGTGGGCAGGGCTTTCTATCTCAGTTAATGTAATCCAGAAAACTCCCCACAGCCACGCCTGGAGGCCCGGCCCCCAGGTGAGTATAGATGCCCCTCGCGCTGACTCTAACCATCACACACCTCCCACCAGTGCCTGACTTCACAGACACAGACCAAAGGTATCTTTATTTTGCCTTTTTGTGCATGTATTTATTTTCTGATTGATTAATTATCTAATTCATTTTTATTCCAGGCTCCAGCATTTCATACTGTGAAGTCTTAGAAAGGCTGGCAGGCTTAACTAAGGACCTTGCCTCTGTTGAGAGAAATGGAGTTTTTGTTATACATCAATGAGCCGTGTGTCACATGCCAAGCTTTCATGGCGGACACACTTGTGACACAGGAGCAGGAAGAGCTGGAGTCCAAGGCCAGCTCTAACACTGAGCTCAATGCTCAGCCAGGATGGTTCTGTTTTCCTCCCATTTTTTGTTTGTTTGTTTGTTTGGTTGGTTGGTTGGTTGTTTGGTTGGTTGGTTTTGTTTTTTCAAGACAGAGTTTCTCTGTGTAGCCCTGGCTGTCCTGGAACTCACTCTGTAGACCAGGCTGGCCTCAAACTCACAGAGATCCGCCTGCCTCTGCCTCCTGAGTGTTGGGATTAAAAGCATCACTACCAGCTGGCTTCCCCCCAGTTTTTATTGTATGATTTCTTTCAAAACAGAAAAGCTGAAAGAACTGTGCGCTGAATTCCACCATCCCCTCCACCTGGAGTGCCTGGTGAGTGCAACACTGGAGTGGGGGGGCAGACAACGAGGATTTGGGGAGAGGGCTCAGTGGGCAAAGTGTCTGCTAAGCAAGCGCAGGACTTGAGTTTACACCCCCAGACCCCATAGTTAACCAGCCGGGTGTGGTGGAGTGCAGTTACAGTCCCTCTACTGGAGAGGAGTGAACCCCTGGTGATCGCCGACCAGCCAGCCTAACCAGCAAACTCCAGACCAAGAGAGACCCTGCCTCAAAACCGAAAGTGGGCGCCAGAGCTGCTTCAGTGGTTAAGAGCACTCGTTGCTCCTGTAGAAGATCTGGGTTCGACTCCCAGCAGCCACATAGCAGCTCACAATCATTGTAACTCCAGTCCCAGAGGATCCAACGCCTTCTTCTAACCTCCTCAGGCACCAGCTGTGCATGGGATGCACACACATATGGATAGTCAAAATATAAAATAAATGATTTTTGAAAATGTTAGTGTGGAGTTCGGGTGTCGGGGCAGGAGAGACGGCTCAGCAGTTAACAGCCCTTCAGGGGCTCACAACCGCCACTGACTCCAAGTCCAGGGGATCTGACACCCTCTTCTGGCCACCAAGGGAAGCAGGCACCCGCGTAGTGTGTTACACACACACCCAGGCACACACATACGCATAAAATTAATAAATAATTTTTAAGGGTGGATGGTGGGTGGCTTCTGAAGAGTAACATCCAAAGGTTAACCTCCAGCCTCCACGTGTACACACGTTCCTGCACACTCATAGACACACACTAAAAATACGTCCCACTGTGCATGGTCTCTCTCTCTCTCCCTTCTCCCAGTCTGTCCCTTCCCCTTATGCCCTTTCACTATATAATTTTTATTTAATTTTCTTCCGGAGTCAAGTGTGAGTTAGAGGTGAACAGCTGGACCTTCCACCTCACGTTCCTTCTTCTCTCCCACAGGGATCAGGGCATTCATGGGCTGCCATCATTCCTAACCCACCTGAATGCCGTGACTCTATGCAGCGTTTTCAAGGGGCCAAGCCATGCTTCTAGATTAGTCATCACTGATAAGCCACTGCAAGAAATAAGTGATGTTTGTAAAAAGAAACCATCAGAGTTCATGGACCACCGTGGGAGCCCAGCAAAGACCCACACCTCACCTCAATGTAATGCGCTGGGGTTCCCAGGAGCGTTCCTGGCAAAGTCATGCAGGGACCGTCAGACCATGGGCAGCTTGGAGAGGTTCCCCAGCTCTCAGCACAGACACTGAAGACCCAAAGGCAGAGTGCAGGATGCTGGACAGCCTCTTCCACCATCCAGTCATGACTCCAGGGAGGGGATCAGTGCCAGCCACAGCCACTCAGCCATGACATGGTAGGCAGAGCCCGGCTCCTGGCCGGGTCCCTCCTCTTACCAGGACAAGAGTAGGATTTTTTTAAATTGTTTTCAAAACAGATTTCATGTGGTCCCAAAATGAGACCATGATTGTAAATTAAAGTGTAATTAGCCTTTCTGCTTTTATATTCATTAACTCTTCCCTGTTAATGATGCAAGGCTGGAGCGGAACCCCCGCATTATAAAAACCACATCCAGGAAATAAAATAGTGATTTAGATAATAGCCACAATGTATTGCTGCTTACACATAATTAAACAAATGCGCCATTTAAACTTGGAAACATGACTGAATGTTGATTAACCTCGCCCGGCGATTCTGCTCGGCCCGGGGAAAGGGAGATGTCTGGAGTGGGGCTGGGACAGTGTCTGGGCCTGCCACATCCACTGGACACAGGAGGGTAGGGCCATGCGGTCCTGGGAGCAATGACCACAGAGCGGCCCTCAGACCATTTGGGGAAGAGCCACATTAATTAAACAAGCCAGACACCCAAGGATCAGACTGTCATTTTTGGGTCCAATTGTGTGGGATTCTAGAGTGAAATTGTGGACTGACAAGGGGGACCACCAGGGGCTGGCAGACAAGGGACTTGGGGGATGGATATTTAAATTTTTGTTATATACCTTTATTTATTTATATTGGGGATTGGGTGTGCACATGCCATGGCCTGTGTGGAGGTCAGAGGGCAACTTAAGTGAATCAGTTCTCTCCTTCCATCGTGTGTGTCTCAGGGATCAAACTCAGGTCGTCAGGTTGGTGACAAGTGCCTTTACCCACCGGACCATCTCAAAGGCCCAGGAGGAATGTTTGGTGGGGACGGAGTTCCAGCCGAAGTAACAGTTTTGGAGATTTGGTGACTTTCATAAACACCGAGAGCCGCTGAACCGTGCACGCGAAACAGGGACATTTACATATCACAGTCTTTAACTGCTTATTTAAGACATTAAAAATACTGTTGCTAGTGGCTGGAAAGATGACTCGGTAGCTAAGAACACTGGCTGCTCTGCCAGACAACCTGGGTTCAATCCCAGCACCCACAGAGCAGCTCACAGCTGTCTGTAACTCCAGTTCCAGGGCATCTGACGGCCTCTTCTGGCCTCCACAGGCACCAGGCATGCACGTGGTACACACACATACACACTGGCAAATACATACCCATGCACATGAAACACAACAGAAAAATTAAAAAGCAATAAATACCATTGCTGGGCAGGCAAGAGGGCTCTGAGGTAAGGTGCTTGCAGGCAAACCTGGCGACCTGGGTTCGACTCCAGGACCCGCACGGTGGGAGGAAAGAAACCACTGTGCAGCTGCCCTCTGCCCTCGGCACCCGCACCAACAGTTACTAGTTTCCGGTCTGGCTGCTCACTGGATGCAAGAAGCCAGAAGTTCACTTTCTCCCCAGAATCTGCTTCCTGGGGTCCATCTTGGGTCTTCTGAGGCCTGATCATGGCTTTATGGAAATGGTGTCTTTTGTGGTTTTAGGTGTTACTATGAAGAGAGAAGTGTAAACAGAGAAGCTTCTGGTTCGGGAACCCTGAGTGTTTTTCTGTGTTATAATTTTCTTCTTGCCTGGGTCCCCAGAAGCAGATGTAGTGGCCGATTTGGAAGGTGGTTCCAGGAAAACCAGCAGTGACGGTGCCACAGGAAGGGACGCAGCGGAGAGCAGTCGCGACTGTGGGAGAAACGTCTGCTCTGCGAGTGTGAGAACTGAGTTTGACCCCCAACACCCATGCGAGAAACCAGGCACGCTGACACCCACCTGAAATCTCAGTGCTGGGCACAGGAGCCCTTGGAACTCACTGGCCAGCCCTTGATGCCAGTCATAGACCCTGTCTCAAAACGCAAATGGGCCCACGGGACGGCTCAGCAGAAGCAGGTGCTTACAGCCAAGTCTGATGACATAAGTCCAAACCCTGGGACCCATGTAGTAGAAGGCTACAACCAACTCCAAAGTTGTCCTCTGATCTCCACACATGCAGACGTGTGTGTGTGTTCATATACCCACACAAAAAATAAATGCTGTGATATAACACTTTTAAAAAATTACATGGTGAAACTGGAGAGATGACTCAGTGGTTAAGAGCACTGGCTGCTCTTGCAGAGGACTTGGGTTCAGTTCCCAGCACCCACATGGAGGCTCACAACAGTCTGTAACTCCGATTCCAGGAAATCCAGTGTCCTCTTCTGGCCTCTACAGGCACCAGGCATGCACATGGTGCAGAGACATACATACAAGTAAAACAATCATACACATAAAACAAACTAAATAAACCTTTTAAAACTGTTAGGGGCTGGCTGGGCGGTGGTGGCGCACGCCTTTAATCCCAGCACTCAGGAGGCAGAGGCAGGCGGATCTCTGCGAGTTTGAGGCCAGGCTAGTCTACAGAGTGAGTTCCAGGATAGGCACACAGAGAGACCATATCTCGAAAACAAACAAACAAAAAAACAAAAAGGTAGGGGCTGGAGAGATGGCTCAGCAGTTAAGAGCACCGACTGCCCTTACAGAGGTCCTGAGTTCAATTCCCAGCAACCACATGGTGGCTCACAACCATCTGTAGTGAGATCTGGTGCCCTCCTGGCGTGCAAGCATACACTGTATACATAATAAATAAAGTCTTTTTTTTTTTTTTTTTTTTTTTTGGTTTTTCGAGACAGGGTTTCTCTCTGTGTAGCTTTGCACCTTTCCTAAAACTCACTTGGTAGCACAAGCTGGCCTTGAACTCACAGAGATCCGCCTGGCTCTGCCTCCCGAGAGCTGGGATTAAAGGCCACCACCGCCTGGCAAATAAAATCTTTTAAAAAAATGTTGGCTAGCACCTGAGAACATCAGACATCAAGTATGTGCTCTGGCCTCCCATGCTCATGTGTACATACATGCACATGCACCTGTCACACATACACACACCTGCATACACACACACACACACACACACACACACACACACACACACACACGTCTCTTCACTAGTTACGAAGGTCAACCAGGTTCAAGAGGAAAGGGATGTCAATAGCCTACTGTGCCAAGAGGAGACATTCTGCCCCGGCCATCAAGGCACTCTGGGGACAGCTGGAGCGTGAAACCGCAGGCTGGCTCACCACAGCTGCGGAGGCCATGCTGCCAGTTTGGCTGAGAGCCTTACTGGTCGAATGGGCCTCCAGCTTCCTGCACTTTCAGTCAGCAGGGCACACACTGAGAGGAGGCCATGCTGCCAAAGACAGCTGTCAGGCAAGGTGGTGGCAGCTGAGGCTGGGTGTCACCATGTCAGGCCAGAGGGGCGACGGCGGGGCACTGACAGCTTCCCGTGTGAAGAAGCTATTTGTTGGCCAGAGAATGTGGCCACTGAGATTGACAACTCAAATGTCACTGATCAATGTCCCCACCACCACCACCCCTGTGCCAGGCACATGTTGGGGTCCTTCCCCTCCACCCCTGTGCCAGACACAGCCCAGGATTCAGCATTGGGCAAAGACCAACCAACCAGGACAGAGTGAGACACATGAACATGTCTGCCGAAAACAAAACCCACCTCAGGCTGCATCCCTGCCCATGCTCATCACTGCTGCATGGATGTGACCAAACACCTGACAGAAACAACTTCAGGAAGTGCACTAGTTACTTTCTGTTGCTGATAAAAACAAAAACAAAACACAATGCCATGACCAAGGCAACCTAGAAGAAAGAGTTTATTCCGGCTTTTGGTTGCAGAGGGCTGGAGACCATTGTGGTGGGGGCAGCGGGTGGCAGGGACAGGAAGCTAAGAGCTCACATCTTTGTTTTGAAAGCCCTGGCTGTCCTGAACTCTCTAAGCAGGCTAGGCTGGCCTCAGACTCAGAGACCCACCTGCCTCTTTCTGCCTCCCAAGAGTGGGGATAAGGTGTGTGCCATCACGCCCAGCAGAGAGCATGTAGCTATGCAGGCAAAGATGGCCTGAATTTTGTTAATTAAAAAAAAAACATCATTGCATGTGTAGGGATGTTTTGCCTGCATATGTCTGTGCACCATGTCCATACCTGGTAGAGAGGGAGGCCAGAAGGGAGTTCAGATCCCACGGAAATGGGGTTACAGGTGGGGATGAGGTATCCGTATGGATACTAGAAATTGAATCAAGGTCCTCTGCAAGGGCAGCCGGGCTCTTCACTGCTGAGTCAGCTCCCCAGAACCCCACCTTATTTTTTGAGACAAGGTTGGGCTAGGCTGGCTGGCAGTGAGCTCCGGGATCCACTTGTGTCCACTCCCACAGCGCAGGAAGCACAGACTCGGGCTGCTGGGTCCGGCCTTTATGCACATGCTGGGCTCCGAACTCTGATCTTCCTGTTTGCTCAGGTGCCAGCTGAGTCACTCCGGAGCCAGGAGAGCTGTCACTCCAGAGCCAGGAGAGCTGTCACTCCAGAGCCAGGAGAGCTGTCACTCCGGAACCAGGAGAGCTGTCACTCTAGAGCCAGGAGAGCTGTCACTCCAGAGCCAGGAGAGCTGTCACTCTAGAGCCAGGAGAGCTGTCACTCCGGAACCAGGAGAGCTGTCACTCTAGAGCCAGGAGAGCTGTCACTCCGGAACCAGGAGAGCTGTCACTCTAGAATCAGGAGAGCCGTCACTCTAGAATCAGGAGAGCTGTCACTCTAGAGCCAGGAGAGCTGTCACTCTAGAATCAGGAGAGCTGTCACTCTAGAATCAGGAGAGCTGTCACTCCAGAGCCAGGAGAGCTGTCACTCCGGAGCCAGGAGAGCCGTCACTCCGGAGCCAGGAGAGCCGTCACTCTAGAATCAGGAGAGCTGTCACTCTAGAACCAGGAGAGCTGTCACTCCAGAGCCAGGAGAGCTGTCACTCTAGAATCAGGAGAGCCGTCACTCTAGAATCAGGAGAGCCGTCACTCTAGAATCAGGAGAGCCGTCACTCTAGAATCAGGAGAGCTGTCACTCTAGAATCAGGAGAGCTGTCACTCCAGAGCCAGGAGAGCTGTCACTCTAGAATCAGGAGAGCTGTCACTCCGGAACCAGGAGAGCTGTCACTCCAGAGCCAGGAGAGCTGTCACTCCAGAGCCAGGAGAGCTGTCACTCTAGAGCCAGGAGAGCTGTCACTCTAGAATCAGGAGAGCTGTCACTCCGGAACCAGGAGAGCTGTCACTCTAGAATCAGGAGAGCTGTCACTCCAGAGCCAGGAGAGCTGTCACTCTAGAATCAGGAGAGCTGTCACTCCAGAGCCAGGAGAGCTGTCACTCCGGAGCCAGGAGAGCTGTCACTGAGAAGAGTTGAGATACTTTTGCTCCCAAATCTCATCATCTGGAAGAGACGGAGCATGAACTTGGCCCAGGCACAATGGCTCCTCATGAGAACTGTGCCCCCTGTCCTGGAAGCATGGGGCTGCTTCAGGAGGCCCTCAGGCTGAAATGTGGCCCCCTGGCTGGGGGCTCCCTTTCTTGGCAGGCAGAAGAGAGACATGGAGTGACCTGTGTTGTGAGTGGTGAGCAGGCCTTGGGCCAGTGCCACCAGCTCGCTGGCCGCAGTCTGGAAAGGCCCTGTCGCAGGCTGTCCTCTTGGGCCTCTGTGTTCCACTGCAGGGAGCTGGCTTTCACTTTCTTGATCCCAGGATCAAGATCAAGGGTGTGGGACTTCTGCCTCCACGAGCAGCGGCCACACACCCTCTCCGCGTTTGCCCCTGTCTGGATGGTGGAGTTAATGCCGGGACTCACTTCAGTGTCACCATGTGGGCAACCTCCATCCTCTGTAAACGCCACCAGCCCATCTCCAGGGCTTCTGGAGCTCTGGCTTCTCAGCTGCCCGGTGGACATGCCCTCTCTGACCCCAGCGTCCTCTCAGCCTTTCCACCACTCCCAGTCAGGCTAGGCCAGTATCCCATAATACTCATAGCCCAGCTTCCTGGAAGAGCCTCTTCCCCAGGTGGCAGCCTGGCATGGCAGCAGGGGTCTTCCCCAAGAGCTGTTCCTACATCTTGACACCTCTCGATCTTCAGATGGACAACAGACCTGGCAAGCTTCAGGGCTCAGAGACACAGTGTGGCCCCCAAGGAGCATCGTCGGCATGAGAGAAGTCTAACATGGGCTGTGATTAGCACTGTGACCAAACTATACAACCTTCAGAGGAAGGGGTTTACTTGGCTCACAGTCCATCACTGAGAGAAGTCAGGGCAGGAACCTGGAGGCAGGACCTGAAGCAGAGCCCATGGAGGAGTGCTGCTTACAGACTTGCTCTCCAAGGCTTGCTCAGCCTACTCCGTTCTTATTCAGCTCAAGGGTGGCATGGCCCACAGTGGGCTGAGCTCACACATCAACCACTAATCGAGGCAATGGCAGATAGACTTGCCTACAGACCAATCTGATGGAGGCATTTTTTTCTCAATTGAGGTTCCCTCTTCCCAGATGGCTCTAGCTTGTATCAAGTTGACAAACACCTAACCAGCACATGTGCCAACAGAAGCCATCAGTGGCAGGTACTTGGGAGCCCATCTTTCCTGTCACAGCCAGTGGAAAGAGTAGAGCGTTGGGTCTGGAGTGGCTTGCTGACACAGGTGGGCGCTAAGTGGACACTGGGCTCCCCATGGGGACTCAAGCAGCCAGAACAGCCCTAAGGGTTTGCTTGGTCTATTTATCAAATCCTGGACCCAGAGATCCTCTCTGCTGAGTGAGGCTGAGATGCCGGGATCTCCTTGGTACTGTGTAGAAAGCATCAAAAGATTATAGAAGGTCAGTTGTGGAGGTGCGTGCCTGGAATCTCAGCCTCCAGGAGCTGAGGAAGGATTATTCCCTACAGGCTAGCCTGGGTACATAGGAAGACAGCATCTCAAAACAAAAGCCAGCCCGGCAGTGGTGGCACACGATTTTAATCACAACACTCGGGAGGCAGAGGCAGGTGGATCTCTGTGAGTTCGAGGCCAGCCTGATCTACAGAGTGAGATCCAGGAAAGGTGCAAAGCTACATGGAGAAACTCTGTCTCGAAAAACAAAAACAAACAAACAAACAAAAAAGACAAAAGCCAAGAGCTCAGTGGGTAAATGTGCTCGCCTCCAAGCCCAACAACGTGAGTGCCATCCTGGAGCCCACGTGGTGGAAGAAGAGAATTGACTCCTGTCGGAGTCCTCTGATGGCCACACTACACATCCACACACAAGCAAATCGATGTTTTCAAAAATAGACACGTTTAGAGGGGTAGAACTGAACACTCTAAAATCTACCCACTGACCCACACATACCCTCAGTCTCTTCTGTTAGAGATGAGAAAGGACAAGGGGACAGAATTAATGAATAGATCGTTTGATCATGGAGACCTCAGATAAGTGGACAACATAATAAATTCCTGATTCGTACTAACATGGAAAACAGAATCAATAGAATCCAGAACTGAAGCCAGGTCACAGGGATCATTGTGAGCCCCTGCCCCAGTTCCCGTCTAAGCAGCTCACAGCCCAGAGGCCCTTGAATGAAAGAGGCACTGGATCCCCATGATGAAAGACTCTATACTCTTCAAGTCTCTATAAAACCGCTTCTATCGTCTATGGTGATATTTTATTTGTACTAAAATGTGATTTGTATGTTAATAAATAAAGTTGCCTGGGGGTCAGAGCTAATAGCAAGCCTTAGCAGAAGCTGGGCGGTGGTGGTGCACGCCTTTAATCCCAGCTCTTGGGAGGAAGAGCTAAACGGATCTGTGTGTTCAAGGATACAGCCAGCATTGGAGACACATGCCTTTAATCTCAATACCAATCATAGAAGACCTGGTGGTCCATACAGACAGGCACTGACTAGGAGGTCATGTGGTTGGGTTTACAACCAATGAGAAGGCAGAACAGAAACACTATAAAAAGACAGACATGGGAAGTAGGTCTCTTTTGGAGAGGTAGGCAACAGCGACAGTGAAGGGTAAGGTTTTTAGCTCTTAGCTCTGACCTCTTGGCCTTCATCTCTGTATTGGCTCTGTGTTTCTTATTGAATAAGACGGTTGGTTACATCTACAATCATCCACCCAAGATCACTTAGCAACGTGGCCCAGTGTTAAAAAGAGAACACCAGGGATCACTGGATGGTGGCTCTGACTTAAGCTAATTCTTAGAAGTCTCTTGAGATATTGCTGCACGCTAGCCTGAGGAGAGGCTTTTGGATGAGTTCTGCGGGGAGCAAGCTACCACACTTTTCTTAAGTCACTTTTGGGGTCCATGCAGAGCTCAGGGATATTCTTTTTACCCCTGCCCATACCAGCCAAGATCATGCAATGGTACTCAGTGAGTAGGGTGGGGGCTCTTGGAGGTCCATGAAGCCCCTCTCACATGCCTTCCTGAGTGTCTGGGGACAGAGCAGTGCCAGCCAAAAGGTGAGCAATGCACCATTTAGTGTGTAAGCAAGGAAGGCACCTTGGGGGCTCAAGTCCTGCTCTAATAAACCTTCACACTAGGCAGAACTGTACCCGCCCCAAAGTGCCTCTCCTACTGAATACTTACATGTGCCTCTCCTACTGAATACTTACATGTGCCTCTCCTACTGAATACTTACATGTGCCTCTCCTCCTGAATACTTACATGTGCCTCTCCTCCTGAATACTTACATGTGCCTCTCCTCCTGAATACTTACATGTGCCTCTCCTACTGAATACTTACATGTGCCTCTCCTACTGAATACTTACATGTGCCTCTCCTACTGAATACTTACATGTGCCTCTCCTACTGAATACTTACATGTGCCCTCATAAACTCCTCACCTTCCCCTGTTGCTATAAAGCGTAGCTTTGGGACAAATTCCTCTGCTCTCCTTGCACCAAGCGGTACATCCATCTTTCTCCATTCTTTTATGTCTTGACTACTGATTTTGGCTTTGTGCTCCCGAGATGCAAACCCACTGCATTCTATTACACATCTTTCCCCCACCCCCCACCCCGAAAGATCTACTTATTTATTACGCTTACAGTGTTCTGCCTGCATGCCAGAAGAGGGCACCAGATCTCGCTCTAGGTGGCTGTGAACCACCATGTGGTTGCTGGGAACCGAACTCAGGACCTTTGGAAGGACAGCCAGTGCTCTTAACCCTTGAGCCATCTCTCCAGCCCATCCACCCCCATTACACATCTTGTTGAGCCCAGATGTCACAGTGTCTTCTGTTAATGTGGGAGTCAGAGCAACCAACCACAAAACATCCAGACTCAAGAGAAGGGATATAGACTGAATTTCCTAATGGAGAAAATCTCAAGAAATGCAGAGCCTAGGTCAGATGATGATGACAGCCTCCCTGGATCCCATGTACAGGGACCTGTGGCCTCCGGGACACAGCTCAGGATTTGGAGATGGAAAGTTGCCGGTAATGCTTTCTTCGTTCACTGTTGTAGTAAAACACTCGAGGCTGGATACTTAATAAAGAAAAGGGGTTTAGTCAGTTGATAGTTGCTAAAGGTTCAAGGGCTCAAGGTCAGCGTCTGCTCGACTCCTGGTGCATCACAACACAGTGGAGGGTACCATGTAAACGTGCTTGTGAGAGAGACTGTAAGGAAGCCAGAGAGAGTCATGGGACAGGTTCTCTCTTCCTGTAATCCTCTTGTGGGAACCACCGAGGGGCCTGCAAGAACTATATGAATCCCTGGGGGTCGGGGAGGGGGCGGGGAGAGGGCAAGTCAAGTGTTGTTCCTGAACCATCCCCATTTTTTTGAGCCAAGGTCTCTCACTGGGACCTGGGCCTGCCAGCAAATCCCAGGGTCTCCAATTTCCACTTCCCAGGGGTGGGATTATAAACAGGCTGGCACACTTCATTGCTTTTGGCTTTTGTTTTTTCATGTGAGTGCTGAAAACCAACTGAGCCATCCCCCAGTCTTCAGAACCTTTATTTTAATACAGATTTGCTTTCCCACCCAAAATGCCTCTGCCAAAACTCCATCCATCCATGTTCAAGGAGCTTGTCAGCCACCATGGAGATGTGCAGTCCTGCCCAGGCTCAGAGAACCTGTTCTGTAGCAAGTTATATGTCACAGGGCACGTGGAAGTCCCCGTCCACCCTGGGACTCTCCACCACTCGGAAGCAGCAAGCTTTGTAGAAGGCTGTGATTGTCATTCAGAAGACTCCATTATGTCACTGGCCACAGAGCACATGACGTTGTAGGGCAGGACTTTGCCCATCAGGCTGGGCTGTGCTCTCACGGTCAAGAGTCCAAGTGAAAATGTGGGGATGGCTCCAGTCACTGTTACCCTTGGTGACCCTTGAGTACAATGTTGGTTTCCCACCCTTGCAAGGAGAAATAAATGTTCTGAGCCGGGAACACAGCATCTCTGTCACACTGGAAGCCGAGGCTGTCATTTGGCCATTGTGGGTCCTCTGTGCCGCTGACCTGAAGCATGTAGGTATGCCTGGACCTGACTACTAGGGAAAGCCAGGGTACACAGCCATGTCTCAGTGACTCTTGGACCTGCACAGACAATAGAACACATAGCTTCTCAGGTCCCTCACACACAAGAGTAGGGTGTCTACCCTGGCATCCAAGGTCCCACAGCTGTCTCCAGATGGATTGTGGTACTCCATGCAGGGACAAACAGTTGCTAGCTTGTGTTACTTAGGAGACGGTGGGAGAAAAGAATCTGTCAGAAAAACAATCAGCTCACAACTGACATAACGTTTCTCCAAACCATCTTCAACTGAAGGTGGTAGACTCTGCCAATGCAAAGCCCACAGATGTGGTGGAATAATCTTTTTGTATACCGTGAAGAGGTGTTGTTCTCATTGGTTTAATAAAGAGCTAAATGGCCAATAGCTAGGCAGAAAGAAGTTAGGTGGGACTTGCGAACAGGGAGAGATCTCTGGGATGAAGGAGGGTGAGTCACCAGGAGACCCAGGGAGAAGCAAGATGAACATGCTATGCTGAAGGTACTGAGTCACATGGTGGAATGAAGATCACAATTATTGGTTAATTTAAGTTGTAAGAGCTAGTTAGTAACAAGTCTAAGCTATCAGCAGAGCATTTATAATTAATAACAAGTCTCCGTGTGATTATTCGGGAGCTGGCTGGTGGGACAGAAAATTATGCTTACAAACAGATGTGGTGGGCCCCCTAGTGACTGCCGGAAACTGAGCCATCTGAGGCAGGGCATCCCTGACACAATGTCCCCCAACCCCCATATCTTGGGCTGGTCCCTAGTTGGTGGCATTGTTTGGGTATGGGTAGGATTAGGGAATGAACCTTGCTGGAGGAAGTGTGCCACTGAGGGGAGAGGAGCTGAGAGTTCACAGACTCCCAGTTTCTGCTCTTGCTGTTTTTAGCTTGTAGTTGATGAGGAGAGCTCTCAGCTGCTCCATGATGGTGATGGACTCGTGGCCCCTGGAACCATAAGCCCAAAGACACCTCTCCTTCAGTAAGAGGCGCCTTGGTGTTTCATCACAGCAACAGAAAAGTAACTAAGACACAGAGGTTTCTAGAAGAAAGGTTTGTATCACTCTGTCAAACAAGGTACCAGCGGGGATTTCTGTGAGGATGAAGACCGTGTGGATGTAACAGGAGAACACCATGCCAGCACTCACCACCAGCTGCCCCCAGCACCAAAGGCAGCAGTGTCCCCAAGAGCGGCTTCCTGCCATCACCCGTTCCTTCCTGGTCTCTCACTCTCCCATACCCTCTCATTCTTTAAGGTGAAATGGGGACTAGAGAGATGACCCAGGGTCCCTGACACAATGTCCCTCATCCCCCATATCTTGGTTTCCCTCCTAGAGAAGTTAGTTCCACATGGCAGCTGACAGCCACCTATAACTCCAGTCCCAGGGGACCTGGCATCCTCTTCTGACCTCCATAGACATCAGGCACACACTTGTTGTGCTTACATTCACACATTGGATTCTCAGACACCAGCTCAGGCACTGTCTCTGTTAATATTCTGACCCACCCCTTGAAATCCTGCCCATTAGGGCCACCCTGCATCCTGATGTAAAGGGAAGTCCCTCCCCTCCCCTTCCTCCCCGTCTCCCCTGCTGCAGCTGCCCAGCATGTTTCCCTGCACACGTGGGATACCCTGGCCTGGCCAGCTGGGGCTTCTCCACTCATGCAAACTCCTATCATTGGCACCCTACATTGCCAGGCAATCCCACTGCTTTCTCCTGCCCGCCGGCAGTCTGACAAGCTCTGGGACCCTGTACCACCTGCCATTTTTTTGGCTGGAGCACCGCAGGGACTCTCCACCCTATCGGATGGGTAAGAGTCCTCCCTTCCCTTCTGCCATTTCCCACAACTGAGGATTCATCTCATTTTGCTGGTACCATGTGCCTTTCTTTGGGCTTTAAGCCCTTCGGCCCCGTCCTGAAGGCACATGGAGACGGCCTGTGCCCACTCAATTCCACAGCCCACAGCCTTTGTTACAACAGTCCATTGGCTGTCTTGCACCATTACCGTGGTCCTTGTTGACCCTCTGGGATGCTGGAAGTCAGTTTGCTGAGCCGTATTCCTCATTGTGGGAAAACGTGCCTCCCTCCCCCATGCTCCTCCAGCCTCTGCTGCGTCATCACCTGTCACCAGCTTCCTTTCCATGACATAGATGCCCACCAGGCAGGCCTTGTTCTCTTTACCTGTCCCCTGCTCCTAATTCCTCTCCTTGTCTGTAATGCTCTCTCTTAAATCTTTTCTCTATGCTGTTTATTGCCAGGACCCCCTGTTCTAACTGCGGGACCTTGGCGCCCAGCCCCTCCCCACCTCCGGCAGCCAATGTATTTCAAAATGTATTTCTGCCGCTGCCACTCACTCACACTGCTGGTCAAGCCAGGCAGAGCCTGGACCCCTGCCCCCCACAGCCACTTGCACTGTGCCACAGCCCGGGGGGGGGGGGGGGGGGCGTCTCCCGCCTGGCTGCGCTGCTACTCCGTTTCTCCAAGCTCCACTGCATTAACTGTAAAAGTTTCCCAGAAAAACTTTTCTCTGTCTTTCTTTCACAAGTCTATTTCCTATGTGCAAATGGAAATATATGAATGATATGGCCATCTATATTTCTTTCTGATTGACTTTTAAATGCCTCAATTTATCTGTTCCTTATCTGCTCAGTTTATTTTGGAAAAAAAAAAAAAACACATGAACACATGGTCAGGTGGTGCCATATTTGATAAGGGCAGTCACGTGGTCAGCCTGATACCATCTTTGCTAAGGTCAAAGGGGGACAGGTCATATGACCTCATTGCCATCTTTACTAAGAGCACCAGGAAGTCACTTCCTGACTCAAGTTATGAGTGAGGCGCCGGGCACTCAAACCATCTGGGTGAGGCAGAGGTCCAGTACTGGCCTGGCTGCTCATGTGAGCCAGGCCCAGAGATGAATGCACTTCCCTCTGAGACATCAGCAGAACCACATGCAGGAGGTATTGTTATATTAAGATTTTAAATTTCAGATTCTAACAATACAATTCTAATATACTTTGGGTCACAAGCTCAGGATTTTAGAAGGATTTTAAATTTTCCTTGGTTACTCATTATCTGCTTTTCTATGATTGGATTTCAATACTGATTGGTAATACTAATGTATCTAAAACTTTTTTTTTGTTTTTCGAGACAGGGTTTCTCTGTGTAGCTTTGCGCCTTTCCTGGAACTCACTTGGTAGCCCAGGCTGGCCTCAAACTTACAGAGATCCACCTGGCTCTGCCTCCCAAGTGCTGGGATTAAAGGCGTGCGCCACCACCGCCCGGCATATCTAAAACTTTTATGTCATTTTGTAAGATAATTCATACTGGCCTTAGAGGATTAAAAGTCATAAAATCTGGATCCACTTCACAGACGTTGGAAAGACTCCAGATAAGTACAGCTTAAATTTTCTTCACTTGTCTATTCCTCTTTTTTCTTTCTTTCTTTCTTTCTTTCTTTCTTTCTTTCTTTCTTTCTTTCTTTCTTTCTTTCTTTTCTTCTTCTTTTTTTTTCCAGAGCTGAAGACTGAACCCAGGGCCTTGTGCTTGCTAGGCAAGCGCTCTACCACTGAGTTAAATCCCCAAATCCCTTTTTTCTTTTTCTTTTTTTCTAAATCCCACTTGTCTATTCCTAAGGATGGTATTTTTTTCTCTTTCCTGGTATTGTGACTCCTGCTTTTCCCAATTACTAAGAATATGGGCCTAAAAATTCCAAATAAGTTCATAAATTTTCACTTCTGTTCCTAGTTTAAGTTTGTCTCAACAGATTTCCACTTGGATGGCAGACACTTGCAAGCTTCAGTTGCTGACTACACTGCTCCACATGACTGTGAGCTCTGAACTTGCTAAAAGCTGACGTGGACCAGCCCAGCCAATGAGATTGTTCCCTGTCTCTACAGCTGAGTCAGATAGACTAGACACATGCTTCCAACAAATGCCCCATTGCCCAGCCTTTGACTGGCTTTTCAGCCTTCTGAGGCCCTGACAACAACGCCCCAGTGACAGCTTGAAACAGTTCCAGAAGAGAATATATCATTCCTTGCTCCCTGTCCAGGATAGGCTGAAATGCTGGCATAGAGGACCAATTGGCTATCTAATGCTCATTGATATTTATCAATTAAAATAGTTCTACAATAAGATAAGATACTTGACCTTCTTTGTGCAGAAGCAGAGAGGTATTGTATGACCTTAAGAAATTTTATTTCTTGCCATGTGCCACCACCACCCAGCTCAAGAAATTATTATTATATATAAATGATTCAGGATGGAATTTCTGGTCCACCAAGAGGGTCTTTTTCCTTTTCTCAGAGTTGGGCTGCACCTGACTCACAAGCTCCTTTTCTCCTGTTCTCATTCAGCCTTGAGATCTTTCCCTGTCATTCTTCGTTGCCTTCTGAGGAGACAACTTAAGAAATAATTATTTCTATATAAATCATTCATAATCTGGCTATACTCAAAGATCAGCCCCCCATTTCCTTGCTAACTTCATTCAGCTGTAACTAACTGGGAAACGTGTATACTCAGATTTGAGTCATATATATGCTTGCAAAGTTATAAATACATCTAACAGATTTTGTTCCCCAGTCCTCAAACACCTTTAGAGATCTGAGAATATGGCCATTTAATATAAAAGCATTTTATGATAAAGATACATGACAGCTCCTGGCAGCATCCTGTATCTCCTCCAAGAAGATGGACAGCCACAGAAGAATTTCCACCCATAAGCTCATGGCAATGCTGACCACATAGTAAAAAGCTGAGATCCTATCCAGACTGTGAATAAGTGAAATGGAGGACCAATTGCTCCATACTGCAAAGTCAAGGTGGGTCAGTCTTCCCAAATTTCTACTCCACAGGAAAAAAAAAACAAAAAACAAAAAAACCTGTCAGATCTTCTGGGCTTATCAGCTGAACAAGTGCTGCCTTTGGGGCCTCTGTGCCCCAACAACCACTGAGAGACTTGGGATTGCTGCCTAGGTAGCTAGAAAGCTGTCTCATTTCTCCAATTACAGATAGGTATGCCTCATTCACAGACTTCATGGTACAGGATAGACTGGTTTCAGATATAACTCCAGAGTTTCAAAGTTTTAATACTGATAAATGCAGCCCTGATAAACTGATAGAACATTGACTACAAAGAGTTCTTAACAGTCCTTAAATGGATTTTTAACCCTTTTGCCATGATGTAAATCCATTCCAGCTGTCTTACAGATACCTACTGTAGGCTCCTGGAAAAAGATCTGCTGCTGCATGAAGACATCTGGTCTGGTGAAAACTAACGATCTCCAGAGCCCATTTCCGACCCCACCTATTTTTCGAGCATACTTTGCAGGTTCACTGTTCCCGCCTGACCTCCAGAGAAAGAGCAGATGCCCTGGCTTCTCCACTCCTGGTTTGGCGTGCCATTCCCCCCTCAAGCTCCTAGAACACCACGGCTGCCACCTGCCTTCTCAGCTCCCTCAAGGAACGTTCCTGAGATCTCCCACATGAGTGACTCCCAGGTCCCCCCTCCCTACTTCAGCCCTTGTCAGCTTGAAGTAGTCTCGGGAATTCAGTACCCTGTTCCCCCACTTGCTCCCATAACTCACCTCTTTTTATAATAGTCAAAATGGAGGAATGTGAATATTCTGACCCGCCCCTTGAAATCCCACCCCTGGGGGCTGTCTTGTGTCCTGACATAAAGGAAAAACCCCTCCCCTTCTTCTCCCTCTCTCTCCCCCTTCCCTTGAGGTGTGCACACCTCTGCTTTCTCTCCCTCTCTCTCTTCCTTGTCTCCCTCTTTCCTATCTTTCCCTTCATCTCTATTATAATAAATTCTCCATGTGGATGCAGCGCCTGCATGTGAATGACTTTCCATGCACTGCCCCTGCTGCAGCCGACTAGCATGTTTCCCTGCACATGTGGGATACCCTGGCCTGGCCAGCTGGGGCTTCGCTCATGTAAATTTGTAATAGTCCCAGACTCCTGTCCCAAGCTCCGGTCCCAGGTTTGGGTCCCAGGTTCTAGTCCCAGGCTCCAACCATATGCTTCAACTCCAGACACCAGCCATGGGCCCCAGCCACATCCCCTAACCAAAGGCTGCAGCCCTGGATCCCACCCCCAGGGTCCCATGGCAGGTTCCACTCTAAGCACTATGCCAAGCCTCTAACCCCAGGATTGAGTCCCTGTTGCAGCCCCAGGCTCTGCACTCTGGTCAGGTATGGCCCTTGCAATCACTCAAGGATCCTGGCTCTGGCCCCAGCTCCAGATGCCAGCCTGGGGCAACAGCCCTGGACTCCAGTCAAGGTCTCCATACTCAGGCCCTTAGAAGCCACCCCAGGCAACATTCCCAGACACTGGCCACAAAATAAAGTCTCAAATCCCAGCCCACCGATCTTGCACTAACTTCAGACACCTGTCCCAGGCACGCCCCAGCTCAGGCCTCAGCCTCTACCATTTGCAGGACTCTTGCAGGGCATGAAGGAAGTGTGAGCCCCGGCACTGAGTTGGGGCATTTACCTGCCTGCAATCCCAGGACTTGAGATATGGAGGCAGGAAGGTCAGATAGTACTTAGGGATTCAGGTCAGCCTGGGCCAGAGATTCTGTCTCAAATAAGCAGTAAATATGGTGAGCACCTGTCTCAAAAGACAAATGATGAGAATTAAGTATATATACATATATGAGCATATATACAAAGCACACAGAAAGACACTCACCTTTGTCAGCCAAGCAAAGGAGGAATGTGAAGGGGAAGGGGTGATGGTAACCAAGACAGCCACCAAGCAGACCCATCTCAATGCCAGATCTGACCAACTCAAGTCCCTGAAGGAAAGATGTGACAGAAGTGTGCACGTTTCCAGACACCAGCACTGTCTGTCTCTGCTGTCCATCACAAGACGAGTGTCCAGCCTTCAACCAGTTATATACACAGGTGTGAGCATAGGAAAGCCATGCTGTGTTCCAGCTTCCATGCCTGTGTTCCAGGTTCCATGCCCGTGTTCCAGGTTCTGTGCCGTGTTCCAGCTTCCATGCCATGTTCCAGGTTCCTTGCCCATGTTCCAGGTTCCATGCCCGTGTTCCAGGTTTCATGCCATGTTCCAGGTTCCATGCCCGTGTTCCAGGTTCCATGCCGTGTTCCAGGTTCCATGCCCATGTTCCAGGTTCCATGCCATGTTCCAGGTTCCATGCCCATGTTCCAGCTTCCATGCCCATGTTCCAGGTTCTGTGCTGTGTTCCAGGTTCTGTGCCGTGTTCCAGGTTCCATGCCCATGTTCCAGGTTCCCTGCCGTGTTCTAGCTTCCAACTGACTGATGGGAATCAGAGACTGTGGAGTGATTGTGAAGGCGAGCTATCTTGAGAGCTCTGTGTGTGACTCACACCTTTGTGACTAACAGCCTGGAATGTACTAACACAGGAGCTTCCAACAACCCAAAAGCCTAGACTGTCATGAGGTAGCATCTGAGTCCTGCACAGAAAGGTCCCTGCTTGCAGTAACACAGTCACTTGATGTTTCTGACATGGTGTTTGAAAAGTGTCTCGATCCAAACTCTTCCTCTTTCTGTTGGTATAAAAACTTTATGCTGGAATGTGATATTGGGGCAACCCGGATCTGTGCTCCTGGGCCACGGTCACTCATAGTTAGTTGCAGAATAAACTATCTTTTATTCCCTGCATGCATGTGCACCAGATGTGTGCTTATTGGATCCCCTGGAACTGGGATCTGCGTTTTTGTGTCAACATACAGAAGTAGAAAAGACAAACAGAAAACCAGCCACTGTCAAATGACAAGGACAGCTCAGTGGTTAGAGCACCGGCTGTTCTCACAGAAGACCCAGGTTCAGTTCCCAGCACCCACATGGCAGCTCACCCACTTCTGGCTTCTTTGGGCACGAGACACAAATGTGGTGAACATATACACATGCAGGCAAAGCATTTACACACAGGAAATAAAATAAAGAAGACCATGCTAGTTCACGGTCACCTTGTAGTACAAATGGAGTTTGGGGCAACCTAGGCAGAAGACACCATGTCTGAAAAACAAAACATACAAAAGAAATAATAAACCAGCCAGGCGGCGGTGGCACAAGCCTTTCATCCCAGCACTCGGGAGGCAGAGCCAGGTGGGAGGCAGAGCCAGGCGGATCTCTGCTCATACCTGTAATCCTACCATTAGGGAGGCTGAGGCAGGAGGATTGCCGTGAATTTGAGGCCAACCTGAGCTACCATAGAAAATGGACAGGGGGTGCAGGTATCATGTCTAAAACACCGTTTCCCATCCACAGACACTCCCTCCAGTTAGGCCCAGGTGCCAGCACCCAGAGTCCCATTGACAAGCTCTGCGGGTTGTAACAGTCTCCATACTGTCTGTGTGACGCGGTGGTGTTTATTTGGGGGGCTTTGTTATTGTTGTTGTGGTGGTTTGGGGTTTTTTGTTGTTGTAGGGTGTTCCTTGTTTGTTTTATTGAAGGCAAGGTATCACTCTGTAGCCCTAGCTGGCCTGGAACTCACAATATAGCCTGGGCCAGCCTCAAACTCACAGAGATGCCTCTGCCTCAGTCTCCTGAGTGCTGCAATTAAAGCCGCATGCCACCATGCCCAGCCTCGTCTTGTGCTTTAATTACATGAACATATTTTGGAGCATTTTAAGGTTAACTTTTGTCTCTCATCCCCAAAGATGTGTCGAGAGCCTCACCCTAATGCCTGGTGTGGCTCCATTGGCAGATGACATCAAGTTAAGATGAACCCAATTGGATAGGGCTCTTAGAAGAGGGGACAGACAGGGAAGACAGCCCTGCGATGTGGAGGGTCACAGTGGTGTCAGCAAGGGTCGCAGTGACAGCCTCCACCAGGATCCAGAAGAGGGGAAGTTCTGCCCAGTGGAGACAGAGCTACTGTGGGCACCGCCATTTGTGACCTGGCCTCTGGAGCTGTGAAAGGACATCACAGTGTTTTATGTCACAGCCCACAGAGGTGGCTGCAGCCACACTGGGCATCTCTTACCATCGGCCCCCTGCTCAGAGTGATGTCATCCTGCCCCAGGGAAGTGGAATCAGCTTCTAGCTTGCCAGTCTCGTGACGTCAGAGGACAGGAGTCTCTCTACCCACACAGACCTACTGTGAGAGTCATCAAGGTCATTTTGGATGCTTCTAAACCTTTGCAGGCGTTGAAAGCACCCTCAGGCTAAATAGTCCTTGTGAGCTATGGAGCCAGGAGAGGCATGATGAGGACTGAGGGCCTGGGTCTGCCACAGGCTACCCCACTGCAGGAACGGCATGGCCACAGGTACCTTCAAAGTTTGTGCACCCTGAGCCTGATGGGGTGGTGCTCTTGGTCACAGAATCACTTCAGTAAAACCTCCAACAGATTCCACAACAGAGGAACCCGCACATGTGGCAGACAAACATGCCTAAGGTCCGGAGACATCCTGGGAACCCCTTCCCACAGGGTCCTGGTGTGGACCCCATGGAAGAGGCCTCTTTTTCATAGTTTCTCTTTCCTCACTCCACTCCTGACCCTAGAGCCTCTAACTCTGTTCACCAGCCTGGAAGGCAGGTTCAGGCTGCTCCTCAACTAGGAATGTTCTAGAAGGGCAACCAGGCCACTGGGAAAATAGAAAATCAAAAGGCTGGGCTCCCTTCTAGTACAGGCCTTTGTGCATGTGTGGCAGACACGTGTGAACCAGCGTGTCCCTGTGTGCTCTCTCAATCCAAAGGGCCTGGCCCAGGAAGTTCACTTTCACTAGACGCCCTCTGGGCCCAATCACCAATGATCTGGCATCCCGGTCTCTGCCCCTCCAGTGGGAGGGGCTTCTCCAGCCTGGCCCTGGCTGGTGAACAACTTCCAGGTAGAGAGGAAAGATGAAATGGAAGGCACAATAACAGTGAAACAATTAGAATTTCTGCCTCATTATCATGGTAATCTTATCAGTGGGATAATGAGGTATTAATGGAGACTTAATGTGCATCTCATAACAGAATCCCTTGGAGAAAACACACAGGGAAATTGCTGTAAACCCACTTAATGATGGAGACGTCCCCAAACACCATATTCCAAAGGATGAAAAATGCAGGATGTAAATGAGAAAGAGCCAAGGTCAATAACGCCGCGGGGAAGGCCCTAATGGCAGATTTGGAGATATATGTAATAAAAATTGCATGTTGCTTTTAGACCTCACCCTCTGTTGTTTTCAAATGTGCATTCCTAGTAATGAAACACAGAAGCACAGGGTGATTTGTATGTTTTAGAAGCCATGGGGGGGATGGCAACATGTCTAGAAACCCATCAGGCCCCCCACAGGGAGTCCTGGGAAATGGGGTGTTTTACAGAGAGGCCTTCAAGGGGAGGGGAGTCCCCTAGTTGGGAGTAGAGAGGGAAAGCTGATCCAGAGTCAAGGTCATGTGGGAAACACCAGCAAGGAGAGGACCTTACCATTGGCTGGGAAGGCAGGAGAGCAGTGGAGGGTCGAGCTCTCTGGAGAGAAACAGCTAGACGTGGGCTCTGCAGCAGGTCCAGGCAGGATGATCCGGCTGGACCCCACCCTGCGGGATGGGAGCAAACGAGATCTCCACACGCCCAAGGTGGCGTACCAGCACCCAAGCTCTGGGAGATAGAGACAGAAGGGTCAGGAATTCAAAGCTAGTTATGTAGCAAATCCAGGGTCATCCTGGGCAACATAGTGAATTCAAGGCCAACCTAGGCTACAGAGGAAGACCCTCACAAAAGGAAAGGAAAAAAATGGGGAGGGATTTGAGTTCTCTAGTGCCCTAGGTAGCTTTAACTGTGAACTTGACACCACCTATAATCACCTGAGAAGGGAGTCTCAACTGAAGCTTTGTCTGGATTAAATTGGCCTGCCGGCAGGCATGTCTATAAAGAACCATCTTAATTACTAATTGACTAGGGGCCACTCCCACTGTGGGTGGCACCATCCCTTGGCAGGTGGTCCTGAGCCTGAGCTGTGCAAGAAAATTTGCTAAGCCAACAAGTACTGTTCCTCCATGGTTTCTGCTTCAGGTTCCTGCTTGGGTTCCTGCCCGGCTTCTCTCCGAAATGGGCTCTGACCTGCAAGCTAAACAACCCTTTCCTACCCTCAGGTGCTTTGGTCAGAATAGATTAGCACAGCAATAGAATGAAATTAGAATATAGGAACATAGTTCATCTGATAGAAGGCTAGCCTGGCATGGAGATGGAACGTATCACTAGGACCACATACCACAGTTGTGGTAGCACATGCCTGCGATCCCAGCACTTGGAAGGCAGAGGCAGGAGGATCGTAAGTTTAAGGCCATCTTCTACTTCATAACAAATTTTAGGCTAGCCTGGGCTATGTGAGACCTTGTAGCAGTGTTATGATGATCACAACAATGGGCTGGAGAGATGGCTCTGTGAACAGGGAACTTGCTGCCAAGGCTGAAGACCTAACTTCCATCTCTGGGACTCACATGGTGGAAGGAGAGAGCCACTCACTCAAGTTATCATCTGAACACCACATACGCACCCCACACACAAATGTAATAAGTAATAATAGCAAAATAATATAAGGAAGAAAAAGAGTGCCACAAAATCCAAAAGCTTCCAGCCCCCAGAATCAGAGGACAAAGGGCCTGTGTCCGCTGTGCCTCTGACCTCACACTTCCCATGACACTAGGGCTGAGTCAGGGGCCACAGAGAAACAGAAAAGAGAGCCCATGAGACCCATCCGTAAACCAAACCCATTCTATCGATGATGGAAATGCACCCTTTGCTTCTTACGGCAGCCTGTGTGTCTCCGCTTTTGGGTTTATTTTAGGAGGCATTAGGTAAGGAGACTGTCCCGGGACACCAAGACTGCAGAGACTAATTGTCCTGACTTCCCTGGGACTGATCCTGAACAATGTCACCTCTAGAGAAATCCTCAATCTTGGGCAAACGGGATGGCTGGTCACCCTGCCGGGGGGGCAGGACCTGGACTCTGTTTTGAGGCTGGAGGCTTCGGCTGCAGCCAGCGCAAAGCAAGCATTCCATCGTGTCAGGCTCGGCGCCGAGTCTGGGAAGAAAGGAGACAGAGCCTGGGCCCCTGCCTCTGTGACAGCCACTCCTGGAAAAGGTCAGAGGATACCAAAGACGTCACCACACAGGGAACGGGACAGGACAGGACTCCTTCCCTTTGGTCTCTCAGGACGGAATGCACCCACTTCATAGACGAGGAAACTGGGGTGCTGGCTGCTGAAAGGACTTGCCCAATGTCACCCAGGAGCCCACAGGTAGCTGAAGCACTGAAGAAGGATGACATGACCCCTGGAGAAAGGGTCAGCCTGACCCTGAGAAAAGGCGGGAACGGAGCAGACAGCGGAGCCCTGCGGCTGTGTTCCCTTTAATCACAGACTGCAAATTGAATGAAGTGAGGATGGTGCTGCCTCCTGAATTTCCCCCAGGCCCTGTTTAATGAATAAATAGGCATGATTTGTAATTAGCTTCTCCATTGTGCGCGGCTTCTGGAGCACCTGAAGCGAGTTAAGCATGCCCCTGCAATCTCGCCAACGGTATTAGCCAGTGTGGCCGGCAGACATTCCCATCCTGGTCCACAGTGCGTGGGACCGGAATGGTCAGCTACATCTCTGCAGTGGACATACTGAGAAAAATTGGGGATGGGGGCTGGAAAGATGAAGACACAGCGTCCTCATCAGCCGCGCCTTCCAGTGTGGGGTCTGCACTCTGCGAGTCCTGTTTATTTTCCTTAGCCAACACAAAGCAATACCCCGTCCCCCTCCATCCAGCCATGAGGCCCCCCCTGCCACTGCTGAGGGAAAGGGTCTGGTCATCAGGCCACTTCACTGAGGGGCCCAGGCTGGGCCAGGGGTCTTCACCCATCTGGGCCACCTTGCTTTTGAGCAAGCTGTCATCTGCTGGCTTGTTCTTGCCAAGCTCCCTGGCATCCTGTATCATTTATCCTGCAATCAAGGCTGCTGGTCTGTCTTTGCCTCGTTTCTGTGCTAACCATGTGGCGGGGGCTGCAATTTCAAATCCTAATGTTTTCCTGCTCAAGGCTGGTGGGAGGGACCCTGGGCACAGGTAGCCAGCTTGATTACTGCCACGTTTTCCAACCAAAAGGGTTCCATTCATCTTCATCATGGACTCAATCTGTACAGGGAGAAGAGGCTGCTGCCCCGTGGGGCTCCACCCCACCACCTGGAGGCTCCCTTATCTGTATTCCATCCCCCTCCTGCTTTCCTCGGGGTCTGCAAAGGACCCCATTCTGCAAACAGGCCCTTTCCTCTAGGACCTGTGGGAAGTCCAGTGCCAGCCCGCTGCAGCAGAGAGGAGGTGAAGGTCATTTGCTGTGTCATTGGCACTGCTGATGTTCGTGGGCCATGAGCAGGGACATGGGTCTTCCCTCCCATGGGGACTAAAATCCAGTCTGACTTGTAGATCCCTGCCAGATGTCAAACCCTAACAATGGGATGAATGCAGAAGGAGATCACAACAATGAAGATCATGAAACACTGCCATGGGAACCACCCTCTACAGTTCACATTGCCCCCGCTGCTCCTTGGCTCCCATGATCCTCCACAGTCCTGTGAGGCTGGCTTTGCAGAAGGCAGACAAGGTCAGATCCCTAGGAAGCTAAGACACAGACCTGGGAATTCTTGAGATCTGGATTCAAACCCTATTTCTGCCTCTTTCTTTCTTTCTTTTTTTTAAATTTAATTTTTATTTTGAGTTTGGGTATTTGCCTGGGTGTATATCTGTTGTGTTTTATGTTGTGCACTGCCAGAGGAGGCAGTTAGATCCTCAGACTAGAATTGCAGATGGTTGTGAGCCACCACATAGGAGCTGGGAATTGAACCCGGGTCCTCAGGCAGAGCAGCCAGTGCTCTTAATCACTGAGCCATCTCTCTAGTCCTTTGTTTTGTTTTTTTAAGATTTAGAAGTCACTATGGAGACCAGGCTGGCCTCAAACTCACAGATCCACCTGCCTCTGCCCCCCGAGTGCTGGGACTAAAAGGCATCTGCTGCCATTCTTAGGGTCTCAAGTTAGCCCAGGCTATCCAAGAACTCACTGGGTAGCTGAGAATGACCTTGAACTTCTGATCTTCCTGCCTCCGATTCCCAAGTGCAGGGATCATAGACACGTACCTCCACACTTGGGACTCCCCCCCCTTTTAAAAATAGTCATCAGAGCTGGGCATGGTGCTGCACATCTTTAATCTCAGCACTCAGGAAGCAGAAGCAGGTGAATTTCTGTGAGTTTGAGGCCAGCCTGGTCTATATAGTGAGGTCTAGGACAGCCAGAGCCACATAATGAGACCTTGTCTCAAACAGCAACAATAAAGTTATTGGTGGAAGCTGCTCTTCCAGAGGACCTGGGTTCAATTCTGAGCTTACCACCATCTGTAACTATTTCCAGGGGATCCAACACTTCTTGCCTCCATGGGCACTGCACACACATGATGCACAAACATGCACACATATACACATAAAATTTAAAAAACAAGGCCTGGCGGTGGTGGCGCACGCCTTTAATCCCAGCACTTGGGAGGCAGAGCCAGGCGGATCTTTGTGAGTTTGAGGCCAACCTGGGCTACAAAGTGAGTTCCAGGAAAGGTGCAAAGCTACACAGAGAAACCCTGTCTTGAAAACCAAAAATAAATAGATAGATAGATAGATAGATAGATAGATAGATAGATAGATAGATATCAGTAAGGCAATAGACAAATATATCCATATCCATATTACATAATCCATAATTTGTAATTAAAATTGTATGCAACCATTTAAAATTGAGATTAGAGCTGTGGTAGGATTATGTCATGGTGAAAGTGTTCGCTTGAGGATGCCTCTTAAACAGATTCTGGTCTGAAAATTATAACATCTGGTGAGCTAAGGAATCTGCCGTTTGCTTTCTGTACAGCTTCCATAAGCCAGCTTGCTTCTCTAAGCCATGGGGTGTGTCAGCTCGACACTGTGTACCACCACTTGGGGAGATCTCGGTGAGGGACCGTCTAGATCCAGTTGGCCGGTGAAATTGCCACAGGTGTGTGGCGGGGTGTTCTTAAGTGGGTTAATTGCTGTGAAAAGACCCACCTCAAATGTGGATGGCAACATTTCGAGGGCGGAACCTTGAACAGTGCAAAAGCCGAGACAGTGCATGATGAAGCATGGCATGCGTTTATTTTCTCTGTTGTTTCAAGTTCCTGCCATGTGTCCTGAAATTGTAAGCCACATAAAGCCTTTCTTTTTCAAACGTGTTTTTGGTCAGGGTGTTTTATCACAGTAACGAAAGGGGAACCTGCACAGTGGTGCCCACGCTGTGTAAATCACTGGGCATCACTCTTGCCAGATGAAATGGTCTTAGTGGGGACGGCATCTCTGTGACTAGGGACAGCACCCTCCAGCAGAACCCCCTGCAGAAGGGGCCGGAAAGCTCCCGCTGTCGGGATAGTACTGCTGGGTCTTTCACGATGGGAGCCTTGGCACTGCAGTAACTTTGACACTGAGTTGTTGTAGAGAAGCGTCATACACCGGGAATGATGATCGTCTCACACGACGCCGGATGGGCAAGGGGGATCCTGGGGTGTTCTCGTGCGTAACGTGGGGACCCGCACACATTCCAGCGTCTGTCTAGAGCTGTCCTGGTCCAGGGCTTCTGCAAGGCGGTCGAAGCTGGGAGCGACTGTGTTCCAGCCCAGAGCCCACAGGGCCGCCTCACAGCCAGTGCTTTGTACCTGTCCTTGGCCACAAGATGTCACCCAAGGAGCGGCAAAGCGGGGGGCCTGGGAGGAAGCTGCCAGACCGGAATCAACCAGGGGCCAAGGGCAGATCTCTGCAGAGCCCACAGCAGTCGCCACCGAACCTGACCAGGCGAGGCTGCGACTGCGTTCTTTCTCCCAGACGCGTCAATGCGCTGGGCACGGCTTCGAACACGCGTGCGGAGGACACGGAGGACCCGGGGACGCTCGGCAGGTCCCACACACGGAGGACCCGGGGACGCTCGGCAGGTCCCATACATGGAGGACCCAGGGACGCTCGGCAGGTCCCACACACGGAGGACCCGGGGACGCTCGGCAGGTCCCATACATAGAGGACCCAGGGACGCTCGGCAGGTCCCACACACGGAGGACCCAGGGACGCTCGGCAGGTCCCACACACGGAGGACCCGGGGACGCTCGGCAGGTCCCACACACGGAGGACCCAGGGACGCTCGGCAGGTCCCACGTGGGCTGCGCGTGGACACAGGGGGCGCCGACCACGGCCTCAGCCCCGCGGCTTCCCATCTGATCATTCCCAGCAGACAAACAACGCTTCTTCGTCTGGCCGTCTCTGGCTTTGCGACCCGGAAGGGGAGGAGAGGGAGGGTCAGCTTGCGCATGCTCAGCCTACAGCCCTCAACCTGGAGAGTTCATAACCAGTCAGACGTTCCCGACCCGACTTCCGAGCTCAGACAAGGGGTGAGGAGTGGGAGCAGTGCAGGCCCTCTGAACTTCACCCGGTAAAGTGCCGGATGCAAACACATCTACAACCCACCATTCCCACCTGTACACACCAGCAGACCACCTACACCCCACCTGTACACACCTGCAGACCAGCTACACCCCACCTGTACACACCTGCAGACCACCTACACCCCACCTGTACACACCTGCAGACCACCTACACCCCACCTGTACACACCTGCAGACCAGCTACACCCCACCTGTACACACCTGCAGACCACCTACACCCCACCTGTACACACCTGCAGACCACCTACACCCCACCTGTACACACCTGCAGACCACCTACACCCCACCTGTACACACCTGCAGACCACCTACACCCCACCTGTACACACCAGCAGACCACCTACACCCCACCTGTACACACCTGCAGACCACCTACACCCCACCTGTACACACCTGCAGACCACCTACACCCCACCTGTACACACCTGCAGACCAGCTCAGCCCACCTGTACACACCTGCAGACCAGCTACACCCCACCTGTACACACCTGCAGACCACCTACACCCCACCTGTACACACCTGCAGACCAGCTCAGCACACCTGTACACACCTGCAGACCACCTACACCCCACCTGTACACACCTGCAGACCAGCTACACCCCACCTGTACACACCTGCAGACCAGCTCAGCCCACCTGTACACACCTACAGACCAGCTACACCCCACCTGTACACACCTGCAGACCAGCTACACCCCACCTGTACACACCTGCAGACCACCTACACCCCACCTGTACACACCTGCAGACCACCTACACTCCACCTGTACACACCTGCAGACCAGCTACACCCCACCTGTACACACCTGCAGACCACCTACACCCCACCTGTACACACCTGCAGACCACCTACACCCCACCTGTACACACCTGCAGACCAGCTCAGCCCACCTGTACACACCTGCAGACCAGCTACACCCCACCTGTACACACCTGCAGACCACCTACACCCCACCTGTACACACCTGCAGACCAGCTCAGCACACCTGTACACACCTGCAGACCAGCTACACCCCACCTGTACACACCTGCAGACCAGCTACACCCCACCTGTACACACCTGCAGACCAGCTACACCCCACCTGTACACACCTGCAGACCAGCTACATCCCACCTGTACACACCTGCAGACCAGCTCAGCACACCTGTACACACCTGCAGACCACCTACACCCCACCTGTACACACCTGCAGACCAGCTACACCCCACCTGTACACACCTGCAGACCACCTACACCCCACCTGTACACACGTGCAGACCACCTACACCCCACCTGTACACACCTGCAGACCACCTACACCCCACCTGTACACGCCTGCAGACCAGCTACACCCCACCTGTACACACCTGCAGACCACCTACACCCCACCTGTACACACCTGCAGACCACCTACACCCCACCTGTACACACCTGCAGACCACCTACACCCCACCTGTACACACCTGCAGACCACCTACACCCCACCTGTACACACCTGCAGACCAGCTCAGCCCACCTGTACACACCTGCAGACCACCTACACCCCACCTGTACACACCTGCAGACCACCTACACCCCACCTGTACACACCTGCAGACCAGCTACACCCCACCTGTACACACCTGCAGACCACCTACACCCCACCTGTACACACCTGCAGACCAGTTACACACCACCTGTACACACCTGCAGACCAGTTACACCCCACCTGTACACACCTGCAGACCAGTTACACACCACCTGTACACACCTGCAGACCAGCTCAGCACACCTGTACATGCCTACAGACCACCTACACCCCACCTGTACACACCTGCAGACCAGCTACACCCCACCTGTACACACCTGCAGACCACCTACACCCCACCTGTACACACCTGCAGACCACCTACACCCCACCTGTACATACCTGCAGACCAGTTACACCCCACCTGTACACACCTGCAGACCAGCTACACCCCACCTGTACACACCTGCAGACCAGCTCAGCCCACCTGTACACACCTGCAGACCAGCTCAGCCCACCTGTACACACCTGCAGACCAGCTACACCCCACCTGTACACACCTGCAGACCAGCTACACCCCACCTGTACACACCTGCAGACCAGCTACACCCCACCTGTACACACCTGCAGACCAGCTACACCCCACCTGTACACACCTGCAGACCACCTACACCCCACCTGTACACACCTGCAGACCACCTACACCCCACCTGTACACACCTGCAGACCACCTACACCCCACCTGTACACACCTGCAGACCACCTACACCCCACCTGTACACACCTGCAGACCACCTACACTCCACCTGTACACACCTGCAGACCAGCTACACCCCACCTGTACACACCTGCAGACCAGCTCAGCCCACCTGTACACACCTGCAGACCACCAGGAGAGGGTGTGGGCATGATCTTCCCAGAAATTGGGAACTGCAGGGCCATACACCATTGGGAAGGAGATAGCTAAGTGACAGGCCTTGCCTGAATTTGGAAAGGAAGATAGTTCCTGCTATCTCCTCCCATCAGCAAATATCTGGGGCTATTTGCCTGAAACTGCAGTCCAGCAGGAAGGAGCTAGGAAGCCACCACTGCCCTGAGGGACTGAGTGGGAGTGAGGCCTTATTGGAGAGGGGAGGAAGGAGTCAGTGGGTCCTCCAAAAGGGTGTTTGCAGTAGACAGAGGTAACACCAAAGGCAGAAGGGACAATTTTGAGGGGCTGGAGTGGAGCTGTAGGAAGATGGACCTCACTGGCAAAGGCAGACAGACCAAAGAGATAAACAGCTTGGGGCAGCCACAGACTTGGCTATTACTTTTGTTAAGATTGCCCTGTTTGTATCTGTTATGTGGGTGCATGGGGAAGCCAAGAGAGGGTGTCAGGTGTCCTCCACCACTCTCCAGCGGTCCTTTAGCGGCAAAGTCTGAGGTGTCTGTTTTCTCACTAGGCCGGAAGCCACAGGCCTCAGTGATCCTCCCTCAAAACCAGGACCCCTCTGTCCCTCATCCCTCGCTCTCTGCAGAGGTGTAAGGATACTGGAGCGGTGCAGAAGCTGGGACCTGAACTGATGGATAGATACCCCTGGTAGCTTTCCCGATAAAACACTTAAAAATGTTCCAATCTAGGACTTTAATCCCAGCACTTGGGAGGCAAAGGCAGGAGGATCTCTGAGTTTGAGGTCAGCCTGGTATACATTGTGAGCTCCAAGTCAGTAAAGGACACACAGAGAAATCCTGTCTCAAAAACAAAATAAACAAAAAGCCAATTCCAGAAGTCCCCCCAAAGATGACAATCTGGTGGGTCACATCAGCTCCCTTGGCTGGGTTAGTCAGGAATCAAGAGACCCAAGTCACAGAAATTTTGTCCCCACCATGAACCGGGAGAGCTAGGGAAGCTAGGGTGAAACTCACTTTAGTCATGCTTGAGAGCGGCATCAAATTCCACGCATCAGTCAGCAGTGTGTGGCTTCCCAGCCACCAGAAGTAAGATCACTGCATTTCAAGTTTGTTGTCTACAGGCCAGAAAAAACATCTTGCAGGCAAGATGGGTTTGTTTGTTTATTTTGATTTCCTTAGCCAGTGATTGCCCAGTATGATCACGTGGTAAATGGTTATGTCTGTGGGCTACCCTAAGCAGATGGGACACGATGCCCAGAGCATTCAAGTCTCCATGTTTACGTACAGCCAAGGGGCTTTAGACCCGGTCCCACATTCCAGGACACCTCACAGTGCAGGCTGAGGGTCAGAAACTGGAACTACGGTGTTAGAGGGAGCTGAGTGGGCACAAACAGTACAGGAGACACACGTAAATTAAACTTAGAAAGATATGATGGAGTCTCCCAATTTTAGGCAAGTCAGTCTCCTGTTAACTCTGACCACTGTGAAAGAAAACAGCCCTCAGCTAGTTTTCAGATGTCTCCTTCCTAATCGGGAGCATGTCTTCCGGAAAGCACCTTCCATCAGCGAAAAGAGTCTCTAGAGGGCAGCTGCCTTGCAGACAGGCCCACCTATCACCAGTTTTAACCCGGATAACAGAGGTTTCTTAAATAATGCAGTTGGAGGCAACAGCAAAAGCCAATGAATACCTAGTATGGGATTGGGTAGGAAGTGTGCCAAGAGCAGCCAGTCAGCTCAAGGGCTGCTGGGTCACTCTAGCTCTGTCTAGCACCATATAAACAAGGATTTTGTTGAGACAGTCTTTTTATCTAGCTCAGGCTGGCCTTGAACTTGCAATCTTCCATATGGACAAGTATCTATGGCTATTTCTCAAGTATAAACTCATGGGGAAACATCAATAACACTCAAGAGGTGAAACACATTTTCAGCAATGCTGAACACAGAATACAGAACACACAGCAGTGAAGGAAGCCACCATCCCTGTTAACCAGGTTCACAGACTGACACCTTAGAGCAGTGATGCCCTGGGAGGCAGGTGACTGCAGGCCCACAGGTCCAGGCTCACACAGAGGCGATGCTCGATGGAGCAAAGTGGGCAGAGCACACAGGTAAGGCAGGCATCATCTCAGCAGAAATGACTCGGCCCCCAGCTCAGATGGGTTCCTTCCTCAACCGAGCCTGCCCTCTGCTCAGCTCTGCTCCCCCCAGTAAAAAGCTACTGTGCTCTGGAACACAGTAGAAGTGAAGACCACAATGAAGGACACGGAATTCAGAACACACAGCAGTGAAGGACACAGAATACAGAACACACAGCAGTGGAGACCAAGGAATACAGAACACACAGCAGTGGAGACCACGGAATACAGAACACACAGCAGTGGAGACCAAGGAATACAGAACACACAGCAGTGGAGACCACGGAATACAGAACACACAGCAGTGGAGACCACGGAATACAGAACACACAGCAGTGGAGACCAAGGAATACAGAACACACAGCAGTGGAGACCACGGAATACAGAACACACAGCAGTGGAGACCAAGGAATTCAGAACACACAGCAGTGGAGACCACGGAATACAGAACACACAGCAGTGGAGACCACGGAATTCAGAACACACAGCAGTGGAGACCACGGAATACAGAACACACAGCAGTGGAGACCACGGAATTCAGAACACACAGCAGTGGAGACCACGGAATACAGAACACACAGCAGTGGAGACCACGGAATTCAGAACACACAGCAGTGAAGACCACGGAATTCAGAACAAACTACCTGCTCTGGAACTTTCACAAACATCAATCTGGCAAAGCTCTCAACTATCTTCCTTTTTTATTGACCTGAGGCAGGCCTTACTCTGCAGCCCTCAATCTCCATGGCTAGACTTACAAGCGGGAGCCACACCCCTCAGGAACTTAGATTCAGATTTCCAGCAGTCCATCACTGTGAAAGTGCACCAGCTTCAAGAAAATGGTTCCTGACCCCACCCCCATCACAGCAAATACAGAATCAACTTGCTAGATCTCAAAGACAAGAGTGCAGACTTGCACATGGGAGCCAGAGGCAGGTGGATCTCAGTGATTTCGAGGCCAGCCTGGTCTACAAAGTGAGTTCCAGGGCAGCCAGGGCTACACAGAGAAACCCTGTCACAAAACAACAACAACAAACCCCCCAGGAGTGCAGACTTTTCTTTAGGAAACAGCAGAGATGGAGCAGTGGGAAGGAACAGGCTACTCCATGGTACCATGTTCCCAGGGCTGCATTTTCCTCACTTCCATCTTGTCTGTGCAGCCTCCTAACACATCTGACAGCTTTGTGTCTCCCTTCCCTCCTCACACCGGTCACCGGGAGGAATGCCACACACCTGAGACTCCTAGTTGGCCTTAGCACAGACACACCTCCACCATAAGCACTACGCAGATGGTACCCGGCTCAGCTTGCGGGTAAACACAGGTTCTCAGGCAAGAACACAGCCCTCCTGTCAGACTGGGGCTTGCACCTTCGCTTACATACTTCAGGAAGGAGAATTTACAAAGTTCCATTGCAATAAAGATGTTTAGGACACAACAGGAAGGGAGCAACCAACAGGAAGGGAGCAACCATTATCACATCTGGTTTCAATGCTCCAAAAGCCCCAGACGCCTCTGTAGATGAGCTCTGACCTCTCGGCTTTCTCTTTTACATTGGTTCTGTGTTTCTTATTTTAATAAGACGTTTGGTTACATCTATATCTGGCACCCAACGTGACAAGAATCCATTAAAAACCGCTTGGGGCTGGCTCCCTAGTCCAAGCAGCCAGCTCCCTAGTCCCGGCCTAGGTCTGCTTGGCCTCAGGCCAGACTAACCGTGAGCTGCTTGCTTAAAGCCGGTGCTACAAACAACTCAGGCCTGCCCTGCCGAACAGGGCCCTGCCTGTAAAGCCAATGCACGCATGTGGAGGGAGCTTAAGGAAGCCAGAGCCAAGCCTTGACTCGACTCAAGAGGGAACACGTGGCTGGATTTAAGCTTTAGCCGGCTACGCTTTCTCTCTCTCTCTCTCTCTCTCTCTCTCTCTCTCTCTCTCTCTCTCTCTCTCTCTCCTCCCTCCCTCCCTCCCTCCCTCTCTCTCTCTCTCTCTTTCACACCTAGGACACTAGGTGGCTGTTTTGAAATTTCCTCGGATTTCTACTGTTCTACGCAGATTTGGTAAGTCACTTAACATATCAGATATTTTAAAGGAAACTATTTAAAAAAGAAATTTTTTCCACATAAAAAAAATGGGTTTTATATGTACATTGGAAGAAAATTAGGTTTTGTTTGAAATTTTAGGCAGTCTGACAATGGAACAACCAATGAGAAGGCAGAACAGAAAGACTATTTAAAGACAGACACACAGGAAGTAGCTCTCTTTCGGGAAGCTAGGACCACCGCAGGAGGAAGGGTAAGATTTTATCTCTGAGCTCTGACCTCTCGGCTTTCTCTTTTACATTGATTCTGTGTTTCTTATTTAATATGACGTTCGGTTACATCTACACTCCTCCAATGGCAATCCATCTATACCAAAGGCTCTCAGAAGCACTTAAAAAAATTATTTATTATGTATACACTGTTCTCCCTGCATGTACCCCTGCTGACCAGAAAAGGGCACCAGGTCTCATTACAGATGGTTGTGAGCCACCATGTGGGTGCTGGGAATTGAACTCAGGGCCTCTGTAAGAGCAGCCAGTGCTCTTAACCTCTGAGCCATCTCTCCAGCCCCAGAAGCACATTTCTATAAATAAGAAAAAAAAAAGCATTAATTACTGTGGCCAAGATTTTACCTAAGGTGGGGAGAAAAAAACAAAATGTTTCCTAGTTTAAAAAGTTTAGGGCTGGAGAGATGGCTCAGCAGTTAAGAGTGGACCTGGGTTCAATTCCCAGCACCCACATGGCAGCTCACAACAGTCCTGTAATTCCTGTTCCAGGGGATCTGACATCCTCACACAGACATACATGCAGGCAAAACATCAATGTTCACAAAACAAAGATAAACTATCAAATTAAAAAAAATTCAAGTTTATAAGGAAAAATGATCTCAAATTTATTGCTATTAAAGAACAGACATTAACTGAAAATATAAATGGATTTTTCTTTTCCTTACTTCTACAGAACTGTCATGAGCTGAGCCACTGCTTCCCCGTCAAATGTTCACTAATTTTATAAATTCTTCACAGTAATTTGAGGTGCCTGAACCTTCCCAAGGTGCCTTGGCCACTGCACTAACTTTCGTGGAGAATGAGTGCTGAGGCACAGTAGGAAACACTGAAGACCAACCACTCCCCTCTCCAGGAAAACAAATCAATCACTTTCAGTCTCAGACGCTACCACTGCCTGAGTGTGAATACTTGCTAAACGTAGAAATCCAGAATTCTCTCCTGGAGGCTGAAGTAACAGCCCAACAGTTAAGAACACTGGCTGCTCTTCCAGAGGACCCAGGTAACAGTCCCAGGTCCCACATGGCAGTTTGCAACCATCTGTAACACCAGTTTCAGGGGATCTGATGCCCTCTTCTGGAATCCATGGGCACTGCCCACACATGGTACACAGACAGGCATGCAGGCAAAACACCTGTACACATAAAATAAAATCAATAGATCTGGGAGAAGAAAAGAATTCTAGCCTGAATGCAAAGCAGTGATGGTCAATGCCATGGTCCTACTGACTCTGGGTGGGTTTTAGAGGGGATTTGTCTGCCCCTGGATATGTTTGACCCACAAGTCCAGAGGTGTCACCAATGCCAAATTCTACCTCACCACTTGCTTGGGTAGTGGTGTAACCCTACACCCCAATTCCACCATCTTATTCCACAGAAAAGAGCCCTGCTGCAACGTCCATATCTTCATATTTATTTCCACAGTGATAACATGGAATATATTTAGCTACCATTACAGAGAGAGAGAGAAAAATCTCTCATTGACTTACAAGTTAAGTCCCATTAACAATGAATTCCAACTAGTCAGAATCTGCTGTTGACTTAACATTTACTGAATCGGTGCTGAAGTGGATGTTAAGATCCCATCGAGCTGCAGAACCACGTCCTAGTTTGGCTTGCACTGCACTTATGATGGGACGTACCTTTGACACCAAGGCAAGCTTGACGATGACAGCCCATCAAGTCCATAGATTTCCTGACCAACATTCGAAAGGAATTTGTGGTTCTAGTTTTGATCTCTCCCTAAAAGGCAGAAACCACGCTCCTGTGTAAATTCCTATTCTGGGATTTTAACGGGAATGAGAAGAGGAGGAAGCATGAGGAAGACCCAGCTTCTTTTGGCACGGTGTGGCCCAGTTCTCAGAGAGGGGAGCTTCGTTATCCGTCTGCCCGTGGTTGGTCAGCACAGGCCCTTAGACGATGGCCGGAGTGCTGCCAGCAACAAGGGACTTGTACAGGGTTGCAGCATTTGCCATAAAAGCTAAACTTGTTTAGGAAGCATGCGAGGTGGAGCCAGTCAATGATGGCCTGTGGACAGGACTTGTGCTTGAAGCTCTGCTGAGTCCCGGGCCAGCCTCTCAGGCACCAGCGCCATCCTGATTCATTACTCATGTACAATGCAAACCAAACTAGGGAAACCCTTTTCTCTGTCTTTCTTTCTTTTTTTTTTTTTTCAGAAGAGGGCAATAAAGGCACAGAAACCTGCCAAAATAGATTTTTTTTCCCCATAAGAATAGTGTGGCTGATCAAAATAGTTTAACACTAGTAAAACCTGGATCAGTAGAGCAGACGATATAAATTAGTTTTAAAAAATGACATTCACTGAATTCCTGGTCTGTGCATTCAATGTGAATAATCATCAAAAACAGATGACAATTAAGGGTCTGAAAGGAGCCCTGTCTGTGGCTTCCGCTCCGTGCAGGTGCACAGGGCACGGCACACCTTGCCATGTACCGCTCATCCTATGTAACGCATGGTAGGGTCTGTCCTGATGTGCAGGCTCAACACATGTCCGTGGTGGCACACACCTACACCACTTCCCCATCAAACTCCATACGTGGAGAGTAATAAACTGTATTTTACACTAATAAATATTTCTGGTTTTGCTTTTAAGCTCAGCTTAAATGTTGTCAAGGAAACCATTTCACAAGAGGGAATGTCACAGCCTACTCTCAGCAACTGTCCTTGTTTATTAGAGTCTGAAGATGCCCATATTACATCAAATACAAATATATATTATATTTACATATCCTTCTTAGCTTTTCAACTCAGGAGAGTGTATCTATGGGAAGGCTGTAGCACACTGCTCCTGAAATCCTCAGTGTAGCTGGCCGCCTGCTCCAACGCTGTGAGACAGGGTCTTACAAGACGTACACTGTTCTTTCTAAAATGAAAGGGACGGGTGGGGAATCCATGAAAGGAGATCTGGACAGTTCCTAAAAGATTCTGTTCTGTTTTTTAATATTTTAAAACACCTGGAAAAACATGGTCCCTTTTGCAGTACTACTCTCTATTTGGGGACAAGAAATAAAATATGCAACTCAGAAAGGCTGAAAGGAAAGAGAACCAGCGTGTTAGCTTGTTAATCTGCTTAGGAAGAGCCATGTGGAAACATCTGGAAGCTGTACATATTAGACAAAACAATCTTCAGCTTTCAAAGTAGCTGCTACACTGTCTTCTGGCTACAGTCTGATGCCTTGGTGGGCCTGGTCTTGGTCACTTCCTGTCGTCGATGGTTTTAATGAACTCCACTGCTGCTGTGAACTGCATCCACCAGTACGATTCCTCTCCAGACAGACAGCTGGCGTAGAAGCTGCTGATGTACTGCACGGTTGACAGCAGGCAGGGTGGGTTTGCCTGGAAACAGACGGAAAACAAGAAAGAGCCATCACTCGTGTGCTCTGCTAGGCCAGAGCATCTGAGCACCTGGGCTTCCAGTATCTGTGGAACTGGTCATGGGCCCCTCAACAAACTGTTTCAGAAATACACACCTCCAAGACTTGGAAAGGAACCCAGGAAAGGAACCCATCTATGACCTTGTGAAGCCCTGTGGAACCCTGCACAGGAGACCACACACACTATCAGACACTAGTAAGAGACCCACCTTTATCAGCACAAACACCAACACAGGGACAAAGTCATCTGCCCCAGGGACAGAGTCCTCGTTGGCCAGGCTCAGGAGGTTCATGATGGTGGAGCACATTCTCAGGATGCACTGCACTTTGTCCCGGGGAGTTTTGTAAGCACTTATTGTCCTGATTTCTGACTGTGCAGATGGCCAAGGGGCCTCACGAAGATAAACCTAAGCCAGATGGTAGACAACATACAGATCACAAATCTAACAGCAGCCTGCACTGCACCCATGGTGCCTGCCCCACCAAGCTGAGGACAAGGGACTGTTTCTTCCCTCCCACGCAAGACATGGGGTGCAGAGACGGTATACCACAGAGCCTGGACATCGGGTGCAGAGATAATATATATACCACAGAGCCTGGAGCTCAGAACCATCCCGTGTTTTTAACAAAACTGGGACGAGACTTTCCAAAAGCACAGACGAGCCATCAAAGAAGAAAGAGGATGCAAACATCACTGTGGGCCTTTGTTGCAGTACTGCTCAGGACGGTGGCACAAGCTTGTGACCCCAGTAGGAGGATCAGAAGTCTAAGGCCAGCCTCAGCAACTTCAACAGTAGCCTTGAAGCCAGATTGGACTATATAAGAACCTGTTTCTACTTGGGAGGTAGAGGCAAGTGGATCTCTGTAAGTTCAAGTCCAGCCTGTTCTACATAGTAAGAACCTATCTCAAAAAACAACTGCAAGAAGAACCTGTCTCTAATGGATAAATAAATAAGAAACAACAAAAAACCCACACTAAAGAAAATGTAAAACTTCACAGTACTCTGTTTCATTATAAGGAATTTCTGCTTGTTTTTATTTATTTATTTATTTGTTTGTTTGTTTGTTTATTTTTGTTTGTTTGTTTGTTTGTTTGTTTAAACAGAGCTGAGGACCGAACCCAGGGCCCCGCGCTTGCTAGGCAAGCGCTCTACCACTGAGCTAAATCCCCAACCCCTTATTTTGTTTTTTTTTTTTGAGACAGGGTTTCTCTATGTAGCCCTGGCTGTCCCGGAACTCACTCTGTAGACCAGGCTGGCCTCGAACTCACTGAGATCCTCCTGTCTCTGCCTCCCGAGTGCTGGGATTAAAGGTGTGCCCCACCCCCTGGCTTCATTATAAGGAAGTTTTAACAAGAAGCAGAAGCCTTAAGCCGCTGGCTGCCACCCTGCAGCTCCCTCATGGCACGCATTAGAAGAGGCAGCGTGACAGCTGATCTGAGCAGCTGTCCCGAGGCCATGCAGACACGAGTGTTTCTTCTGGAACAGCTCTTATCTGGCAGCTGTGCAAAGCCCAGCTGAAGGTATGCAGAGGCAGCATGTGCCCAGCCTGGAGGTGGAGCTGGGACAGAAGCTACGAGAGGGCACAGAGCCACCAAAGGAAACTCTGCTGGGGGATCTCCCTGCTCTTCCACTGAGGCCCTTTTCCACACTGGAGAAGTTAAACCCCAGAACTACCCCCGGAACAGGGGTAACTCAAGGGAGGAACACCTAGGGAAATGGCACTTTTCGTTTGGGGCACTTGGGTGCCTTGCCCAAGTGGTAACTCTCCACCCACCACCCACACTGCACATAAGTCCGTGTTACCTCTGGTATCTGCAGAGCTCTGTGGTTTGCCGTCACTACTTTAGATAATCTCTGGATATGTTCATGCAGAACCCTGAAAACCACCCAAAATTCAAATGTAAATGCACATTTCTGAAAATAAAGTATACAAATAGTCACAATTATATTTTATCAAAACAAAACATTTTAGACTCACTTCTAGACATAGATTACATTATGGTTGAAGCTCTCTTGGTCATAGGTATACTTTATTTAAGAAGGCTTTCCTAGCTCAGCATGTACTACAAGGAAAGTTAGAGGCTAGCCTTAACTACGTAGAAAACATGGTCTTAAAAACAAGAACAAAAAGTCCTATCATAGTCCAAGCATGGTAGTGGAAGCCTGTAATTCCAGCCAGAAGTTAAGGGAGGGATCAGGAAGTCAAGACCAGCACCAGCTTGACTACACAGCGAGACTATCTCTATTTAGGATTTATTTAGAGCCGGGTGTGGTGGCGGACACCTTTAGTCTCAACACTCAGGAGGTAGAGGCAGACAGTACTCTGTGAGTTCAAGACCAGTCTGGTCTACAAAGAGTTCCAGGACAGCCAGAGCTACACAGAGAAATCCTGTCTTGAAAAGCCAAAAAAAGAAAAAAAAAAAAAAAAAAAAAAAAAAAAAAAAAAAAAAAGGTGTGCCACCTTGCCTGACTGCATTCTTTTTCATTTATTATAATACTGGGATCAAGCCCAGGGCCTTTTGTCGCCTATCACACACCCTGAGTACCAGCCTAACAGTGGGGAGGGTGTAAACGAGGGACTGAAATGAACAGGTCACAACCATCTGTAAGGCTCGTTCCAGAGGATCTGAGGCCTTCATCTGGCCTCTGAGGGCACCAGACATGCACATGGTATACACAGGCCAAACATGAATACATGTAAGTAAAAGTAAATCTTTAAAAAAGAAAAGAAACCATGACTCAAACAAATGGCAATCAACCACCAAGAGACTATTAGAGGTGTGAGCCTGAGCACCTTAAGCTAGAAAGGAAACGGTTTCCTGAGAAAGCGACGCCTGAGTCAGGAAGAAACAACTGTCAAGAACTCGCCTCACAGAGAAGGCCCCGAAGATCTGGGGCAGGCAGGTGCACAGCACTAATTTCACAGAGCCCACTAGTTCAGACCACTCTCCCCCCACTGCACACAACCCTGCCAACTGGTGACTGGAGACGGTAGTCGATTATCTCGCTTGACTGCTGCACACCGAGCTGTGCAGGCCAGCGCAGACCCACTCACTGGTCGCGGAGTATGTCCCCGTCCTGGTTAGGGTAGAAAGCAAGCTTGAAGATCCGGTTCATCACACTCCGCTCGATGGCCAGCTGAGCATCCTGCAGCTGCTCCTCACTGGCGTTCTGCCAGATGACGTCCTGAGCCATGGCGCCGTACAGGAACTGCAGAAAATCCTCCACTTGGGCCGTTTTGTCGTCAGCAGCAGTAAGTTTCTGAAAGTCTCCAAGGAAAACAGTCATCTTTAAAACACGCATCAAGGAACACCAAAAAGGAATCACTGTGGACCCCGAGTATCCTCGGCTTTCTTCTCTGTTCCCATTATCCTTATCTAGATGTATTAAATGGAAAAATTAGAAATAAGCACTGGTAAGTTCTATTTTTTTTTTTTTTTTTTTTTTTTTGGTTTTTCGAGACAGGGTTTCTCTGTGTAGCTTTGCGCCTTTTCCTGGAGCTCACTTGGTAGCCCAGGCTGGCCTCGAACTCACAGAGATCCGCCTGGCTCTGCCTCCCGAGTGCTGGGATTAAAGGCGTGCGCCACCAACGCCCGGCGGTAAGTTCTATTTTTATCTCCCTTCTTTTTTTACATTTATTTATGGGGGAGTGTGCACCTGGTATAACACACATGTGGAGGCCAGAGGCCACTTGTAGGAGTTGGTTTTCATCACCATATGAATCCCAGGAATCAAACTCAGGCCATCAGGCTTGGTGGCAAATGCCTTTATTCACCAAGCCATCTTCCCGGCTCCATTCATACGTTTTAAATCACACACTGTTCTGGACAGAGTGAAGAAATTGAGAAACTCCCATTCTATCCAAGCGGACATGAATTATCCCTTTGGTCTGGACGGCCACACTGTATGCACCCTGTACATTATCATTTGTAACTCAGCTATCCATATGGTGTGCAGCGTTCAGTCCTATGCACAGTTTACGAATTCCACTGGGTATATGGGCAGCCTTAGAATGTAACTCTTGTGGAAAAGGGAGAGCAAGCTGTAGAAATCATTCTAATTAACTAATGATACTAATACCCTAATCTTAAAGCCAAAAGTGTGTGGATGAGATTTTAGAATTTGCTACCAAAATATCAAAAGCAAGAAAAAGTAAGAAATATGTAAACACTTAAAATTTATTACAAAATATACAGTTGTTTTTAATATACACAGTTTTTAAAAGTTGTGTGGAAACAATTTGGTCATGGTGAAAAATGCCTACATTCTCATCATTTAGAAGGCTAGAGTAAGAGGGTTACAAGCTGGAAGCTAGCTGGGATACACTGTGACTCTGTCTCAAAAAAAACCACAAAAAGACAAGGCTGGACATGGCCACACTTGCCTTTAATGCCAACATTTGGGAGTTGGAAGGAAGAGAATCAGTATAGTTCACGGCTAGCCATGGCTACACAGTGAGTTTGAAGCTAGCCTGGGCAACATGAGACTTTGAATAAAAAATAATAATGAAAAGTAGATCTGGGGCTGGACAGATGGCTCAGCGGTTAAGAGCACTGACTGCTCTTTCAGAGGTCCTGAGTTCAATTCCCAGCAAGCACATTGTGGCTCACAGCCATCTATAATGAGATCTGGTGCCCTCTTCTGGCGTTCAGGTGTACATGAAGACAGAAGAAAAGAAAAAAAAAAAGTAGATCTAAAATTTGAACATCCTCAATTTTCTTTTAAACGCATATGGATGTTTTGCCTGCATGTACACCTGATGCCTGCAGAGTCCAGAAGAGGGTATCATGTTCCCTGGAGGGTCTCTAGTTCCCTACAACTAGAGTTACAGATGGTTGTAAGCCGCCATGTGGGTCCTGAGAATTGAACCCAACTCCTCTAGAAGATCAGTCAGTGCCCTTAACTGCTGAGCCATCTCTGCAGGCCCTATTCCATTCTTAATACATAGATACTCAATCTGAGAGAAAATAATGCAACTGAGAGATTTGTTATCAATGCTCACTACTTTGAATTAGTTTGTTTTTGAAGTGCTGCGGATTGCCTAGGGCCTCACATATGCCAGGATATTGCTATCACTGAACTTATGTCCTTACTCTGCTTTTGCTTTTAATCTCGAGACGGGGGTCTCAATAAGTTGTCCAGGCTAGCCATGAATTCCTAATTCTCCTCCCTGGTCTTAAACTCACTCAATATCCCAAGGAGCCCTTGAATGTGTGATCTTCCTGCCTCAACCCTGAGCAGCTTACAGAACTACACCACCCATAGTTTTCTTTTTTCCTTTGAGACAGTGTCTCACTTTGTAGCCAAGGCAGACTTTAAATTTACAGTCCTTCTCTCTCAGCCTCCCAAGTGCTAGGTTATAGGTATGGGGTTTCAAAGGTTACTAAGAGCCAGGCACGACAACACATAACTCAAATCTCAGGATTCAGGAGACAGAGACAGAACCATCTCTGTGATTTCAAGGCCAGCAAGGGATACACAGTGAGACCTTGTCCAAATAAACCAAAACACACACACACACACACACACACACACACACACACACACACACACACACACACACACACAAACCCATGAAAGTGAAGCTGCTGTTTGATCTCTACATTATTGCAGATTCCAGCTTATTGAGTGGCCTGTATTTTCAGCATCTGGCTATTCTGAATTAGCTCTCCATCCAGTGTAATAATGTGTACCTAGGCAGGAGGCACATCCTGGAGGCAGGGTCATCAAGATCTGTTGCCACCCACCCACCACTCTGAGCAGAGGTTGTCTAGGACACGGAGCTCATCTTCCAACCTTGGGTTTCACTCTAGTAGCTGAGCAGCAAATACAGGCTGCCTTTCCCTGCCCATCTTAAGCTAGGCACTATGTTCATAGAGCAGCACCGTGGAGCGGACCAGTGAAAGCTGGCATCCACGGGGGATAATGATCTGGCCCTCCCTCTAGAGTGTGCTGGAGCAGCAGCAGCCCACCACCGGGAAGTCCGAGTTCTTAATGCGTCTCTTCAGTGACAGCCCTGAATTTACACACTGACCCCATCTGGACTGTGCTGATGCTGATGGCTGTCTCAGGTAGCCCATCTGTGGGACAGAGTTCCTTCATCATAGCTCTGGGAGCCATTTGGGTTTCCCTCCCATGTTCTTTCTGTCTCTTTCTTTCTTTTTGACAAATCTTTTATTATTTACTTTTTAAAAAGATTTATATTTTTTCTATGTATGTGAGTTGTTTGCTTGCACATATGTCTGCGGACCACATGCATGCCTGGGATCCTCTGATGACAAAAGAGGGTGCTGGATTCCCTGGAACTGCAGTTATGGACATTTGTGAGCTCCCACATGGGTACTAGGAATCAAACCTGGGTCCTTTGCAAAAACATCAGGTATTCTTGCAAATTTCTGAGCTAACTCTCCAGCCTGTTTAGGGTTTCAGCCAAAACTCTGGACCATGTTCACCCAAAACTTCTCCCTGCCTTTTCAGAGAAGCGATCCCAAAGTCATCCCAAGAGTACAAAAACCAGGCCTGGAAGATGGCTCGGTGGATAGCGATGATCGCTGCTTACCTGAAGACCCAGCCCACATCAGATCCTGTGATGGCGACTCTTGGCTACCAACCTGCCTACAACTGAGATTAACTGAGCACACCTGCGAGGGATTTATTATTATTATTATTATTATTATTATTATTATTATTATTATTATTAAAATCATTTGAAGTAGGAAGACCACTTTTTTTTTTTTTTTTTTTGGGTTTTTCGAGACAGGGTTTCTCTGTGTAGCTTTGCGCCTTTCCTGGAACTCACTTGGTAGCCCAGGCTGGCCTCGAACTCACAGAGATCCGCCTGGCTCTGCCTCCCGAGTGCTGGGATTAAAGGCGTGCGCCACCACCGCCCGGCCGGAAGACCACTTTTTGTTTTTGTTTGTTTGTTTGTTTTCCCGAGACAGGGTTTCTCTGTGTAGCTTTGCGCCTTTCCTGGAACTCACTTGGTAGCCCAGGCTGGCCTCGAACTCACAGAGATCCACCTGGCTCTGCCTCCCGAGTGCTGGGATTAAAGGCGTGCGCCACCACCGCCCGGCTAGGAAGACCACTTTTAATCTGGATCTTTTGAGGTAGGATGGTCCGCTCACCTGGACCACACCTTCTGCTGACAGTCTATATAAGGACATGGAGGAAGGAAGCTTTCTTTCTCTGCCTGCTTGCCCTGCTCTTGCTGGTAAGTCCATTCCTTCACTGGCATCACCAGCCTACTTCCTTAGAATTCCAATGTACACTGAAGATCAGCTGAGACATCCAGCTTCATAGATGGAGTAACTACTGGGTTCCCAGAACTTCATTTATAAGCAGCCATTGTTGGACTAGCTGGACATGGCCTGTAAGCCATTCTAGTAAATCCCATAAATAGATAAATATCTAGTTCCATCAGTTATTTTCCTCTAGAGAACCCTGACTAATCTAGATCCCATGGAGCAACACAGTGAAAGGAAGAAGAGAACTAATTCCTTCAACTTGTCTGAGACTTCTATCACATGCTGTGCCATGCCCCAGCCCTACAAAATTATAAATAAAAGTAATAACAATATATCTTAAAAGAAGCTGGAGATGGCTCACCATTTAAAAGCAGCTTGCTAATCTTCAGGAGGATGGGAGTTTGGTTCCTAGCACCCATGTGCACCTTACAACTGCCTGTAACTTGAGTACCAGAAGATCTGATCCCTCCTCTGGCTTACACACACACACACACACACACACACACACACACACACACACACACACACACACACACACACACACACACACTGTATGTATACATAAACATTAAAAATCTTCTATGTAATTATTATTGTTGTTATTATTATTACTGTATATAGGTGTAGAGCCTGCACAAATCTATGCACTATATACGTGCCTGGTCCCTGCATAAGCTAGAAGAGAGCAAATCCCCGAACCAGAGTTATAGATGATTTTGAGTACTGCTATGTGGAGACTGGGAATTGAACCCTGGTCCTCGGGAAGAGCAGCCAGTACTCATAACTCACCAGCCCCCAGAATCTTGAAGGAGGAAAGGAAATAAACTGGTAAATAGATAAAGTAAGGCATGTGTGTAAACAGCGAAGCAGACTGAGGAGCCGTCTGTCTGAAGAAGGCATTTAGTTACCTTGAATGAACTCCCTGATCTTCTTTTCTTTGCTCTCAAGCAGTAACCGCACGCAGACGGTGGTAAAGTACCGATTGGCTACTTCTTTGTCCCGCAGAACTCTTTGCAAGAGCCTTTCCAGGTGCGCCTGTGTGGTCTGCAGTCCTTGTCGACAGCGGGTGAGATAAGCAATATACGGGGCTCTTTTCCTGATAGAAAAAGTGCTGCTAAATATCGGATGCATACAGCACAGACTTACATACTTTCTTCAGCAACTAAGAGTGTTAACTTTTTAAAACAAGTACTTCGTAGACTGATTTTTACAAGTTGGCACAAGAGGCTGAAGACAAGCATCTTGGGGACTACTGCGGGAACCACACTGCCAGCTCAAGAAAGCAAGCCTCTGTGCATGTTTCTGTGGGACACATCATTGGCACCTGACTTATTACATGCCTCTAAGGTCCTCTGCAGGCTCATTTTGTTTATTATGGAAGCAGTTTCTATGCTTGTAGGACCCCACACTTAACATAAAATTGGCTGCTGAACAAAACACAAATTATATACACTAGATCATTAAATAACCACTTATTGTTTTGCTTATAGTGTTAGTGTAACAAGATCCCTTAAGGCTAGGAGCTTCCACTCTGCCTAAGTGCGGCACTCACATTTCCCCCATACTGGCTAGGGCTTGGCAGCAAGACACACTAGCAATTCCTAAGATTACCTCTGCTTCCCTGGCCCTCTATAGTCTTTCCTACCACACATACAAAGAAACATAAGACATAACCGAGTCCTCCTGGCCTCCCTGCTTTAAAAGATGACTGATGACTGTGTACATGTGAGTATGAGTGTAGCTATATTACAGCATGCATGGAGAGGTTACAGGACATCTTCTGTGAAGTCACTTCTCTCCTTCCACCTTTTCCTGAATTCCGGAGATCTAACTTAGGTTGTCAAGCTTCCATGGCATGTGCCTTTATCCAGTGACATCCTGCAGCTCCATGTATCCTTTTTTTAGAGACAGGATCTCTCACTGAACCTGGAGTCTGCAGCTCTGGCTACTCAGCAAGCCCCCAGGATCCATTTGTATCTGTTTCCCCTACGATGGAGTTACAGATACATACCATATGCCTGGTTTTTGCCTGAGTGCTGGGGAACCAAACTCAGGTCCTCAAGGTTGCACTTGACTTGCTCAGCCTTTTCCCACTGTGGTGATACATTGTGTACCCTGATAAACTTGCCTGAGGATCAGAGGGCAGAGCCAGCCACTAGAATAGACATAGAGGCCAGGCAGTGGTGGCACACACCCTTAATCCTATTACTCAGAAAGCAGAGATCCGTCTGGATCTCTGTGAGTTCAAGGCTACACTGGAAACAGAGCCAGGCCTTGCTGGCACAAACCTTTAATCCCAGTACTGGGAAGCACACACGCCTTTAATCCCAGGAAGTGATGTCTGGGTAGAGAAAGGTATATAAGGCGTGAGGAGAAAGGAACTCCCTCTCTTTAGTCTGAGTCATAAAGGTAAAAACTAGTGTCAGGCTGTTCTGCTTCTCTCATCTTTCAGCTTTCACCCTGATATCTGGCTCTGGGTTTTTTTATTAAAAGACCATCTAAGAGTCAAACAACACCCCAACCTCTTCTTTACCTTCTTTTATGTAAAGCTGAAGTAAATTATACTTCTTTTTATTAGCAAGATCCGTTGATAACAACATTTCTAAATTGTATTGCTTAAAAAGCTCTATTCAAGTAAACATAGTCACATAGCTTCATTTTTTCAATAAAGACCAACTAAAACAAACAAGGAAAAGCCTCTCTCAAAACAAAGAACAACCACCACCAAACACTACCAGCTTGCAGACAGATCTATAAACCGGCCAGTTGGGAACAGTACCTGTAGTCTTCAGCAATGGATGCCAGCAGCTTCCTACAAGTCCTATTGTCAAAGCGGCACACACAACGCATTGTTTCTTGAAGTTGAGCCATTAAGTTCTTATCTTGTAAATTAATTGCTTCAGCTATTTGAACTTTTAAGAAGCATACAATTTCATTGTCTAAAAACAAACAAAAACAATAGTTCTGTTAGGGTATCCACACCCTCTCAGCATCTGGGAGGATATCAATCCTGCTGCACTGCAAACCATTAGAGCCAAACAATACTGCCACTCTGGTTAAGAAAATAAATAATCAGAAATCAAAGTACCAGGAGCTGGGGAGATGGCTCAGGGGTTAGGAGCCTGTGTTGTCTTCCAGGGGACCAGAGCTCAGATCCCAGCACCCACCCTGTCTGAACTCCAGCTCCAGGGGCTCTGCCACCAGCTTCTGGCCTCTGTGGGCACAGAAACACACATGGCAGACACACAGACACATGTATAAATTTCTAAAACAGAGATCAAAGTGCCCTTAAGTGACTTAGCATGAATGTAACATTACATTAGAATAAATGTAATGACACTGGATCACACGGAATTCCTGTCAGCTGACAGGTGAGGGATGGCAGCTGCTCTTGTTCAAGCTGGGCCTATGGAGAGAGTGAGGAGCCTGGGTGCCTTGCCTTCCGGGTCTGTGTGGTCCGGCAATCCGTTCCTTGTTGAATGGGTCAGCACCGGGAAGGCCACCGAGTCCGCAGAGCAAAGTGCAAGCCTCAGCTTCTTCTTCACATCTCTGTAAATGCAGGCACACTAATTTACTCACACAGAAATGGTCACATCTTACAAATATTTACATATAATTAATATGTTAGCTCAGAACTCAAACGAGTCTTTAAGAAAGGATCAGTTTTAACTGACTGACACCTCACTGAGAAGCACAGGCCTTTAGGTCCTGGATGAGAGGATCAGAACAGTGCTCTTTTTTTTTTTTTTTTTTTGGTTTTTCAAGACAGGGTTTCTTTGTGTAGCTTTGCGCCTTTCCTGGATCTCTCTCTGTAGACCAGGCTGGCCTCGAAATCACAGAGATCCGCCTGGCTCTGCCTCCTGAGTGCTGGGATTAAAAGCGTGTGCCGCCGCCACCACCACCTGGCTTTTGGTGTGTGTGTGTGTGTGTGTGTGTGTGTGTGTGTGTGTGTGTGTGTGTGTGTGTGTGTTCCAAGAGGTGTTATATGCTGCATTTGTTTAATGATATAAAGAGGTGTTGCTTTGCCTGTCTAAGGCACCTGACTGGTCTAATGAAAATCTGAATGGCCAACAGCGAGGCAGGAGAGGAATGGCAGGGCTGGTGGGCAGAGAGAGTAAGTAGGAGGAAGAATCTAGGCTTGGAGAGAGAAGAGAACAAGGGAGAAAGAGAGGGAGACACCCAGGACCAGCCAGACAAAAAGCTGCCAGACAGACAGACACAGATTATGACATACAGAGTAAAGAAAGGTAAAAAGCCCTGAGGCAAAATGTAGATGAAGAAAAACAAGTTAAAATAAGCTATAAGAGTTAGTGGGCCCGGGCAGTGGTGGCACACGCCTTTAGTCCCAGCACTCGGAAGGCAGAGCCAGGCGGGTCTCTGTGAGTTCAAGGCCAGCTTGGTATACAGAGCAAGATCCAGGAAAGGCACAAAGCTACCCAGAGAAACCCTGTAGTCTCGAAAAAACAAACAAACAAACAAACAAAAAAAGAGAGTCAGTGGGAAAATCATAAGGCCAAGCATTCATAATTATTAAGTCTCCATGTCTCTATTTGGGAGCTGGTTGGTGGTCCAAAAAGAAATCCTGCTACATAGCAGTATTTTTTTAATCCCTGAATTAATGTTTTCAATATCTGATATCCACAACTGGAGTCTTTTCTTTTAAAAAAGAAAAAAAAAAAAAAAAAAGACAGCGTTTGGCCTTAAACTTTTTCTGTAGACCAGGCTGGCCTCAAACTCACAGAGATCTGCCTGCCTACTTCCCAAATGCTGGGATTAAAGGTGTGCATTACTACACCTGGCCCAAAGTGAGTTTTCTTAGTGAATAGTGTTTCACTCTTCTCTTGAACGTGTTCATGTGTGTCTCAGGTGTGCACGCACCTCAGGACACCAGTGCCACTCTGCAAGAGGTGCCATCAATCTTGTTTTTTGGGACAGGTTCCCTCATTGGTTTAGAGTAGACTCGGGGAGCTGGCCAGTGCTAAGATTACAAGTGCATGCCGCCATGCTTGGCCTTTCAGGAAGGCCCTCAGACTTGGGCAGCAAGCACCTAACTGTCTAGCCGTTCTTTACACTTAACAATTAGCTGACTCGAAAGGATTGAAATTGTGATGAAAAGTCCAAAGCCCAAATGGGAAGTGCTGGAAGGAGGACAGGGAACGGGAAAAACAATATAATTATATTTTAATTAAAAAAATATTTTTAAAAAGTCCAAACCCTAAACTTCCACCTCCTGAAAGCAATACCTGTAAGAGAAAGCAGAGTCCTGCGGGTGGGCTGCTTGGCTGGCAGAGTCTGGGAGGTCGTCAGCTGAGATGTTCTGCAGGCCTTCATCACGAGGGGAGTCATGAGCACTTTCACCGTCACCCATGACCTCTAGACAAAACCCATCCCCAAGAAAAGGATACCCCAAGTTAATGTGGAAATCTCTGGTACTAGCAGGCATTCAGAACAACTTAATCGTTAAGTCAGCTTATCTCAGAATCAGAGTTCTTAGAGAAAGAACACAAATTTCAGACACATAACCAGGCTGTCAACAATGGCAATGTATCAAGACAGCAGAGAATGGCTGCACTTCCTATCCCAGTCCAAAACAGCCAATGCTTCAAGTAACTTCATAAAGCTCACATTCCAAATCGGAATCACTGAACCACACAACTAGGGGCTCAAAAGCATTTTAGACAACACTCTCACTTAGAGACACGGACTCCAGCCCAGGCAGAAGACCCCTTGGTTGGCCAAATGCTGGAACAGACCCTCCTCACTCAGGTCTCCTGATTTTCCTCAACAGAGCCCTCCCACCACACCTAAGGCTTAGTCAGGGACTAGCTCACAAACACAGCAAGGCCAGACCTGTTTTTCTCACAACTGTTATGTTTTTTACTTAGTCAGTCAATACAAGATTTTGTGTGTGTGTGTGTGTGTGTGTGTGTGTGTGTGTGTGTGTGTGTGTGTGTGTGTATGTGTGTAGCATGTATATGTGTGTAGACATATACATACATGCATAGTACATACACACACACACACACACACACACACACACACACACACACACACAGAGTCAAGGGGCTCAGTCAGTATAGCAGAGTGCTTCGTTAGCATGCAGGAAGCCACGGATTCCATTTCTAGCCCCACATAACATGAGTGTGGTAATGCATGCCTGTAAACCTAGCACTTGAAACAGAGGCAAGAAGATCAAGAGTTTAGGTTGGGGCTGGAGAGATGGCCCAGAGGTTAAGAGCACTAGCTGCCCTTCCAGAGGACCCAGGTTTGGCTCACAGCACTCATACAGTGCCTAACAGCTGTCTGTAACTCCAGTTCCAGAGGATCCAACACCCCTTTCTGGTCTGCACAGGTACTGCACACATATGCTACCCATATGTTGCACACACATACATGCAGGCAAAAACACCCATACACATAAAATAAAATTAATTTTAAAAAAGAAGAAGAGAGAGAGTTCAAGGTTATCCACTGTTACAGTTAGTTTGATGCAAGCCTGTGCTACAAGAGACACTATCTCAAAAAAAAGAAAAAAAAAACAAAAAACAAAAAGACTCATAAGTCAGAAGGAATAAAATGCTCCTAAACATAATAAAGATACTGTCTAAGAAACTATGACAAAGTGTTAGTAACTGGCAAGTCTAAATATAGGTTTATTACCCTTCACTTACTGTTATTTAAAAGCTTTCCAAAACAACAACAACAAAAAAAAAAAAAACACCCCAAAAGATTAGATATGATGGCACACGCCTGTAATTTTAGCACTTGGGAAGAAGGAGGATTCTGAGTTCAAGGACAGCCTGATTTACAGAATGAGACCCTGTCTTACCACCCTACTACCCTGACAAAGAAAAACAAAGCTAGAATTTCCCTTGCCCTCTCTTCAGCCTTAGGTATCCTCCTCAGAGCATCATGCTTCTGCTTGCTGAAGATTCTTCCAGAAAATGCTCTCAGCATATGCAGGCATAGACAGATTTAGCAAACTGCGTATGGTTTTATGTGCTTTTGCTTTCCCTTCATTTATCTTGAGGATTCCATATTTTTATAAGAGCTAGTCAGTATTCCTCTATGAGGAGAGAAAACCCTGTAGAATATTAGTAGCAAGCAACAGGAGTGCCTCAGCCCATGCCGACTACCACAACTACTAAAGTCCACAACATACTTCTCTAGACAGTAAAAAAGAATTCCCTCTCACTAAAACATGCACCAAGTTCCTCTGGGCTATCATCCCAGACTCATCAGATAACCTAAACCATCTGGGGTGGCCAGGGTGAGTGGGCAAGTACAATGGGCCATGCTAATCTGACGTGAGCCTCGAGAGGGCCTCCTGAAAGGCAGCTGTAGTCAGGACGGCTGCCATCACCACGGAAATAAACAGTTACTGTCAGGCCTATCACCTGCACTCTCATCATTTGCCATGGCTCCGTCACTGGGGCTGGTCCGTTTAATGGCATTCCGGTATTTGTCCAGGATATCTTCAGCAACCTGAGCCTGTGCACTGAGCCTAGGGCTGGGCTCATCTGCAGGGGAAAAGAAAGAGAGAATTATTTCCCTGGTTTATACCAATCCTGCTGTTAGTACGACACCAGCAGCATAACCCAAAGGCAGATTAGGAGGTCTGACTCAAAAAGGGCACATAGCTCAGTGTTATGAGGCGCCATGCAGCTGCCTACTCAATCCCACTGCTAGGGCTAAGCCTTCCCAAAGCAGGAAACCAGAAAAGTCACTCCACCTCAGCACTCCTGGAATTCTGCATGACTGTGTCAAAGTTCAGGGCAGAAAGGATTCTAAAACGCTTGCTCAGGTCACAGTAACCGTTAATTCATGTTAACATAACTTCTACCAATGGTTTCTTTTTAGGATGGGGGACAAACAGAAGAAGAGTCTTGCTGTATAACCCAGGCTGACCTTTAACTCATTATGTAGGCCAAGGCCTAGCTTTGAGTTTGTGGTTATCCTATCTAAGCCTGCTGAGTGCAAAGACTTGAGGCATGTACCACCACACCAAAAATGAATTTTTATATAATACTTAATCAGATGTCTCCATGCTGAAGGAGAAAAATAATTATTCAAATTTAGACCTAAATCCTTTTTTAATTTGATAGATGGCTTTCTCCATTCTTTCTCTGTGAGTCCCTCTTACATCACCTTTGAAAGCTAACATCTATTCTATCACACTCCATCTGTCCATGACGGTGCAGCTGTTAGGACAGAGCACCTCTGTCCATACAGCATCGGCACTGCTAGAGAACCCAGGTATTCTAGGGCTAGGATGGTCCATGGGTTGCACAGAAGGCAGCTTGCCTCACTGATGGGACTGTTACCCTGACAACCAAATGAGATATCAAAAGGGCTGAGCTGACTTGCTGTCACGGTACATGCTTGTAACTCCCGCCCTTGGAAAGTGGAAGTAAGAGAATTGTGAATTCAAGGCCAGCCTAGACTACAGTGAGACTCTGGCTCAAAAAACCAAGCTAGAGACATAGCTCAGTGATTGAGACTTGCTCAACATTCACAAGGCCCTGAGTTTTATACCCAGCACTACACACACACAAGTTAGCCTACAATCTCAAACAGTAGTCATAATCAACTACTATGGATCTTCAATACAAAATAAAGTTCTATAGTGAAACACAAACTTCTGAGACTAAGCTAGGCCAATAGGTGACCAAGCTGTCTACATCCTGGTAGAATTCCATTTGTAAAAATTCAAAAATCACATTAAAACCAATACCTATGTATGTAGTTACATATGGCAACAGCAGCTACCATTTATTGCATGGTTACCACATGCCAGTGAACTGTGCTAAGCACCTGTGTGGACGGACACTTGCTCATCAAACAGAGAGGCATTGGCATCGCATATCACAGCAGAGCAAACAGGAGGCATGGAGATTCATGGCCTTTCATCTGCACAAAACAAGGATCTGCTATTCACGTTTCTATAAATCACCTCAAGTTATACAGATGAGTCACAAAGTTGTATTTTGTAGTTTTTCTTTCCGGGGGACAGGTCTCACTCTGTAGCTTACACTGGCCTTGAACTTGCAGCAATTCTCCTGCCCCAGCCTTGTGAGTGCTGGGTTATAGGTGTGAGCACAGCTGACTTCCAAAGTCACTTAATATTGTCTACTATAACAGTGTCATGACAAGCAATCCATACTCTTGTGAACTTTCTCAAAATACAGGTGGAACTACTGCACAATCTTTTTAAGTAGTATTATTTTTGGTTATAGCTTTAAAAATACTCTTACTCTTTATTTAATATTCTGAGTGTCTTGCCTCATGTGTGCACATGCACTACGTGCACACCTGGTGCCTGAAGAGACCAGAAGAGGGTTACAGAGCCCTTGGAACTGGAGTTACAGCTGGCTGGAAGCCAGCATGTGGGTGCTGGGAACTGAACCCAGGTTCTCTAAAAGGGCAGCTAGTGCTCCGAACTGCTGAGCATCTCCTGAGTTCCACTGGTTATCTTTGGAGAGCTCACTAGGACTGTGAAAAGGGACAGACATAAACTGCTAAACTCAGTCAGTTAAACTATAATGTTACCTCTACTTTAATAAGCTGCTGTGCAGGGCTGGGGTGGTTAGCAGTCAACTGCCTGATGGCAAGTGTAAGCCTGGGTTCAGTCCCAGCATTGCTACACAACATAACGACAACACTATCGGAACAAAGGTATTTTCAGAGAAAAACGGCAGGAAACAAATACTTCAATAGGAAAATAGTTTCACTATAGTGTAGTAGAATCAAATCGTTTTACAGCCAGTAAAAATGATTTAAAAACCAACTGTACCCAGCAGAAACTGGGAAGTGTCTGAGCCATGGTGAAGATAAATGCAGTCAACAGGTCTGATTCAGTCACAGAGAGCTACCATGCACAAACACTGAGGAGACTTCGACAGATCGTAAAGTCGGCTGTTAGTGGCAGGACTATGGCCAGGCTCATGAGGAACATCTCTTTATAACACTTCAAACTGATTTCACTGTAACCTCCAAGTGAGCATTAGTTAGGATTGGGTTGAATTTCTCCAACAAGAAAGCTAAGCTTCTTTAATCAGACCCAAAGAAAATGAACTATTTATGAAAAGAAACAAAAACAAAAACAAAAACTTTTCTTAGTTTCTAATCTCATCAAGAAAAAAATTATTGCCCAAAGACCTAACAACTTAGAGTTTCTTCAAAGTCCTTAATTAAGCAATGTAATTCAGCTTGTGTACACTGCAGTACCCTTCTCTCTGTCCTCCTTTTTTTCAAGACAGAGTCTCACTCTGTAGCTCTGACTGGCCTGGAACTAACTCACTATGTAGACCAAGTTGGCCTTGAGCTCCGGCCTCTGCCTCTTCAGTGCTGGGATTAAATGGGGTGTGCCAGAATTCTCAGTGAAATTGATGTACTTCTAACAGCAGGAACTGGGAAACAGGAAAATATACAAATACACTGCCCAAAAGACATCTTTTCAAGACAGTGTTTTCAACTCTTCCCAACCACACTGGCATGTTCCAGCAAACAGCAGGCCATACGTGATTTAATTTAATACCCATATTACCTAGTACAGTTTCTGGCAAGACACAGATAATCAGTATTTGCTGACCGAATAGGACAGGCTGGGCTGCCCTCAGCAGGGAATGGTGGCCTATCTACCTGTCTCCTGCTGCTCATACCCTTTATTAGAGGAAAGTTACTGTATCAAATAAAGCAGGGCTGCTGGACGGTGGTAGCACACACCTTTAATCCCAGCACTTGGGAGGCAGAACCAGGCGGATCTCTGTGAGTTTGAGGCCAAACTGGTCTACAGAGCGAGATCCAAGACAGGCACCAAAAGTACACAGAGAAACCCTGTCTCAAAAAATAAATAAATAAATAAATAAATAAATAAATAAATAAATAAATAAATAGATGGATATATAGATAGATAAATAGATAAATTAATAAAGCAGGGCTGTATAAACTGAAATATGGATACACTTGACATGCACAACTAGACATTAGAACATGCATCAAAATGGATGCCCCATGTTCTTAAGACCTATTCCACTTTTTTTCCCTTTGGTTTTTCAAAACAGGGTTTCTGGCTGTCCCAGAATTCACACTTGAGGTCGCAGACTGGCCTCAAATTCACAAGAGATTCACCTGCCTCTGCCTCCCAAGTGCTGGGATTAAAGGTGTGCGCCACCACTGCCCAGCTGACCTATTATTCCATTTTAAATTTAAAAGCTTCATTATAACTTAGTAGGGTGGGAAGACAGCACATCTTAAAATTAAGATAAGAAAAAAAGAAGTGAGAAGCAAACTTCCCTCTAGATGTTCTACAAAATCTAAGGCTCAATGTACAGATATCAAATTCAAAACTGGTCATCTATGCTAGCGCTGGCGCTCTGCCTGAAGGTACCAAAGAAGCTGTGGAATTTGGGTGTCGGATAAGGAAGACCCTAAAGCTCTGCCATGGGTGAGAGAACATTTATAACAGTTCAAACTGTAAAAAAATTAGTGACGCCTTTAACTTTTACTACAATTGTTGGCATTTGTGATACTGTTTGAACAAATACTTTAATCATGAAAAAAATAAAATGATGAGATAAAACAACACTTCATTGTGAGCCTGAATAAACTAGAGCAAACTCTAGATGGAAATAAACTTAGTATCCTACAATCAGCATTAGACAGCACTATCCAACCAATGATCCAGAGAGACGGCATGCAGAGCACTAGAGCAGCGCCCCACGCTCGCTCCAACAGTCCCGTGGCATCGTCCCCTGGGTGGTGAGCTGTCAGGCAGGCCTTGTCAGAAACAGGTTATGGTAATGAGGATGGTGATGGTAGTGGTGGTCTGTAGGAAGAGCACACCAAGACCCACTGTGGCCCCTAGGGGAACCACAGAGCCATGAAGAACATACTCCCCACCGTACACACACAGACACACTCTTCTAAAAAGGTAACGCTTATGGCATCCAAGAAAAAGTGTTATGAAATATGTGCTCTGGGAATGAAGGAGCCAGGAAGCCCATGGGTCTACAAACCTGTGAGTGTTGAGAATCTGTCAGGCCCCAGATCATCTTTGTCTTTTTCTTGTTTTTCTTTCTTTCTAAATGGTATAGGAGCTGGAAATTAAATAAAGTCAGTAGTGTGACATATAACATACTGCACTCCTCGGAAGTTAACTGGTGTGCCAACATTTCTAAGTGCAAGGAAGTTGAAATTCTAAAAGCTAAGAAATCCCAAGCGTCAACTGATAATCAGTCTTCGAATAGCATGAAAGGTTCTTAAGGAAGCTTTCGGAATCTATTGTGGAGTCATTTGCCATAGAATGATTCACGAAGATCCACTGAGAAATCAAAACCATGGCCTCTTAACCTCACCAAGAGAACACCTCAGAGTCTCTGCCTCACTCACTCCTTCCCATTATGTGGGCTGGAGCACAGGCAGAAGCAGGTCTCAGCTCCTGAGTGCAGAGCGTGGGCAAAGGTCTCCAACTTTTGAGTGATCTCTTCTTCCAGGAAGAGACATTTTTGCCAACTCAATCAATGCCAGGCTATTCACTAAAAATAAATGTATACAACTACCTTCCAAAATAGACACTAGCTACATCTGTAGGGCACCTAGACATGAAAAGCTTAGATCTGTTCCAGGAACATCAAAGTGGCTATTCAACACTAAGTTAACAGTAACAATAGCATGCCAATAGTCCTCCATGTTTTCTGACAATGACGGGCATGATTTCCATGGAGGACACCACTGCCACTTCCACAAAGAACAGGACATCTTAAAGCCCTGCCAGAGCATTCTTCTCAGTGAAAGCATCTCTACACTTCCACACAACTAGAAACAGGCCCAGCAACACCACAGAGACATGGCAGACTTGAGGCTCTAGAGTGTTATGAAATTACCTTTAGGCATAGCTGACACGAAGCGCTTTCTCCACCAAGGCCTGCTCCTGTCCGACCTCTCGTCATCACTGTCCTTGCGCTCTTCAGCCTGCAGAGAGAGTCTGATGCTTTACTGTGAGTTCAGGATAAGTTGCCATGAAAAGGATTTCAGGAAGTCTGTATGCCAATCCTATTTGCCTGAAAACAAAGCTGTTCTCTTGGAGCTATTGGGGGGAGGAGACTAGCGCCAGGGATGAAACTCAGCGCCCCCTCCACTAAGCCGCATTCCCAGCACAGAAGACTACTAATGCCTGCCAGGCACCCTCTGGAATGCGGAAGAATACCCTTCAGGTCAGGCTGATGTGCAGGAGGGTAGGCGCTGTCTCTGAACTGCTAGGAAACCAAAGGTCTAACCCAAGAACACCTACAAAGGAAGTCTAAGAGCTTCCTTCTAGGTAGAGATCACTGAGAGAAACAAGTGCTTATCAGGTACCAGCTCTGGGTTCAATCCTCAGCTCAAAAGCAAAGCCAAACAAAAGAGGCAACTTAGTAAACGCAGTGAATTCTAACGAGGACAAAAAGGAATGTGTGCAGCAATAGCAATCTGGTATGTCAGAACCCAGCCTGAGAACAGATCCCTCCGTCCTCTCAGCTGCCTGAGAAAATGGCTCCTGTCATATGGTGGTGGTGGTGGGGGGTTTGTTAGTTATTGTTTTGAGACGGGGTCTCAATCTGTAGCCCAGGCTGACCTCTTCCTCAGCAATACTCCTATCTCAGCCTCCCAATTACTGGAATGTAGGCATGAGCTACCATGCTCAGCTCTTAAGTCCTCTTTTTTCCCCTTTTGCTGGATCTCACAGTGTAATCCCTGGCTGTCCTAGAACTGGCTTTGTAGACCAGGCTGGCCTTGAACTCACAGAGATCCACCTGTCTCTGCCTCCCGAGTGCTGGGATTATACAGGGTGTCCTAAGTCCTTTTTATAGATGAGAAACATGAAGCTAAATGAGACGATGCTCCTCGAGGTTCACAGCTTACATGTGGCTCAGCTGCCCATCAAACCTTAACCTGCCCACAACCTCTGATACTGTTACCATCAACTCAACTCTGTTCACACTGCAGGGCAGGGCAGTACCTCTATTTCTAGCCTATGTGACCACAGAAGTCTCTTAGTTTCCATCTTTTCATGTACTGAACTGGCTGTTGGGGCAGGTGCCTGTTCTCCGCCCACCAGTCCACTCTTCTTCTGTACTTTCTTCTCTGCAATTCACTGTCTTTATTTCTACTTAGAAGGAAATATTTCTTCAAAGGCTTCGTGTGAATGGAGAAGATAAAATCACTACTAAAAACACTTAATAACAGGTAATTTCTCCAGTCAGAGAGATCAGGGTTTAGGTGGCAGGAAAGTTAGAAGGGGGGCTTGAATGTTTATCTACATGTTTATACACCTGAGGAATAACAAAAGCAGGTTTCTCACCATGGGGAGTTAAAGTGTGGGAGTGGGAGGGAAGCAAAGTAAACTGTTTTTTTCTAGACTGAAACCGAATCCTCGGTGTCCAGTCGTCACTGTTTTCTCTAGCCGAGAAGGACAGCTAAAGTAGAAACAGAGGTAACTGTATACACCGACAGACACACATACTCCCTAGTCCTATCCCTTGCAAGGTCTGTGAGCAGCACCGTGCGTGCCACAGAACTAAGTTCTGACTCACCTCACCTTCTAAAAACTAGTTTGACCAAAAGCACCTAAGGACCCTTGGAGAAAAAGCTAACTTCAGGAACAGACAGAGAATACACCATAGGAGCTGAGCAGTTAGGAGTACCGGTTGCTCTTCTAGAGGACCAGGTTCCATTCGCAAAACTCATATGCTGGCTCACAACCATTTGTAACTCTAGGCCTAAGGGACCTGATGCCCTTTTCTGGCCTCTGCAGGTGCTGGATGTACATGGTACACAGACAAACATTTGGACAAACACTTATACACATAAAATAAAAATCTCAAAATAATTAAAGGGAAGAAAACTGGCCAAGACAAAACTGAACCGTCAGCAGAGTGCAAGTGTAAAAAGGCATGGTGACAAGCAACACATACACTGCTGAGTCCTGCTGCTAGAAACTACGGTGAGTCAGGCTCAGGGGCTCACTTGCACTCAGAAGGCTGAGGCATAAGAATTATCACAAGTTCAAGACCACCTGGTCTATACAATAAGTTCCAGGTAACCTTGGGTTACATAGTGAGATCCTGTCTCAAAAAACAAGAACAACAACAAACCAACAAAACAAATGAAAAGAATGTAATGCTGGCAACTGGGGAGGGGTAGTTGGGGTGAGCATTTCAGAGTGTTGATGGGAATTACATGCAGGACAATGTGTTACTTGTTGAAAACTCACTACTAACACAACAAAGAGGAAGAAAAGAACCAGGTGGAAAAATTACTCTTAAATGAGGAAGAAGTGTTTTGTCTTCCCAACTATATGACTTTCAAATAAAAAATGATACACCTGATTTAACCATCTCAAAAGAGTACTGTGATCAGTCCTACGTGTCCTTAGACACAGAACTGCTTAGAGAAAAGCTGTTGCAAAAGGCAAGACTATTCCAGAACCAAGCTGTACTGTATCTACCGATGGATAACTAGACTGACAGCTTTTTTTTTTTCCTTTTTTTGAGACAGGGTTTCTCTGTGTAGCCCTGGCTGTCCTGGAACTCGCTCTTTAGACCAGGCTGGCCTTGAACTCACAGAGATCCGCCTGCCTCTGCCTCCTAGGTGCTAGGATTAAAGGTGTGCACCACCACAGTCCAGCATGACAGATCACTTTTAATCATGACCACAGTCATCCTCAATCTTGAGTTCACAGTCCACGTTTCATTTCAGACATCATGGGAACCACATCAAACAGAACACTGACCTGGCCATAATATGAAAACTCTACATGGCTAGTGTCCCATACCTCTCCTCTTGAAGAGTCCTTGCTCGGGGAAGAAGATGACGAGTGAGGCGCAGCCACCAAAGAAGTAGCACCGGTGGCAGCAGCTGGAGGGAGTTCGTCATTTCCTGGACGGCGGTTCCAGCTGGGGTCGCTCATGGGCCGCCGGACAGAAGACACTATGTCAGAGCTGCGGCTGCGAACCAGTCTCTCGGGGTACGAGTGCCTCTGCCTGAACGCCTCCATTTCAGCTGCAGTTAAGACGTGAGAACCAAAGTTGGGCAGCCTGGCCTCATTTCCTCCCACTGCTCCTTCCAAGATTGGAGGATCCGGGGGCGGATGCGAGGGCCGGGCATAGTGAACCTTCGGCCTTACCACAGCGGAGGCCCCTGTAACACAGCAAAGAGGCTTTGTAGACCAGACACAACTATTCGACAAAGGCGCTAGCCACAGGTTTGCACATCCTGCCTGCTGATGACAGGAGTCCACAAGCTTACCATCATGGGAAGCCAGTGGATCAAACATGGCAAGCAGAGACTCTGACTGAGAGGGAGGAGAGGTCAGCTGGTGGGGGCCTACAACAGAAGGCAAACCATGAGATCAAGCTAAATGCAGACAGCGCATCCCACATTGAAGAAGGCACTGGTACTCTTCCAGTTTTTCCTCTTGATTAGTTAGAACTTGAGAAGTATACCAGAAATAAAAGAAACAAATGAGTATCAAATTCTGATTACCCCACCCATGGTGGCCCATGCCTTCAGTCCCAGCACCTGGGAGGCAGAGGCAGGAGGCTTGAACTCTGTGAGTTCAAGACTCGCCTGATCTACAGAATGAGTTCCAGGACAGCCAGGGCTACAGAGAAACTGTTTAGAAAAAAACAAAGAAAAACAAAAAGCAAAAAAATTACCCCACATTTTAATCTGCATGTAAATATTTTCACTACATGTAGAGGGTACAGCATCCATATGCTTATTAACATGATAGACAAATACAGATGCTGTTATGTTAGTTCGAAGAATACAACCGCAAGACTGCAACCGTATTTTTCATAATGGCTCAAGCTCTCAGAGACTCACCTCCCCGCCTACAAAAACAAGCAATACTATCTAAAGAAGAGGTAATTAGAGAACTGTGAATTTGGAAAGTGTAACACTGCTGTCAGCAAATGCCTTGATTTTAAAACTGTAACTTCTAAATGTTCTATTTTAGAGTCCCCACTCCCAAAAAGACACCCTTAAGCATGTCTTAACACAACTGGAAATATTAAAATAGATAAATATACAGAGACTAAAACTTTCTCCATTCATAGATTTCCTTATTTCAAATTTAGAATATGAGCATTTAATGCCTCAAGCACACAGTGACAAGCTATGCTTGAGCGCTGTACTAACTGATGAAATACCAGCAGGATATGATCTTTGTTGTTAGTGCTTTGTTGTGTTTTTTTTTTTTACATTATTTACTTTTATTTTGTGTGTATGAGTGTTTTGCCTGTGTGTATGTCTGTGTATGCATGCAGTGCCAACACAAGCCAGAAGAGGACACTGGATCCTTTTGGAACTGGAGCTAGAGATACTTGTTAGCTGCTATGTGGGAGCTGAGGGTCTAGCTCCTCAGAAGGGCAATCAGTGCTCTTAACCGCTGAGCCATCTCCTCACTTCGGGTTTTGTGAGACAGTTCCCACTATGTGTAGCCCTGGCTGACCTGGAACTCATTATGTAGACCAGGCAAGTCTCAAACTCACAGAGATCCACCTTCCTCCACCTCCCGAGTGCTGGGATTAGAAGGCAAGTGTCACCAGGCAAGGCTATGATATCATTTTAAAAAGCCATTCCCTCTCCCACTACTTACCGTGGGCTATGTCATCCATGTCTGGACTAGTTACAGAATCTTTACCCCCAAAATCAGAGCTGCACTCAGATCTCAGGTCTTCAATCTTATTGGGAATATCCTCTGATGTAGCACTTATACCTTTGAAAAATACAGCAAAAATAAATAAGTAAATAAATAAACTGCAAGAACAGAGTAGTCACACAAAATTATATGAAGTTTGGAGAAATTCTTTCTCAAACTTTATATATTCCAGTTCTATACACATGAATTGCTGAGTACTGTGAATTTATCATACTGCTGTTCAAATATACTTATCTTACTTTATACAACATATTCAGAATTATACCTAAATATTGTAGCAGAAACTACCAACATCATCAAGAATTGTAGAGGAACAGTTCATCCACTGTTTCTATAGGCTGTAAAAGCCACACAACAAATTCTCAAAGATTATGGAGGTATAGAATTAATTTTGTTCCCTGGAGACTACTGAGCTTTTAAATAAAACATCTCTCTTGGGGATGGAGATGCAGCTCAGTGATAGAGAATTTGATTAACATGCCCCAGTTCTGGGTTCAACAGCTAGTACCATCCCATAAAACAACAACAAAGCCCATCATCTCATTGGTAACACTTTATAAATATGGAATAGGGGTGCCTTCAAATTCCTAGTCCTTAAAACAAGACAGACATACCGGACACAACACTGAGGCCTGGTGTGCTGGGGCGGGAACTGACCTCCCTGACATCCGTATCATCAGACGTGCTGCCCAGTCCAGAACAGCTCTCCAGCTCCTGGAGGCGCTCCTCCTGTTTTAAGTCTGGAGCCTCTAAACAGAAGACAGGAAGAGTCACCTAGTGATTCAGTGAGCATGAAAATTTCAGCATTTGTGACTCAAACATACAAGCTCTTAGGGTATAAAGAGATTTCTAAGTCTCAGCTACTAAGCAAAGCTAGTTAGATCAGGATTTAAAGAAAGCAAGGTTATGATTTTCCCTTGATATAAGTCACTTTGCTTTTGACAGATGACAACTATTCTAGATGTCTCTAAAAAAAGAAAGAAAAAACACATTCTTGGTTAACATGCAAACTGTATAAGAAAGCACAGAATAGCTTAGCATTGCATCAATCTGTCTACATTTTAATGTTTTCAAAAGCACTTTAAGGGCTAGAGATGGCTCAGCAGTTAAGAGCACTAGCTGCTCTTCCAGAGATCCTGAGTTCAATTCCCAGCACATGATGACTCACAATCATCTATAATGGGATCTGATGCCCTCTTCTGGTGTACATGAAGACACAGCATTCATGTACATAAAATACAAAAGTAATTATATCCAAAAAAAAAAAAAAAAAAAAAGAGTTTATTGTGACATTTGGGCTGGAGGAATGGCTTAGAACTGAAGAGCACTGGCTCTTCCCAGAAACCACATGATGGCTCACAACCATCTATAATGAGATCTGGTGCCCTCTCCTGGTGTGCAGGCGTACATACAGGCAGAACACTGTATACATAGTAAATAAGTAAATCTTTAAAAAAAAAAAAAAGAGCACTTTAAGATGGGCATGATGGCAGACACCACTGATCTTAGCACTCAGGAGGCAGAGGCAGGTGGATCTCTGGGAGTTTGAGGGCAGCCTGATCTATAGAGCGAGTTCTGGGAAAAGCATGAGCTATATGGAAAGATCCTGTCTCAAACCATCCCCAAAAAGAAAGAAAAGGAAAAATAATTTCTTCACTTAATCATCACCTGGCTTTTTGAGGAGTCTCACTACACAGAACAATTACAGGCAGGTGCCACCAAATTAAGTCTCCTTTAAGAGACTGGGGAGACGGCTCAGTAGTTAGGAATCCTTGCTGCTCTTGCGAGGACCTGGGCTCAGTTCCCAGCTCCCACATGGCAGCTCACAAATGGCTGTAACTCCAGTCCAGGGGACTGACGCACACGAGCACTCAGGCATATAGAATAAACGAATAAATTAGGGCTGGAGAGATGGCTCAGTGGTATCTGCTGCTCTTCAGAGGATGGCACCCACATCAGACCATTCAGATTTGCCTATAACTCCAGACTCCAGCTTCAGGAGACCCAATAACCTGTGGGTACCTGCAATTACATGTGCACACACCTACATACAAACACCTATGTGAACATGTAACTTTAAAAATTATTTTTATCTCAGCCGGGCGTTGGTGGCGCACGCCTTTAATCCCAGCACTCGGGAGGCAGAGGCAGGCGGATCTCTGTGAGTTCGAGGCCAGCCTGGGCTACCAAGTGAGCTCCAGGAAAGGCGCAAAGCTACACAGAGAAACCCTGTCTCGAAAAAAACCAAAAAAAAAAAAAAAAAAAAAAAAAAAAAATTTTTATCTCAAAAAGAATAATGAACAAACTTTCAGACATCCCTTAAAAGGGACAAGTTAGCCGGGCGGTGGTGGCGCACGCCTTTAATCCCAGCACTCGGGAGGCAGAGCCAGGCGGATCTCTGTGAGTTCGAGGCCAGCCTGGGCTACCAAGTGAGCTCCAGGAAAGGCGCAAAGCTACGCAGAGAAACCCTGTCTCGAAAAACCAAAAAAAAAAAAAAAAAAAAAAAAAAAAAAAAAGGGGACAAGTTATTCCCAAGATTAAATTTACTCTTATTTACTGTATGCGCACACATGCATGCATGCGTTCTCTTTTAGAAACCAGTTCTCTCCTTCTGGATATTAAACTCAGGTCATCAGGTGTGGCTGCAAGCACCCTTATTCATTAAGCTGTCTCACTGGCCACCCAGGGATAAATGTAAGGATGCTGACTAGGAACTCAAATGTGTAGTTTGAGCTGGGCTGTTACTCTCATCCTGGGATGAACTGGTGAAAGATATTGAATACATCATACACACAACACTCTGATGAGTTTCAAACAATTGCTTCAAATAGAATTTAACAGACTCAGAAAGCACTTGTACTTGTTATGTATTATTTATTATTATTATTATTATGTTGTTGTTGTTTTTGTTGCTTTGTTTTGCAAAGACAGGGTCTCTCTGTGTAGCCTTGGCTGTCCAGGCACTCACTCTGTAGACCAGGCTGGCCTCGAACTCAGAGATCCGCCTGCCTCTGCCTCTCAAACACTGGGATTAAAGGTGTGTGCCACATCGCCCAGTAGCACTTACTATGGTCATCAGTGCTAACTAACAATAAACTTTCCTGTGATGAAAAGAAAATGTTCTACTTGAAATTTAACAATATGATTTTCTGATACATAAACTTGAATCATCAGGTGCTGTGGTAAACGCCTGAAATTCTAATACTTATAGACAGACGCAGAGGATTTTGAATTCAAAGTCAGCCTGGGACAGATGCCTCAAAAAACAAAACAAATAAAAGTATATCATTTGGCAAAATATATCTAATACAGAAATTAAGATACCGTACACACTGAAACATGCAAAGGAAAAAGCAAACAATGACCGCACACTAACCTGAGTCACTTGGCAACACCTCTACGCTCCAAGCTTCACTTGTGGTCTCTGAGATGGTAGAGCCAGTGCAAGGGTCAAGGAGAACTGACCCTGACCCTGGGAGGCACAGCAAACTGCCTAACACGTTCTCTGCTGCTGCACCTGGACAAGCAGGGGGGTGAACATTAAAGCGTCTGAGAGCAGTGGAGAATCACTGGTAAACAAAATCTTTAGCAGTAAGAGAGTGGCCAAGGAAGGAATTATTCCATTTAAACATGATACTAAAACCACAAAGTTCCCAACTGAATACACTGGCCCAATCTCCTTTCTTTTCATTCACTTATAAAAACAATTTATATTTACTTTATACGCATATGTGTGCCTGAGTTATGTGCACCACATACAGGTAGGAGCTGGAGCAGACCACAAGAGACATCCAATACCTGGAACTAGAGTTACAGACAGCTGTGAGTCACCGTGTGGGTGCTGGGAACTGACCCCAGGTCCTCTCCTCAGCAAGAGCAATAAATGTAGTGCTCTTAGCTGCTGAGCCGTCCTCCAGTCTCACAATCTCCTTTTCATTAAATTCCTCCTGCTTACCTTTGAGCCTCCACAGGGAAAGCACATCGTTAGAGTCATGGCAACTTGTTTTCATTATGGTTTTTCAGCAAATCTTATCTACATCCTTGATATCTTTTTTACCTTTATAAAATTTATATTCCCACAGCGATTACAAAACTCCAGAGAATTTAACCACAGAAAATTATATTAGCCAAATATGTTTTCTTCTGGCATATTAGCAATAAATTCAGAGCAATAAAATACATTTGCAAGAGACTACACAGCTCCTTCACAGCACTCCGCCAACTGCAAATACTGCTGGTGGCCAAGAACAATACTACATTGGCATCTGGAACAAAGTAATGCAAAACCAATTGAGAGATCTCTACACACTACTAAAAAACACAAGCGGAAGGGACGAAATATTATTGTATGCCTGTGCTTAATATACTCAAGATGAGGAGAGATGGCTCAGCAGTTAAAATACTGGCTGCCTTTTCAGGAGAGTTTGGTTCAGTTCCCAGCACCCACAAGGCAGCTCACAAATAGCTGTAACTCCAGTGCCAGAGGACCTGACACCCCTTCTGACCTCCACAGTTACCGCACAGAAGTGGTGCACAGACATCCTAAGGATGGGAATTCTATACTACATCTGATTGAACCTAATAAAAGAATAATTCTGGGGCTGGAGGGATGGCTCAGAGGTTAAGAGCACTGGTTACTCATTCAGAGGACCCAGGTTCAATTCCCAGCACCCACATGGCAGCTCACATCTGTTAGTTCCAGAGGACCTGACACCCTGACAGACATGTAGGCAAAACACCAATGCACATAAGATAGAAATAAAATCATTTATATATATAAAAAAGAAAAAGCATTCTCCTTTGGATCATGAAAGTTTTGAGAATAGTTACAAGTAAAAGCTACCTTTTACAGATAGAACATTAAAAAAACTGCAAACAAGGCCCGGACAGAGAGATGTCTCAGTAGTTAAGAGCATTTGTTGTACTAGTAGAGGACCCAGATTCAGTTCCAGAGCACCCACATAGTGGTTCACAAACAACTGTAACCCCAACTCCAGGGGATCCAACACCCACTTTTGGCCTCTGCGGATATCAGGTACACATGTAGTACCTATGTATACATGCAGACACATGAAATACAAATAAAAGGAAAAAGAATGTCTGGAACGTGTCTAAGCACGATGGGGGAGGGAACAGGGGAAATGGGAAGACCAAACTGGCCATGTGTGTCTGATTGCTGGAGCACAGGGCCACGTACAGTGAGTTTCCAGAATCCTCTGCTGTCTGGGTGATACTTTCCATGATTTACAGAGAAAATGAAGATAGTGATTAAAAGGCTGTATGAATCTTTCAAAAGTCACAAAACAGTATTCTAAAAAGGGTAGGTCTTGAATGTCATAACACAATAAACTGACATTTCAAAAAAGGAAAAACTGGTTGGTTACCCTTTGGAACAGAATTAGTCCTTCTCGAAATGAGTTCATTTCAATGCTGTTTTCTATGGTTTTGTGGTGCTTGGGGATGGTTCCTAAGCCATCCCCCTGGTAGGCTAGTGTTCCTCTAACTACACCTCCAGCCCTCCTTTTAGAGAATTTCAATATTCTATTATTCCATATTTTTAAAATAATTTATTGATTTTTATTTTATGTGCATTGGTGTTTTGCCTACATGTATGTTTGTGTGAGGGTGCCAGGTCCCCTGGAACTAGATAGTTGTAGCTGCCATGTGGGTGCTAGGAATTGAACCCAGGTCCTCTGGAAGAGCAGCCAGTGCTCTTAACCTCTGGGCCATCCCTCCAGCCCCTATTAGTCCATATTTTACAGCTACAGTCTGTAAAAACCTTCATTTTAAGGTAAGGATTTAGTCTCAAAAAGACAATAAGCTAACCACAAACTGAGAATATACACTGTGCCCCAAAGATAAGACTTGACATGAACCTAACTCAAAGCACTCATCGGTACGGCTTTCCTTGTTCTTCGAGACGGTTTCTCTGTGTAGTTCTGGCTGTCCCGGAACTCTTTCAAACTCACAGAGATTCACCTGCCTCTGCCTCCCAAGAACTGGGATAAACTTGAACTTTTATGTTTTCAAAAAATCTGTGTATTAAAACTGTGTTAAAAGACATGGCACACACACAGGTCAGAGGACAACTTGTGGGAGACAGTTTTCTCCTTCCCTCTACAGATCCTAGAGGTCTGAGTCAGCTCAAGAGACTTAGCAGCAAGGGCCTTTCCCAGTTCCGCCATTTTACCAGCGTGGTGGAGATGAACACAGATGGTAGGTAACACATGTCTATTTAGATTAGGTACTGAATGCCTTGCTCCATATGGAAACTAGTCATCCAGGCAGTGCTCAGAACCCTAACCCCTAACCCTCCCATGAAGAAGAAATGGATAGGACACCTACACAGCTCTTCATTCCGAGAGGCCTTGAACACCAGTTACCTGCAATCTCTTGCAAACGATCTTCATCAACGTTTGGGTCAAAGTCACTTCCCAGGACATCGGTGCTCCAGGTCTCACTCACTGTCTCTGATATGTCCCTATCATCTGTTAGTCCCATCATGTCACGGATCTCAAACTTCCTCAGCTTATCATCAAGATTATCTTGGGTTGTGGCTGTCAAAAACAAATTGAAGCACTTTGAAAATGGTGACACAGCTACACTTTTTTGGTTGACCTGACAGAATTCTGTCTTTAAACTTCAAGTTATTCATTTTATCACTAATAAGCACACATTCCAGCCTGCTCCCCACTGATCACTTCACCCCGGCTAAGATTAGCAGAGATCCCCACCTAACCACTGCCGACAGGAGATAGAGGAGAAGTCTAAATGAGAAGAACTAACCCAGAAGGAAAGCAGAGGTAAAGATTTCAGGGTGGCTTATTGATCCAATTGTTGTGTTAATAATTAGGTGATAAACCCATATGCAAACTGCCTCCCTCGGCAATAGCTCAAGTGTGCATTCTCGAGTTTTCCTTCTTTCCTAGACCAGTTTCCCACAGCTTGCCTGTGTAAGTGATGCACACACACACAAGTCAAAAGTGTCCCAGCTACTGCTCTTCACCTGCCACTGAACCGAAAACCCACCGTTCCAGCTAAGCAAGCTCCAAGGACTGTCTGTCTCTGTGGCCAATGCTGAGGTCACAGGCACACATGGCTTCTCCGTGCATGCTAGAGACTCAAACTATGGCATTCATCTTGCAGAGCAGCACTCTACCATGGGCCATCTGACCATAACTCACTCTTGTCCATTCCCTTACATTAAAATTTTTTTATCTGGTTTTCGATGTTTTTTGTTTTGTTTTCAAACAAGGCCTCAAAATGGCATGAATTATGTTCCTCCCACCTCACCGTCTCTTAATGACAGGTTACAGGCATAGATCATCACATCTAGCTCTCAATTAACTTTCTTTCGGTTTTTTAAGGTAAGGTCTCTCTGTGTAGACCAAGCTAGTTCTAACTCCACTCGCCCGAGTGCTAGGATTAAAGACACGCACCACCATACCCATGCCTCACTCAGTTCACTTTCTTTTTAGATTTATTTATTTTATTATTTCACGTATATGAATGTTTTGCCTGCATGTATATGTATGCACACCACAAGCATGCCTGGTGTCTGCAGAGCCCACACAGGCTGTCATGTGGGTGCTGGGAATAGAACAAGGTGCTGTGCAGGAACAGCAAGTCCTCTTAACAGTGTTCTCTGAAACCAAAATAGTCCATCTGGAAGAGAAGCTCTTTAAGCAGGAGGTAAACAAGTCAAAGTATTTGGGAAGTTCCTGAAACTGAGCAGATTCACTAAGGCCCTCCCTGCCAGCATAAACAATAAAAACTGACAGTCCTTCTCAGACATACAGAGTCAAGAAAAGCCAAACTGCAAGGAAGAATCTGAAACTAGGCCAGCTGTCTGGAAGAAGCAGAAGCCAGCTAAGCTGCCTGGAAGAGGTATAGACTAGTCACATAGAAAGGACACTCCCCAACCTGTTGAGCTGCCTGCAGACTGTGCAGTGTGCTCCAGGTTCCCAGCTTTTGTGAACTGTCACTCATGCTGGGGTGGGCTTTAAACAGCTATCTTTGAGTCATTTCTACTCCTATAAGTGACCTAATAAAAGTCCGCCTGGCTCTGCCTCTTGAGTGCTGGAATTAAAGATGTGTGCCACTACTGCCTGGCAAAGGTGGGATTTTTCATTCAACCTCGGGAGTAGGCTAATTTTAGCCTGTTTCTCTGTTATGTGCAATAAATATTACCTGATACCCTGAAAAATGGATCCACTATGGCACTATTTCTACATAAGCCATGCACTCCAATGGCAATACTCATTCTATCTAGGATGGCTTGGGAAGTTCCCTGAACGACTTTCATGGTCACTGCAGTCTAAGGAACACTACCTCACACTGAGTTAAGGATATGTGCCCTAACTATAGGGTTTGTGAGGTTTTATACCGTTTTCATGGATGTGTAAGCAAGAGGTCAGACCGCTCCAGGGATCCGCCTCTCTCCGCCTCCTCATCTCTCCACCCTTCCACCCTCCCACCCAACCCAAGCTAAGGTTACAGGGGTGCCTGATGCCCAGCTTCTTTAGTAGATGCTGGGGATGCAAACTTGGACCCTCAAGTTTGTGTGGCAGGTAGTTTACCCACTGAGCCATCTTCCTGGCTCCTTCTGTTTCTCTCTATTTGTAGTCTGTGTATCTGTACAAGTGTGTGCATACACGGTGCTGTGTGTGCATGCACAGGTGCCGTGTGCACATGTGGAGCTCAGAGGACAACTTAGAGGAGCTGGCTCTCTTCTTCTACTAAGTGGGTTTCCTGGATCAAACTCAATCACCAGGCTTGGGGGCTCTTAACCACTTGCATACTGTTCTTTCCCTAGACTACATTCCTTGAGCCCTGAGTAGTTACCATTGCACACCATAAATAATAGAATGAAGAACAGCAATTATCACAGAATATAAAGTAATTCATACTTCTGGGTATAACTAAGCCTGAATAATTCACTTCCCAACTAAACACCTTTTCAAAAACTGAAGCTATGAATAAATGCACCTTTAATGGTCATTAGTCAACTTAAATTACTCTTCCCAAGCACAGCCAACCTACATGTAAACAGACTGCTTCTCTTGAAATCGCATACACCTTTTCTCCTGCACAGCTGTATCCACACTACTTTACCTTGCTCGTGTTCTAGCAGCTGTAGTGCTTCGACTCCATTACTCCCAGAAGGTCCTGCCCCAAGCTCAGATACAGACTCTCCTTCCAGGTCAAGAGAAGACACTGAATTGGAGCGATTAGAAGGACCTAGAGAAATGTTCATCCTGTCAGCAACCTTTTTAAAAACAGTCATAAGTCACCATGTAACATTTCATGCCACGAAAAGAGCCTAAAAATTGATAATAGTTTTTGTTCTGTTGTGTTTTAAAACAAGGTCTCACTACATAGCCCAGACTAGTCTTACACTCAAGTCTTCTGCCTCAGCCATCTGAACCCTGCAATTACAGATGTGTGCCATCATGCCTGATTTAAAATACTTTTAATATTATATTCACTTCCTTAAAAATATAGATGCCTTTGGGCTAAAATTTATCTTTATAAAAACTAATGAGAAAAAATAACCTAAGGTTGCTTGTTGTAGAACTACTGTAATATTTAGAAAGCAGAAGTACATTCTGCACTTTCACAAAGGACCTAGAGGGAGCAAGTGATGCCTGGACATGCAGAACAACGCCAGCAAGTTCGTGGACCTGTATGCTCCACAAACAACCACATCATTAATGCCAAGAACCATTCATCCATCCAGATGAATATAGCCAAGGTTGACAAGGTCACAGGAAGGTTTAATGGCCAGTTTAAAACCTATGCCACCTGCGGGGTCATTCGCAAGATGGATAAATCAGACAATTCTATTTTCTGATTGGCTAAAGCTGATGGAATTGTCTCAAAGAACTCTTGACCAGGGGAAATTAAGAAATATTTGTCATAAATAAAAAAATAAAATAAAGTAAAATAAAAAGTAGAAGCATTCTACCATTCTACACATAGAAGAATGCTAAAATAAATTAACAGACATATTTGATGCTAAAAATCCCTTTAAAAGCATGTTATTGCCAGGCGTGGTGGCCATGTCTTTAATCCCGTGGGAGAACTTGGGAAACAGAGCTAGGAGAACCCCTGTAAGTGCAAGGCCAGACTGTTCTACATGTGGATTCTAGCCAGCCCGGAGTCCACAGGGACACCTTGTCTCAGAAAGAAAGAAAGAAAGAATTTCATAAAAATAAAAGCATGTTACTTAAGAACATAAATTACAGAGGGAATGTTACTGGTACACAAAAGTAAAAAGGTTACAAAACATCATAGACTTAATTTTGCTAGAAATAATCCAATATTAACTGTGAATAGTGAAATTACAGGTGAATTTATTTCGTTTCCGCATTTCTAAAGTGAACATATGTTACTCATTTATATCTTCTTTTAAATGTTTGTAAACTGGACTTTTATCATAAACACAATGCCCTAGTCTATGGAATGACAAACTCTTACTTCACAGTCTGGTGTAGTGTTTACATTTTTATTTCCTACTACTCCTGAAGATTAAATCTAGCAATGCCAGGCAAACATTCTACCAACCGAGCTAAATCTCCACCCTCGACTGCCTTCTTTATTCCATGGTGTCCTGATTCACAGAGGCACGTGTTAGAGTGTGTATAAAGGAACACAGAACAATAAGAAGTCTGCACAAATTCCTGCAATGCTAGTAAGTCCATTCTCCCCATTTGTACATGCATTATATCCTTCTAAAGGAGCTCTATAAGCTTTGACAGATATCAAGGCTGAGAAACATGACTTGCAGTTACTCATTTAACACTGAATGAAGACACACGTTCTGATTTTATATGACCAACAGCCTCTTGTAATCTTAATTTTATTCAGGAAACAATCTTGCAGCCATGTTAAAGCTCATTAGAGGAAAATGTCATCATCCTCCTTAGTGAGAGGCATGGTGGCTTAACTGTAATTTATAAGGCTCCTTTAAAGAACACAGAACAACTGGGATCACACACTCCCTGAATGCAGTAGCCCTTCACCTTCAGATATGCCTTCCAGATTATCACTGCAGAGGGAAAAGCGCAAGGTTTTGTCAGGTTTACCGTGGAGTTTGTTTTCATCAACAGGGACATCTCCTTGTCCTCCATCTGAGAGCTGCATGTTTAGGACCTGAAAAAAAAATAAAGAAGAAAAATAGAATAAAATTTTGGCTTATCACAAATGAAAGACTACTGACAATAAAAGTAAGTAAACCACGAGTGCATATTATTTTCTTCTTAATTATTTTTAACTAAAAGCCCATCTGCAAGGTCTATCAAGCTTTTACGAGAACTCAGAACAAGTCTTATGTGTGAAGCCAACTCAAGCTATGTCTTTCCAACCTTCTACCAGGGCCAGCAACTGGCCATCACCCAGGGAGGCACAGCCATCACAAACTTGAGTGTTCTGTTCTATCGGCTTCCTGTTCAGCCAAGGATCTGGCAGATTTCATCGTGTTCTGTGTGCCCCAGGCTGGCCCTGAATCCTTGGCCCCTGGCCTCTGTCGCCTGAGTGCTGGTTACAGGTGTAAGCTACTACATCTAGACTTATGAGCTGGGACTTTCCAAGCCAGCGATGAACATTCTTGAAAAGTAAGCCATCATTTATTGAACATAAGTTGTTGTTTCTAAGCCAATAAGATCAAAGGATAAGAAAGACGCTTGCCTCTAAGCCAGATGACCTGAGATCAACCCCAAGATCCAAACTGTGTGGAGCATCTGTACACACACACACAGAGTCCAGAGTCCTTGGTGTCTGCCTCTAACTCTATACACTTTCAACAAATTCTTAAGACTGATTTTGTCTCCAACACTCACTCTTCCCCTCCCCATACTTTCTTTCTCTTTTTTTAATTTGATTTTTGAGACAAGGTCTCTTTGCCCCATCTACCTTGGAACGCTATGCAGACCAGGCTGACCCTAAGCGTGCACTCTTCCTGTCTCCCCCTCCAAGTACTAGAAATGTAGGTGTGTGCCACTATGCCCAGCTTCAGGGTCCCTTTTTTTTTTTTTCATTGAAGTTTTTTTCAAAAAATTAAATTATGTGTATATGTTGGGAAGAGGGGAAACATGTGAGTGCAGGTGCCTGGAAAATTCACAGAGATCCGCCTAGTTCTGCCTCCCGAGTGCTGGGATTAAAGGTGTGCACCACTACCACCTGGCTTCATTGAAGTTTTTTTAAAAAATTAAATTATGTGTATATGTCGGGGGAGAGGGGGAAGAAACGTGTAAGTGCAGGTGCCTGGAAAGTCAGGAAGAGGGCATTGGATCCCCTGGAGCTACAGTCACAGGCAGTTGTGAGCTACCTGATGTGGGTGCCTGGAACACAACTCTGGTTCTCTATAAGAACAGGATGTGCTCTTAAACACTATGCCATCATAGCTACCAATCTCATTCATTCATTCATTCATTCATTACTTTGGGCTAAAGAAGGCTCAGCAGTTAAGAGCCCTTGTTTCAGAGGACCTGAGTTTGAGTCCCTACATCTACATGATGGCTCACAACCATCTACAATTCCAGGTTCAGGGATCCAATGGGCCTCCTGGTCACTGGGCATGCACATGGTGCACACATGTAAGCAGGCAAAACACTCATATGCTTAAAACAAAATAACATTTAAAAAATATTTGTTTCCTTTCCTAGGTTTTCATTTATCTCTTCCATTTTTCCCCTAACCATACAATAGAAAGTATATATTAGGAATTTTGAACTCTAAACAGAAATACTGCTGCTCTACCACCAGATGAAAATAAACAAAACATTTCCCACAAATCACTAGAGAAGTCTTACCAAACTTCCCTACCACATGTCATGGCTTTCCTTCCTGTCTTCTGCTGCTACTAGAGCAACTCCTTTGGTTTCTGGCATATTCACTAACTTCAGGATCATGTGGCCCTCCTCCATAACTGTTCAAAGGGGCTTAGGACTTGTGGTTTATCGCAGTAGACTTTTGAAAATAATGCACTGTCAGGAATGGACACTGGTAGAGTGTTTGCCAGTGTGTGAAATCCTGAGTTTAGTCACCAGCACCAATGCATCAGGCATGTAAATCCTTAGCACTCAGGTCGACAGAAGGGTCACAAGTTCAAGGTCATACACTGGAGCTATGTATGTTGGGTTTCAGTCTCAGAGAGGAAAGAAAGGGAAGGAGGAAGGGAGGGGATTTTTTAAAAGGAAATGAAAGAGGGAGGGAAGGAAAGAAAAGCAGAATTGATATACCCTGCAGGTCTGAGGTCTCCAAAGATTCATTGGTGAAATCCTAGCCCAAAAAGTGACAGTATTTGGACCTGGGGCTTTAGATGGGGTGACTGGTTTGTGAGGGCAAAGCCACATGAGGCACAGGAAGAGGTGACTAGAAATCAGACCCTAAGAAGATACCAAACACGCCTGGGTCTTGGACTTCTCTACCCCCAGAATAATCAGAAATAAATTTCTGTTACTTATAAACCACTAGCATTTTTTTTACTATTTTATATATTTTACATTATTTTTTATATATTATAAACCTCTATGTTGCGTGCAGTGGCATATACCTACAACCCCAGCACTTGGGAGGCAGAGGCAGAAGACCAGAGTTCAAGCCAGCTATGGGTGATGAGACTCAGTATCAAAACACAAAATAAAATAAAGTGCCAAGCCGGGCGGTGGCGCACGCCTTTAATCCCAGCACTTGGGAGGCAGAGCCAGGAGGATCTTTGTGAGTTCGAGGCCAGCCTGGGCTACCAAGTGAGTTCCAGGAAAGGTGCAAAGCTACACTAAGAAACCCTGTCTCGAAAAACCAAAAAAAAAAAAAAAAAAGTGCCAGGCAGTGGTGGCGCACATCTTTAATCCCAGCACTCAGGAGGCAGAGGCAGAGTAAGGTGGATCTCTGAAAAACCCTATCTTGGAAAACAAAACAAAACGTAGTAATACATTCATACCTCATTTTCTGACATCATCCCTGGAGTAAGTTGGGGACCTGTCCCTAAGGAAATGACCAGCACCTCTTCTGGTTGTACCTCCTGGATGGTTTCTTGAGATGATCCTTCATGGTCCATATGTAAGTCCATTAGCATATTACTTCGGCTTCTGCTCCGAGTTGCTAATAAATAAAATAATTTAAGAGAAAAAGTCAAAATGAATAAAATGGCAAATGAATACAAAAATGTATTTTTTCTTAGTGTTAAACACTCATGCATGCATAAAAGATGATGGTGAAAACATGGACAGGAAAAATTAAGACAAAACAAACCTAGGTTCTCCTAGTCTGTCTCCTGATGACTAACACAGATACACCTTCAAAACTAACCATTAGAGGGTTAACTGCTCAAGAGATGGCTCAGCAGTTAAGAGGACTGGCTGCTCTTGCAGACAACCTGGGTTCAATTCCCAGCACCAACATACTAGTTTACAACTATCTTTAACTCCAGTCCCAGGAAATCTCACCCTCTTCTGGCCTCCACAAGCACCAGGCATGCACTTGGTACACAGATATGCATGCAAGCAAAACACTCATACACATAATGCAAAAAAAAAAAAAAAAAAAAAAAAAAAGTTTTAAACAACTGATCATCAGAATGATTGCTCCACCTCACTGGACAGAAAGGCTGCACCTGATCACAGGTGTGGTACAGGATTTCAGGGACAAAAAAAAGCACTACCTTGTTCTCATGTTTTTAAGACACTTGAACTATTTTTCTTATAAAAATTTTTAACTGCCAGCAGTCTCCCATAATAACAAATAAATTGATAAGTGTTTAAAAATGCCAGGTGAAAGAAAACCTAGTACAGGGTGAAGTAGCATGCTTGGTCTTATTTCTGTAAGATACGGCTGTCTTTGCAGCTCAGAAGCCTGGAACCCACTGTCATCGCTGTTCCAGAAGAGATGACAGGCACCCCACCACACCCAGCAAAGGACTTACACAATCACTGGCAAACCCAGGTCAGTTTTTGAAAGCTCATTTCTTTCTTCTGAAATATATCAATGCTTTCCAGAGACACGGGGGTACTGCTTTATGTTAAAGTGAGGTCTTTCCTGCTTTAATGAATAATCTATAGAAGATTCTGACTGACAAAGTATATCAGCAGTAAAGGCACTTGCTGCCAGCCTGGTGCCCTGAGTTCAATTCCCAGAATCTACTTGGCAGAAAAAAGAAAACTGGCTCCCAAAAGTTGACCTTTGACCTCTACCTATGCATGTTGGAGCACCTGTGTATACACACACACACACACACACACACACACTCACACACACTCACACACACACACTCACACATGCACACACAAGACAGGGTTTCTCTATATAGCCCTGGCTGTCCTGGAACTCGCTCTGTAGACCAGGCTGGCCTCGAACTCAAAGATCCACCTGCCTTTGATTCCACAAAATGCTTTTTTAAAATTCATCATTTTTGTTTTTCTCCTACCAGTAATGTATGTTTTCCCTTTCCCTTTCCCTTTTCTATTTCTTTAGTGTGGGGTATACCATAGCGCTCCTGCAGAGGTGGACAGCTTGTGGCCGTCAGTTCTCTTCTCCACCATGTGGCTTCCAGGAATCAATCACAAAGTGTCAGGTTGGCCATCAAGTTCTTTACCCTCTGAGCCATCTTTCCAGCCTTATAAGTAATACTTATTTTTCAACTATTTTGTTATATATATTTAAAAATCTACCTACCTACCTACCTACCTACCTACCTACCTATCTATCTATCTATCTATCTATCTATCTATCTATCTATCTATCTATCTATCTGTGATACTAGGGACTGCACCTAGGGCCTGCCCATGCTAGACAAGCACACTCCACTGAGCTATCCCAGGCTTCATCCTATACATCCTCTAAGAAATTTTGAACACTGAAACATCCAATTCTTGTAACAAAGTGACCTAGTCTTCCAGGAGAAGTTTAACCTTTCCCTCACAGAGCAATCAAACTCAATACACTGTATGAAGTGGAAATGCTCTGATGGTACAATGCAGTGAAGACAGACAGAGGCAGAGGTGGAGACATCCTCACTTCACAAAGCTGTATGCGTTCTTCATCACTTTTATTCTGAAGTCAGTTAATACCCAAAAACCTAAGACAGGCCCGCCACATCGTCTACTGAACTGTGAACTAAGACAGGCCCGCCACGTCTTTCTACGCCCCACCATCTTCTACTGAACTATGAACTTACAATTAACCTCATGAGCAGCTCTATGATCTTAGCCAACTTGAAAATTATAATTTATAAAAATGCAAGTGATCAGCTTTCACGTACAACTTAATAGAAAGCAAGAGCAGCATGCACACCGAGCACGTCTGTGAACATTCTAAAGCACGATTATGGAAGAAAAGGAGAGCAGCCCGTTACCCACCAAATGGGGTCACTAGAGGAATATGGGCAGTAAGATTGGTGGCTGAGGAATCCCAGGCAGTGATGGCTGCTAACTGTTGTCCTGGGTTGCAGAAACATTAAATAGAAAGAAAATCAACCTCTGGACACTGGAAACACTGTTTAAAATTTAAAACATAAAATTAAATGCAATGCCAAGGTCACAGGACCAAACAGAACACTGGGCAAACATTGGAAATCTACTCCCCACTAAACCCATCTTTAATAGCATTTTCAAGTGACAGAAAATGAAAAAAAAAAAATTCTGTACAACAGTGAACAATGGGGGCAGGGGTGGTTATCCCTACCCAAAATAGTGTTTTTTCATGTTATTAAAGTATAAACAGTCCACAATATTAAAAATCATTAAACATAAAACATTTTTTTTCATCAAAAGAAAAATTCATTTGAGACAGGGTCTCACTATATAGTTCTGGCTCCCTCTGCCTCCCAAGTGCTGGGATTACAGGTATGCACCACCACCATCTGACTAGAAACTTATTTTAAAAATTTCGTGCTGTCATCAGTGAGCTGGACATTCATTTAGCTACATAGGAATGATCTCATTCTCAGTTTAAGTTGTTTTATTCAAAATAAGCTGTCCGTCTGTCTGTTTAAGACGTGTTCCCACCTTGCAGCCAGCCTTGGTTGGCCTGGAACTTCTCTTGTGAGCTAGACCAACCTTGGGCATGAAGTGACCCTCTGCGGTCTTGGTATTTCAGGTATGAACCACCAATCATGACTCAAATGATATTTATTTATTTTTGAGACAGTCTCACTATGCTGCACTGGCCGCCCTGGAAGTCACTAGATATACTAGGTTAGTCTTGAACACACAGAGATCAGCCTTTTCCCACCTCCTAGATGCTGAGATTAAAAGCATGCACAAAGCCGGGCAGCAGCGGTGGCACATGCTTTTAATCCCAGCACTTGGGAGGCAGAGGCAGGTGAATTTCTGTGAGTTCAAGGCCAGCCTGGTTTATAAAGTGAGTTCCAGGATAGGCTCCAAAGGCTACACAGAGAAACCCTCTCTTGGAGAAAACAAAACAAAACAAAACACCATGCACAATTAGGCCAGGTTTCAAGTATGATTTTTAAAAATATTTTATTGCTTAAAAAAAAGATTCCTGCCGGGCGGTGGTGGCGCACGCCTTTAATCCCAGCACTCGGGAGGCAGAGCCAGGCGGATCTCTGTGAGTTCGAGGCCAGCCTGGGCTACCAAGTGAGCTCCAGGAAAGGCGCAAAGCTACGCAGAGAAACCCTGTCTCAAAAAACCAAAAAAAAAAAAAAAAAAAAAAAAAGATTCCTGATGATATAAAGCCATATTATATTTTGGGGGGGTTTTGTTTTGTTTTGTTTCGTTTTAAGATTGACCTACTTATTATGTTTACAGTGTTCTGTCTGCATGTACGCCTACACGCCAGAAAAGGGCACCAGATCTCATTGTAGATGGTTGTGAGCCACCATGTGGGTGCTGGGAATTGAACTCTTAACCTCTGAGCCATCTCTCCAGCCCAAATCCATATTATGTTAAATGAGAAAACATTGATTTTAAAAAACTGTGTTCATTTAAAAAAATCAGTTAACAGAAGTTACAATGAAACCCTCTTCTTTAAGATGTGCACAGGTGAGCTGGGGTATGGCTCCATGGCTGGTACTTGCCTGGCATGTGCAAAGCCCTGGGCTCAGTCCCTGTCTAGACCGCCAAAAAAAGGAAGAAGTATGGACTGTAAAGCTGACCCAAGTTGACTAGGTCTTACTGAGTCCTTGTCAGTAAGCAGGTGCTGGAACACTGTCCCCTGAACCTACTGTCCCTCTCTGCTTCTCGGTTCCGACCCCCACCCACTCCTCAACAGAGTGCAGGCTTCACGCTTCCTTCTGCACCTGAGTCATGGCCCATGACCCACATGCTTCTCTCCATGGACACTTAGTAGGAAGAGCACTGTCTCTTGTTCTCCCTGACTGCCTAGGAGGAACTAACCTGAGGATATCAGGGCCCATATTATTGTTCTGTGTACCCACGGCGGGCGTCTGATATAATGCTTCAGGTACAACCCCGTGACCATGACTGGATGTTTGTGTGGATTAAATGAAAAAAGACTTAGTGCCTGCTCCAGGCTACGTGCTCAACTTTTGCATGTGTGTACACAGATAACACATACTGAGTGAGTGAGGCCTATGCATATGTATGAAGGCCCTGTGCCGGCACTCAGTCTACGCAGTGCTGGAGGCTGAGCCCAGGGCTTCATGCAAACTAGGTAAATACTCTACTGACTGGCTACACCCCAACTTTGAAGAAAAAATGAATTTAAAGCAAAGCTCCAACATGGAAAGTTCTCATTACCTATAGGTAATCGGTTCTTTTTATTGGCTGGAGTGGTTGCTGGAGACATCTGGGGAGTGCTGTAGGGAGTCATGTCTAGACTGCTGCTCTTCCCTGGCCTGGCCTGAGGCAGGTTTGCCAACAAATTGTCAAGAGCCATTCTATCTTCTTTCAGTTCATCTCCAGACATCACACTCTTCATGAAGTTCACCTGGAAGGAAAGGACCTGATCTAGTAAAATTAATTTTTTAGAAATAAAACATACTTCTTTCAGGATGTATTCATCTGTGTGACCTGCCAACGCATGGCTAAAAGAATTTCAAAAAACTAAATTCAAGCTGATGCCGTTACCAGAGTAATAAGCTGACTGTAACTTATATACACCACAGTTCTGCTCAAGCCTTCCAGAAGATTGACGGAGGACATCGGCGGAGTCTCCACGGCCCGGCCCCCAATAACAACATCAAGGAAAGCAGCAACGCAGCCCTGTGGAGACAGCAAGAGATCAAAGTCTCCCGTCAAAAGATGAGAACACTGGTCTGACCAAGGTGGACAAGCATGAAGAAAAGTTAGTTTCATGAAAATTATTTTAAACCCAGCATTTTAAAAACTGCAACTCTTTATGTGGTGATACAGAGTAAGCTCAAGAAAAACAAAGCAGATGTAATCTACAGCCAACAGTCCTGAAAAGGCAGGGAGGGTGTGGAGGGGTCCTGAGAATCTGCCAGTACACACAGACTCTGGAAGGAAACACAGAAGACTGGTCCTGAGAACTTCCTGGAGTGGAAGTGAAGGGGAGAGGTGAGGGCTATGGGGAACGGCACAGAACATGTTTTTATCTTATTTGTGTTTTCCTTTAAATGTTTTCATGTGTTTATTTGGGGTGGTGGTGGAATGAGTGTTCATGGTGCACACGTGGAGATCAGAAGACAACCTGAGGAGCCAGTTCTCTCCTCCTGTAGGTCCCAAGGATAAAACTGAGGCCATCAGGCTTGGTGTCAAGTGCCTTTACCCACTAAGCCATTTGCTGGCCCTGTTTCTTGGGTATTTTTTTGGGGGGTGGGGTTGTTGTTTTGTTTTGCTTTGTTTTTCCAGACAGGGTTTTTCTATGTAGCCCTGGCTGTCCTGAACTCCTTCTGTAGACTAGGCTGGCCTCAACCTCAGAGATCAACCTGCCTCTCTCTCCTTCCTGAGTGCTAGGATTAAGGGTATGCATCAATACCACCCAGCTGTTTCTTGGATTTTTTTATTGTTGTTATTTTTATTGTTTTTTGAGGGGAAAAAGATCCTACTCTGTGGCTTTGGCTGACCTGGTACTTACCATGGTGTCTAGGCTGGCCTCAAACCAGAGTGATTTTCCTGCCTCCACCCCCCAGGTACTAGGATTATAGTATGTACTGCTATACTCAGCAGAGTATTTGACTTTTTCTATTTTGTATTCATTTGTTTTTAAGATTCTGATTTTTATTTATGTGCATGTGTATTCACACATATCTGAGCATATGTGTGCTGGTGACTGCAAAGGTAAAAGATGAGGCTGCAGGATCCCCTGGGGACTGAAATTACAGGTGGTTGTGAGCCACACAAGGTGGATGCAGAGAACTAAACTCCTGTCCTCTCAAAGAACAGCAAGCACTCTTAATTTCTGAGCCATCTCCCCAGCTCCAACATTTGAGTTTTAAACCAAGTTGAATTGATAGCCTACCCAAAATCTAATGAAATACTTATTTTGCTCAATTAACTGAACAATGCCATAAATGAAGAACCTTTAAAATTATTTAATTACTGCTGACTGTTAAATTAGTAACAAATTACTTAAAAACAAACTTTTTAAAAATAATCTAGTGGGTCTTGATTCTTATTCCAATCAATATTTATAAGACAGTTTAATCATTAGAGAAATCTTCCTAAATTTAACTGCTGCTGATACAATATTGTTAACTAATTTTAAAAGCAAATGATTGAATTATTTAACTTTCATATCACCTAAAGGCAAGTTTAATAAAGAGAATAGTTAAGTTGACTAGTACTTTGCCAGAATTTTTTACAAATTATATTTTATACTGTCTTTTCTTTCTAAATTGCTCTGGATGGCCTGGAACTCCTGTGTGGACCAGGCTGGCCTGAGAAGCACAGTAATCAGCTGCCCTTGCTTCCTGAGTGCAGGGATTAAAGTACCAAGTAAGGTGTTTGTTTGCAATATGAAGACTCACACTATTGTCTAAACTAACCTTGAACTCAAGGCAATCCTCCTAGGGCCTCAGCTGAGATTACAGGTCCACACCTGGACACCTAACAGTTTACAAACAGTATTTCACATAACACAACATTCATTCCTACTTTGTCAAATTTTCCAAGGCTATTTTTGGTCCGGGGATCTCCTTCTTCAGTGCCAGTCATTGCTAACTGTTGCAAAAGGCGGCCAACCTGCAAACAAAAGCATTGATAAGCACATGTGGGCTGCACACACCAACACTGGGCTATGAAGCAGGTCCGTTCTAGTCTAAGTATCTGGCTCATAATAATATTCACCTTCATCTGATCAGGCAAACAAAATAACTTTCCCAATAAAATGTACATCTTGTCTGTGTCAGCTTTTGCTATTTTCAGATTACTATTTTCAGAGGTAGAGGAAGTAGAAAATTTTGCTGTAATTTCTCGTTAACACATGACAGGAACATTAGGAAATTGAAAGTACAGTATATTTATTTCTGATACTGTACTTTTTGTGTACTTAAAACCATTTTAAACTATCCAGGTGATGGCACACACCTTTAACCCCAGCACTCAGGAGGCAGAGGCAGGCAGATCTCTGAGTTCAAGGCCAGCCTGCTCTACAGAGTGAGTTCCAGGACAGCCAGGGTTACACACAAAGAAACCCAGTCTCCAGAAAAAAAAAAAAAAAAAAAAAAAAAAAAACTATTATTATTATTATATGTGAATGCATTATTGGGGGCAGGGGAGTACATGCATGAAACAGTGCATGTGGAGGTTAGGAGACAACTTTTGGGAGTTGGCTCTCTCCTTCTATTATATGTTTCAGAGATGGAATTCAAGTTGTTAGGCTTATACACCGTTTTTTACACCTGGAACCACCTTGTGAGCCTGAGAAAATTTTTAAATAATCTGCAAAGGCTAACCCATGCAATGAATGACTTCAAGGCTAATACAAAGTACTTTTCCCCTTACAAGTCCATGAAGAACTCAGGGTTAAGCATTCTCTTTATTGTTTTTTGTTGGTTTTTGAAATAGGGTCTATATATCCCTGGCTGGCCTGGAACTCTCTTTTTGACCAGGCTGGCCTCCAACTCACAGGGATCTGCCTGCCTCTGCCTTCCAAGTGTTGGGATTAAAGGTGTGTGCCATCATGCAGGCAAGAATGATTTTTTTTTTAATGTGTGTGTGTTTAAGTATAAGCCACATGTGTGTGCCTGCCCATGGAAACCAGAGAAGGTGTTAGATCCCCTGGAACTGGAGTTACAGGAGGTAGTGGGCTGCCTGATATGGGCACTGGGAAGTAAACTCAGCTCCTCTAGAAGAGGAACAAACACTTTTACCCAGAGAGCCTCTCCTGCCCTAACCAATAATTTTTTTTTAGAGGCTTATCGAGTCCCCATGGTGGCACACACCTCTAATCCCAGTACTCAGGAGGCAGAGCCAGGTGGATCTCTGTGAGTTCGAGGTCAGTCTGGTCTACAGAGCGAGATCCAGGACAGGCACCAAAACTACACAGAGAAACCCTGTCTCAAAAAAAAAAAAAAAAAAAGACTGGGCACCCTGGTGAGATGGCTCTGCAGTTAAGACCAGTGGCTACTCTTCCAGAGAACCCAAATTCAATTACCAGCCCCTGCTTGGCAGGTGAACAGCTGTCTCTAACTCCAGTTCCAGGGGATCCAATGTTCTCTTTTGTCGACACTATGAAGATATACATGCAGGCAAAATCCCCCCCTCCACATACACACAATAAATTAAATAAATCAATAATTAAAATAAATAATAAGACTTTGGGTAAAACACCCACACACACATAAAATAATTAGGTAAAAAAATTAGAAGAAATAGTAAGACTTCATGTAAAACACCCTACATGTAAAATAAATTAATAAATAATTAAGACTTCAGGTGTGACTTAGCAGCAGAACATGGGCTTAGCATTGTGAGACTCTGGGTTCCTCTATGGCATGTACATGGAGGCCACAGGACAACTTTCAGTAGCTGCTTCTCTTCTACTCACATGAGTTTCAGGGACTGAACTCAAGTTACCAGGTTCCTCAGCAAGGACTTTTACCCGATGAGCCATCTCCTTAGCCCAAAACTCAGATTTTTAGGAGGGTCCCTTACTACATATATGTAACATCTTCAAAGAGTGGTGTCTACTGTCAAACACACGAACATTTCTGCAGAAAGGCCTGAAGTTCACTAGGGCTCCAAAGAATACTAACTGTAAGTAGCCTCCTGTTTGGCTCCAGTTTCCAGTTTTGTCCAGTACAAAGGACATCTCAGTTCCTAACCAATCTGGACTCTGAAATTACAGGAAAGGGATGATGAGCTTGTCCTAGAAAACCTAGCCAACTCTATCTCCAAGAGTTCAAGGATTCCACTGAAAACCAATGCAATGTTTTATCACTATAATATCTCAAAATCCTAATATAATTGCTTTTTTTTTTTTCATGAGAAGTGACTATTTAGGACAACTTTCAGAAAAGTGATGATAGCCAGGAGTTGGTGGCGCACCCCTTTAATCCCAGCACTCACTCTACAGAGTGAGCTCCAGGACAGCCAGGGCTACACAGAGAAACCCTGTCTCAAAAAAAGAGAAAGAAATGGTAAGAATATATGAACAATGGCATCATTTTGTTCCCACTCCATTCTATAACAATCAGCTTATCTTACACTAAACGTGGCATTAATAATCACAAAAGCACACCTGCATCAGGTTAAATCTGGCCACCTCATTGATAGGAGCATCAGATATTATTCCATACTGCTCCGGATTGACAACTGCAGGACAGATGAAGCAAGCCAACAGAAGGTCGGTGCACATGGCTCTGACCTCCCCAACCTCCAGTCTGTCCACACAAGACAGAGTTTTGTACATCTGTGACACAATCCACCTCAGACTATGCGGAAAGCAGTACGTGTTCTGTTTGAGATAACCAATAAATTTGTTCACCAAAGCCACCAGTTTGGCCTCATTGGAATCTACCATTTCTTGAACCTTTTGCCTGAATCTGTCTGAGCCTTTCTCTCCAAAGAGTTTTTCCTGCTGAGCTGGGGAGAATCTCTCAGTTAGCTTGTTGGGGTCTGTTTCCAGATGGTCTTCATCTTCCACAAGGAGCTGCATGATGGGCTCATGTAAAGTAGCTGTAAGGAAAAGTTTGGCAGAAAACAGTCCTTCAGAAAAGAGTTTAAATAAGATGCTGAAGGCACAAGTTCCTCTCCTCAAAAGCCGCCTGGGGTTGTCACTTTCCTTCAGTTCAAATTCAATCAGGTATCGTAACACCTGAAGGAGGTAGCTCTCATCTTCCTGCATAATACAGTTGCCATACAAGGAGGTAAACACTGTGTGGATGACGCTCTGGGTGCTCTCCTGATTCAGTTTTTCTCCAGCAACCAAAGAGGATGCAATAAGACGAGGATTTTCTCTTAACCGACTCAAGAACTCTCCATAGGCCGTTTCCTGAAATCCCAGTTGCTTATATCCATCAACAAACTGTGTATCTTCCAAAATCTTGGCATGCTGGCAACACTCAGCAGGGGAAGCTTCAGCACTGGAAAACATTAGCACACACATTAGCAAAATAATACTAGTAACAACAACAACACAATACAGGCACTATATTGAAATGAATAAATCTGAGTTCATTATTGTGCCACAATGAAATCTCTTTGAGAATGACATGGAAATGAGTAAGACACACCAAAAAGTAAAGAGAAAGCCAACCTTTTCATATTAAATCAAATTTATTGCAGTGTCAATTTATAGATACTAATGTTGTCCAGAGTGACCCTCGATAGATTAAATTTTCAATTTTGCTATAGCTCCAAAACTGCTTATTTACTGCTACAGACGTTCACAACTATCAACTACTAAAAACCATCAGGACGGGAGGGGGGGTGGCTCAGTTAGGAGAGTGCTTGCTGCCATGCGCACGGCCCTGGGTCTGAGCTACAACAGGCAGGGCTTGTGCACACACGGCCTGCCTTCCCGTCAATGCCTCCCTGGCAAGGCCACAAAGTGCTGTAATTCTGAACGCCTTTCCAGACGTTTGTAAATACAGTCCCACAGAATACATCCTTTTTATCTGACTACTTTCATCCCCATTACACTAACACTGTTACAGTTAAAAACTGCTTCTTGAACAACACAACAAGCTCCAGGCACACGAGTGGCACACAGATAACATATGTGGACTAAACAACTCATACACGAGTGGCATACAGATAACATATGTGGACTAAACAACTCATACACATACACATAAAATAAAATTTAAAAATACAAAAAACATTTTTCTTTAAGAAAGATAGCCAAGCAGTAGTGACCCACGCCTCAAATCTCAGCACTCGGGAGGCAGAGGCAGGCGGATCTCTGTGAGTTCGAGGCCAGCCTGGTCTAAAAAACGAGTTCTAGGACAGGCTCCAAAGCTACACAGAAAAACCCTGTCTCGAAAAAAAAAAAAAAAAAAAAAAAAAAAAAAAAAACACAAAAAAAAAGAAGATATATAATTCCAAAGCATGGATAATAACACAAAATTTACTCTCTGTAACAATAAAATGTTATAAATGTAAAGACACAAAACTAGTGTGGTATAAAATGTTAATCCTTGCCGGGCGTTGGTGGCGCACGCCTTTAATCCCAGCACTCGGGAGGCAGAGCCAGGCGGATCTCTGTGAGTTCGAGGCCAGCCTGGGCTACCAAGTGAGCTCCAGGAAAGGCGCAAAGCTACACAGAGAAACCCTGTCTCGAAAAACCAAAAAAAAAAAAAAAAAAAAAAAAAAAAATGTTAATCCTTAAATTATAATTTTCTATATCACTGTTTAAGCTAATTAGTAAACAAAATAAACTATATACTTTATAAGCAAAGACTCACCTACTATTGATTTAAAACCATGCACTTGAGAGATTCATTTAGTTATAGTTGTAGTATAACTAAGTGTTCACAAAATGCATGACCTAAAAATTTTGACTTTACCTGGTTATAATAAGCCGATCCAAATTAATCCTCTGTTGCTTTGCAATCCATGCCGTTCGATACAGCTTTTCAGCTGTCTTCAGCACATCTGCGTTTAGCCTCTGAATGAGCTGTTTCTCAGAGCTCACATACAAACGCTCCTGTTTGAGGTGGTGGGCCAGAGTGTGGATATCTAGCTTCACCATCTTTGAATTCGGAAAAGGTACAAAGGCTGATCACTAATAAAAAAGACAAAATTCAAAAGTTTATGTCATACAAGTTACTTTCTAAAAATCAAAACTTTGATTATGGGGTCTGGAGAGGTGGCTCAGTGGTTAAGAGCACTGGCTGCTCTTCCAGAGGACCAGGGTTCGATTACTAGCACCCATGTGGCAGCTCACACCTATCTATTTGTAACTCCAGTTTCAGGGGGACCTTACAGCCTCATACAAACATACACCAATGCACATAAAATTAAAATAAATTAAATCATAGTAAGAAAGAGTATGTCTTTAAATAAGACTTTAATTATATTTGGTACAACACTGGCTCTAATTTAAAAATAATCCCAGCATGTATCAGTCATGGAGTCACCCTTGACTACTTTCACATAGCAATACACCTGATGATAATTAAATAATAATAAATAAGATGAAATAATCTGATTACTTTTCCTACTTCCACTGGGAATCTACCATCACCTCAACCTAAAGAAAGCCTATGACTAGCTGATTTCCTTGCTCCCTATTTTGAATTCCCAAAGTCTGCTCTCCCGGTAACACTGAGTGTACCTTAAAGTCACGTCATTTTATTCCTTGACTAGAAACTGTACCAAGACTTTACCTTCTACTTAGAATGAAATCTAAAGTCCTGCATGGTCTTCCCTAGCTACATCTTTGACCCTCCAGGCCCCCAGCTAGCATTTACCACAGATACCAACCAACTTGTTTGTTAACCATCCTTACTGGGTGGCTTGTCTAATTTGTTCACTGCTCTAATCTCAGGTCTGGATGAGGGCCCAGTTCACAGTAGTAACTGAATAAATATTTGCCAAAGATATGAAATCAAACAATTCTTACTTACCTAATAACTAAACAGATACAAATAGCATACATATTTTAAATCATTATTATTTTTTTAATTTTTTTTTTAAATCGTTATTATTAAAGCTATACCTTTGCTGGGCGTTGGTGGCGCACGCCTTTAATCCCAGCACTCGGGAGGCAGAGCCAGGCGGATCTCTGTGAGTTCGAGGCCACCCTGGGCTACCAAGTGAGTTCCAGGAAAGGCGCAAAGCTACACAGAGAAACCCTGTCTTGAAAAACCAAAAAAAAAAAAAAAAAAAAAAAAAAAAAAAAAAAAAAGCTATACCTTTGAACTGCCAGACCACAAATGTTTTATATTAACAAAAGAAATATCTATATTTAAGATAACAAAACAAGTCAGTGGTGGTGGTGCATGCCCTTAATCCCAGCACTCAGGAGGCAGAGGCAGGAGGATCTCTGAGTTTGAGGCCAGCCTGGTCTACAGAGCAAGTTCCAAGGTTACAGAGAAACCCTGTCTCGAAAAAAAACCAAACAAACAAATCCCAAAATTGAAGAGCATTACTGTGAACTAAGGAATGTAGCTCAGTGGTGGAGAACCAACTACACAGCCTGCTGGAGGCACTGGCTCCAATCCTTCACTACAAACCCAAAGTGACAACTAAGGAATGAGTGAAGGGTTTGTTTTGTTTGTCTTTGGTTTTTCCCTAGCTGTCCTGGAACTCTCTCTGTACACCAGGCTGGCTTCAATCTCCTAGAGCTCTGCCTGCCTCTGCCTCCCCGAGTGCTGAGATTAAAGGTGTGCACCACCATCTCCCAGCATGCATGCATGTGTGCATTTATTTACTTAGTTAGTATGTATGTATTTATTTATGGTTATTTAGGCTTTTTAATGCCAAGAACTGTCCTAGTTTTTCCTCACTGTCACCTCACAATGGAGTGACAGGTGAGCTCTCATCCTCGTTTGACAGTTCAGTAAAGTGTTGAACTCAGTGCTGTAGGAGTCAGGTCTGTCTGACTCCAGAGAAGCACCATTCAACCACCTAATCTAAACATTTTGTCAGTCGTGTCTACTTTGATTTCTAGTAGTGGTAAGGAGGTTTTGTTTAAATATTATTTGACTTCCAGCAACATCTACTTAGTTTAAATTCAAACTGAAACACCACATAAACTGGGAAGGCTGTAAAGAAAATAACGTCTTTGCACACTGTTGATGGAAATTTAATTTTGTGTCACCACTATGGACACCAACAATATTATTCTCCAAAATTTAAAAGAGAACGACCTCCTGATCCAGCAGTCCCACTACTGGTTATCTAACAAGAGGAAACGGAATCATATGTGAAAAACACAGCTGCACCTTCCTCTTTATTGCAGCATTTCACAACAGCCACTATCTGGAATCAATCTAAGTGCCCCAATAATAGACAAGTGAGCAAAATTAATACATAAAAAATTAGAGAGATAGTTCTCTCATGGGGGTTCCAGGTATCCAACTCAAGTCATCAGGCCTGGAAGCAGGCAGCTTTACCCTCTGAGGCAACCTCTTGTTAGCCCTAAAGACATGATCTTAGAGACTTTTGATGGGGGGGGGTGTTGTTGAGACAGAGTTTCTCTGTGTAATTTCTCTGTGCAGACCGTCCTGGAACTCACTCGGTAGTCCAGGCTGGCCTCAAACTTACAGAGACCTGCTTAATCTCTGAGATTATAGTCATGTGCCACCACCGCCCAGCTTTAGAGACCATTTTAATAAGCATAGGCCACAGGCAAACTTGCCAAGCATTTTACTTTTTACAATTAAACATTTTACTGTTTACAAATAAACAGAATTACAAGCTTTCCTTTCTATAATAAACTGGTCAGAATGTCATAAAAAATCTGACCATGGCTTACTGTGTAAAACAAAATTTTAAGAACTATTATTGGGACTAAGGAGTATAGCTCGTGTGTGTGTGTGTGTGTGTGTGTGTGTGTGTGTGTGTAATATTATTTGGCATACATAGTATATATAGTAGGTATAAATGGAATATTATTTGGCCATAAAAAGAAAAGGGGAGGAAATCCTTACATGTGGAACATGGATGGAACTAAGATCACTCTGTTAAAGGAATAAGGCAGGCCCAGGAAAACCAAGTACTGCATGAACTCACTCACATGCAGACTCACATGCATGACCTCATAGAAGCAGAATGGTACACACACACACACATAGTATATGCTACCCATTCATATTAAATCAGATTCTGATGCTAATTTAAGCTTCTCAACTCGCACAGTAGAAACATTACTTAGAGCAGCTAGGGTGACACAGGCTGTTTCATCATCACCCCACAGTGGTGTGCAGCAGTGACAGGCCACCTATGGCTTGCAAATCAGGGTAGCCCGCTGTCTGTCTGTATCCCTAAAGGTTGGTTTGGGGGTTTTGTTTTTGAGGTTTGTTTTAAATAACTAAGTTTGTTCTTTAACAATTTTATACAATGCAATAATCACTCTTTCCTACCCCTATTAGCCTCCCCACCAGTCCCTCTGTCAGATTCATGATTTGATTTTATGACCCATTTAATTTAATAAAGGTTTTCAAAATTTATTTGTGACTGGCATGCTGCACATGGTGGCACATAATCCTAGCACTTAGGAGGTAGAGGCAGGTAAGTTCAAGGCCAGCTGGTCTACATAGAGTATCCCAGGTCAGCCAATTAGGGAAACATAATCTCAAATTATTATTACTATTCTTGTATACAGGTGGATGGCACATGCCACAGCGCCCTAGAAGGGTGACAAATCTGTAGTTAGTTCTTTCCTCTCACCTCTATGGGGTTTCAAAGATCGGACTCAGGCTGACAGGTTGGCAAGGCAAGCAGCTTCCCCTAGAGCCACCTCCTCAGCCTCAGACTTGTAAAACCCTTCAAGATTGACTTCTAACTCTGTGTGCATGTGTATGTGTTGAGTGTGTGCATGTGAGCGCAGGTACCCACAGAGGCCAGAAGAAGGCAGTGGATCTCCTGCAGCTGGAGTCACAGGTGGTTGTTAACCACCCGACATGGTGGTGGGAATCAAACTCAGATCTTGTGCAAGAACAGCACATTGAGTCATTTCCAGCCCCTTAGTGAAAATTGCTGGATCATACATAGCTCTGCCCATCTAGTCATGTTGTCTGTGACTGTTCTCATGGTAGAAATGCAGGAGGAACAGCAGCCAGTCTGCTACAGCCCATTTGGCCTCCACAGAAAAAGGCTGCCAACCTCTAATAAGCAAGTTTATCTCCTCTACAGAGGAGTATGGAGCAGGAGCATAACCTGAGAAGGTACAATTTTTGAGCCAAAAATACATTAGAAGTTCCAAGGAGAATACATGTAGTACAAGTGTCAACAGCTAACAGGACATAGTGACACACAATTGTAATCCCAGCACTTGGGAGGTGAAAGTAGGAAGATCAAAAATAATACAAGCTTGAGAGAGAGAGAGAGAGAGAGAACATGAAACCACATCCAACTTATTATCTAATATAGAGGATACTTTAGTCAATAAAGCAGAGAGGAAACTAAAACTGGAGTAGATCTGAGGAATTTAAGACTGGCCTCTTACCCATCATGGTGAGATAACCTTTAAGCCCTGCACTCAGAAGACGGGGCAGGCTAATCTCTATGAGTTTGAAGCCAGCCAGGACTACAAAGTAAGTTCAAGGCCAGCCAGGACCCTGTCTGAAAAACAAACACAAAAAACCATGATGATCTCTGATACCTACTGTCATGTGACCTGTGACTAGCCACTAAATTTAAGAACAATGTCCTAGGGTTGGAGAGATGGCTCAGAGGTTAAGAGCACTGCCTGTTCTTCCAGAGGTCCTGAGTTCAATTCCCAGCAACCACATGGTGGCTCACAACCATCTATAATGAGATCTGGTGCCCTCTTCTGGCATACAGGAATGAGAAGATGAGGCAGCTTAGGGCGACGGCTGCACGATGCGGCTTGATCCTCAGCAATGAGAGAGAAATTAAGCACACAAGAGTTGTCTAATAGGATTTTTGGTAAGGCATTTTAAGTGTGTGAATGGAGGGGGACAGAGCTGGCCATGCAAGCAAGGCAAGGCACAAGTTGGAGACCAGGCTGTAGTTGGCCCAAACTCAGAGACCCGCCTGCTTCTACCTCCCCAGGCTGGAAAAAGCCAGCTTCTATGTTAACTTTCACCCAACAGCAAACCTTATCTTAAGCTAGCAGAAGTATTGGTTGAGTCAGAGCATGGTGGCACAAGCCAGCAATCCCAGCATTCAGGAGGCTGAAGCCGATGAATCCTGAGTTTGAAACCAGCCTGGGCTATAAAAACCCTATTTGAAGTAACCAAGGTCTTGGCTAGGGGTGCACCTGTCTGGGTTCAGTCCCCAGCAATGAACATATATAAAAGGTAGTGGCCTGGGCTAGAAAAGTGGCTCAGCATTTGAGAGCACTTGTTACTCTTGCAGAGGATCCTGGTTTGAGTCCTAGAACCCACAAGTTATAACCATGTAACTCCAGTCCCGGGGAATCCAACTCCCTTTTTTGATCTCCAAGGGCACCAGACATGCACATGATGCTCAGACACACATGCAGCAAAATATCCACACACATAAGGAGGGAAAAAGGCAGTAGCCAATGGCTTATAGTTGTAATCCTTCCCAGCACTTGGGAGGCTGACAGATAAAGAGTTGCTACCATTCAAGGCCACCCTGGGCTACACAGTGAGTTAGACCAGACTGGGCTATAGCGTGACAATGTGTCTACCTGGAGAGTGACAGAGACATGAAGTAGAACAGTTGTGGTGGAGCAGTTCCAGCTGACTGGCGGTAGTAAGTACGTAGGTGCTTAGGAACTACAAAGAGTAGTACCTACCACAGTTCAAGCTTGCACTCTGCATCAGCTGGTGCCTAAAGCCTCCGATTTAATATGAAATACTATGACTTCTTGTTTTGTTTTAGTTTTGGCACTGGAAGCTGGACCGACAGCCCAATGCATGCTAAGCATGTGCTCTACCAATACTTCCACTCCAGAAGGTAAGTAATCTTTCTCCTTAACTGTTATACATTTACTTACTTGAGTGAGTGAGTGTCATGGAACACATGTGCAAATCAGAAGTCAGAGGATAGCCTCTGGGAGTCTGTGCTCTCCCTATACCATGTGGGTCCTGGGATGAAACTTAAGCCCTCAGTATTGGTGGCAAACACCTTTACCCATAGAGACATCTGTAAGTATTCTTTTGTTTTGGAGACAGAGTCTTGAAAGTCACTATGTAGACCATACTGGCCTGGAACTCACTATGTAGCCCAGGCTGGCCTCGAACTAGAGAGATCCACTGCCTCTGCCTTCCAAGTTCTGGAATTAAAGGTGTGAGCCACCACACCTGATGATATAGAAGTATTCTTAATTACAACATAGAGTTATATAGCAGAGGAAAGTGAAAACAATTTAATTTTCCAAGGTCAAATTAGTTAACATATAAAGCTGAGACTAGAATCCAGTTATATCCAGTTTTAGAATTCGGTTTTCCACAGTAACACACACAACCAAAATCAATCAATCAATCAATCAATCTCTCTCTCTCTCTCTCTCTCTCTCTCTCTCTCTCTCTCTAACCACTAAGCCATTCACTGTCTCCCAACTGTGAGTGCTTTAATTTACAGTTACCACTTACAGCACATACAGTTGCCCCACTCACAGAACTGGGACTTGTTGGGAAAAGGAAGAGGATGGAAGAGAAGAGGCTAAGAGAGAGAGAAGGGATAAGTGTGACCATAATGTAGTAAAAGCACGGATGAAATTGCCAAAGAATGAATTAATTAACTGTAAGTAAATTCCTGCCTTACTCTTGAACAAGTACTACAAGTACTCATATGTAAATCAGAGTGCAGACATTGCCCAGTTTTCTTGGAAAGTTTCCAACGGTCTGGCAAGGTAAGTTTTAGTTGGACTTCAGGACTAAATAAAGAATCTCAATTCCCTCAAATTCTAAGGAGGAAGTGATAAACAGATGATGGATCAGTGGTTAAGAACACTGACTGCTCTTCCAGATTCAATTCCTAGCATCCACATCTGTTCACAACTGTCTGTGACTCCAGTTCCAGCAGACCTGACACCCTCACACAAACATACATGCAGGTAAAAACACCAATGCACATAAAATACAAATAATTTTTTAATTAGAAAAAATTGCTAGGAATTAACCCAGAATATTACCAAAAAGCCAGGCATGGTGATACATGTTTTAATCCCAGTATAACGCCTGTTGTTCTCTTGGAAGAGCACTCACGTAAGGTGGCTCACAACCGCCTGTGTACTCCAACCCCAGGAGGATCTGATACCCTCTGCCAGCCTACACGCACACACACTCACTTAAAATAAGGAGCTGGAGAGATGGCTCAGTGGTTACAAGCACTTGCTGTTCATCTAGAGGACCCAGGTTCAGTTCCTAGTATCCAAATGGAAGCTCACTACTGTCTGTAACTCCAGCCCCAGAGAATCTGACACCTTCTTCTGGCCTCCTCAGACACAGTATACACTTGTTACACAGACGAACATGCAATCAAATCACCCATACACATAAAATAAAAATGTATAAATCTTTTTTCAAAAAAGAAAGAAAAGCGGTATCCTACAAGGTACAATTTATCACATTTACCACATTTTTCATTTCTTTGTTACTGCATTTAAGGCAGTCTCGTGTAGCCCAGGATGGCTTCAAATTCACTACATAGTGAAGGATGGCCTTGAACTTCTGTCTCTACAAGTGTGCACTACAACACTGGGACAGCTTATAAAAGGCTGGGTTAACCAGGGCTTTGCAAGTCTTACACAAGCACTCTGACTACTAAGGCACAGCTCCAAGCTGGAATGTTGGCATTATAATAGTCACAAGCACTCACTATAAACTTCAATCGGCATTACTATCATTGACTGTGTTTCTACCCAAAAGGAACCTCCTGGCCTGAAAAACAGTTAACGCTGAGTGGTGGTGGTGGTGGTGGTGGTGGTGGTGGTGGTGGTGGTGGTGGTGGTGCCGGCGGCGGCGGCGGCGGCGGCGGCGGCGGCGGCGGCGGCGGCACACGCCTTTGATCCCAGAACTAGGGAAGAGGAGGCAGGTGGATGTCTGTGAGTTCAAGGCCAACCTGGTCTACAGAGTGAGTTCCAGGACAGGCAGGGCTGTTACACAGAGAAACTCTGTCTGGGAGAAAACAAAAACAAAAACAAAAAGTCAGTTGTTATGGGGTTGGGAGTGTTGGGGGGTTAACACAGGAAAGATGTGGAGATAGATCAGAGTTCTCTCCTTCCACTTTCACACTGGTTCCAGGCTTTCCTACTGAGTCATTGCCTCAGCCCTAACATAGCTTTTCAAAAGAAACCAGCCATTGAAATGTCCTCAATGGATCTAGAGAAATGGCTCACAGATTAAGAGCACTTGCTGCTTTTGCAGAAGACCTGGGATAAGTTCCCAGCACCTACACGGTGCCTAAGAACTGCCTCTAACTCCAGCTCCAGGGAATCAGATGCCCTCCTCTCATCTCCTAGAGTAATGGGCACTTATGTGGTGCATAGACATACACACAGGCAAACGACTCATACATATAAAATAAACTGACCCAGGCGGTGGTGGCACAGAGGCAGGAGGATCTCTGTGAGTTCGAGGCCAGCCTGGTCTACAGAGCGAGATCCAGGACAGGCACCAAAACTACACAGAGAAACGCTGTCTGGAAAAAACAAAAACCAAAAACAACAAAATCATTAAAACAAATTAAAATGCCCTCATAGAATACAACTCATAATTTCCAATACTTTGTATAATGCCTAAGAAAAAGACCTTGATAAGTGTAAGCTCTTACTATCATTGCTAACATGTTTTAAAATGATGAAACAAATACTCAGGGGCTGGAGAGATGTCTCCAAAGTTAAGAGCACTTGTTGCTCTTGCAAAGGATCCAGGTTCAGTTCCCAGTACCCACAAAGCAGCTCACAACTGTCCATAACTCTGGTTCCAGGGGATTCAATGCCCTCTCCTGGCCTCCAACGGCTCCAGGCATACATATGGTGAAAATACAGACAAGAAGGCAGGCAAAACACTTGTATACACAAAATGAAATATAAAATAATTTAATTAAAAAATACTTTTAATCCTAGCCATAGAGAGGCAGAGGCAGGCAGATCTCTGAGTTTGAGGCCAGCCTGGTCTACAAATTAAGTTCTAGGACAGCCAGGGCTACATAGAGAAACCCTGTCTCAAAAACCAAAATAGATAAATAAAAAACACTCAGAGTCTTAAAGTCATTTTCTGTTGGAATCCAAGTTGGAGTATTACAACCTTAAATGGCTAGTTAATGTGTACTTTATTTTTTTTTAAAGATTTATTTATTTATTATGTATACAGTACTCTGCCTGCATGTGTCCCTGCAGGCCAGAAGAGGGCACCAGATCTCATTACAGATGGTTGTGACCCACCATGTGGTTGCTGGGAATTGAACTCACGACCTCTGGAAGAGCAGTCAGTGCTCTTAACCACTGAGCCATCTCTCCAGCCCGTACTTTATTTTAATAGAGAGTCAAAGTTAGATTGCTTGCCAGGCATGGCGGTGGTGGCACACACCTTTAATCCCAGCACTCAGAAGACAGAAGCAGGCGGACCTCTGTGAGTGAATTCAAGGCTCAGCTGGTGTACAGAGCACAGTCCAGGCCAGCCAGAGCTATACATATCGAGGCCTTGTGTGGTGATTTCAAAGAAAATGGCCCCCAAAGGGAGTGGTACTATTAAGAGGTGAGGCCTTACTGGAAGAAGTGTGTCACTGTGGGAGTGGGCTTTGAGGTTTCTTTCTCAAGCTTCCCTCAGTGTGACAGTGAGCACTCTTGGCTCCAGACTATCTGCCTGCATGCTGCCATGCTTCCTGTCATGATGATAATGAACTGAACCTGTGAAACTGTACACAAGTCACCTCAATTAAATGTTTTTATTTGTAAGAGTTGTCGTGGTCATGGTGTCTCTTTACAGCAATAAAAAACTCTAAGATATCTTGTTTCCAATTTTAAATAATTAATTAATTAATTAAAATGAACTAAAAAGTTGGATCCTTTGGGTTCTAAAGAAGGAAGAAAAGATGAACTAAGTTGTTTTCCTTCTGACAGATTCTCACTGTGCAGTCTAGAATAGCCTCAAGCCTTCGTATCCTCTGAGATGAAATACTGTCTAAAAAAATAAAAAGAGAGAAAGAAAACAAACAAACAAACACCAACACCATCAACAAAAATGGTTTGTTTCTTTCTTGGGCTTTTCTGGTTCAGAAATCACAGCTCCTTCCTGTAATCCCAGCACTGGAAAGGCTGACACAGGAGCACGGGAAGTTCAAGACTAGCCTGGACCACATAGTGACACCCCATCCCCCAGAAAAAGCAATAGTCTTTGTTTTAAAGACTCATTCGCGAGATCCAGGACAGGCACCAAAACTACATAAAGAAACCCTGTCTCGAAAAACCAAAAAAAAAAAAAAAAGAAAGAAAGAAAAGAAAAAAAGATTTATTAGGGCCAGAGAAATGGCTCAGAGGTTAAGAGCACTGGCTGCTCTTCCAGAGGACCCAAGTTCAATTCCCAGCACCAACATGGTAGCTCACAACTAAATATAATGGGATCAGATTCCTTCTTCTGGTGTGCATGAAGACAGAGCACTCATATACATAAATACATGAATAAATAAATCTTTTGTTTGTTTGTTTTTCAAGACAGGATTTTACTGTGTAGCCCTAGCTGTCCTAGAACTCACAGTGTAGACCAAGCTGCCCTCAAAAATCACAGAGATCCACCTGCCTCTGCCTCCCAAGTGCTGGGATCAAAGGCGTGCGCCACCACTGCTCGGCTAAATAAATCTTTCTTTTTTTTTAAAGATGTATTTATTACATATACAGTGTTCTGCCTGCATGTATGTCTGCACATATACAAATATTCATATTTGTAAGGATTCTGAAATTCTGTCCAAGGTACTACACCCTTTACACACAATATATATTTTCTCAGATGGTTCAGAGGGGGTTAAGAATAGATGAGTTTAGTCTAAATTCTAAATTTTTTAAAATGTATTTGATTATGAGTTCCTTGCCTGTATGTATGTATGTGCACCACATGTGTCTGGTACCCAGGGAGGTAAAGAAGGCACCAAGCCGAGCATGGTGGCGCACGCCTCTTATCCCAGCACTAGGGAGGCAGAGGCAGGCGGACCTCTGTGAGTTCCAGGACAGCCTGGGCTACAAAACTGAGTTCCAGGACAGCTAGAGCTGTTACACAGAGAAACCTTGTCTTGAAAACAAAACAAGACCAGACCCCCTGAAACTGGATTACAGACAGCTGTGAGCTGACACATGAGTGCTGGGAAATGAACCCAGGACCTCTGCAAGAGCAGTAACTGTGAGCCAGCTCATAAACTTCTAAAATTTTAAAACCATGTAAGCACTCATAAGGGAATGTAGCTCAATGGCAGACTGCTTGCCTAACATGTACAGGGCCCTGGATTTGAGTTAAAGCGCCAGAAAGGAAACAGAAAAAGAGAAAAAAGCAAGTATTTAGTCCAAATAACTGCTTGGGAGGGCACTATTTAGCTCTGATCCTAAAGTAAAGGAAAAAGCTACGAGCTCTCAGCCCCTTTTTAATATTTTCACTTTTCTGGTCTACTTAATCTTTCAAGAATTATTAAAAAAAAAAATTAACAAAATATACATTAGTAAGCAAAAGAAGAAGGAAGAGGAGGAGAACTGGGCATGTTTGACGACATGCAGTCTCTGTGTGGGTGTACCAGCATTATACAGGAGCAAGACCAAGCAAGCACCTTCCTGGATAGACAGATAATGAGCAGACATTATCGAGTCTGAGCACAGCCTTGTCTTAAGAAAATAGCTTACTAAAAAGCTGTATAAACACATACACAAGCTTAAGCAGAACTGGGGCCTAGACTTGATTTGCTTGCTTGACTTGCTCGAGCACACATGCACACAACACAGTGTTTTGTTGTTGCTGCTGTTTGGACAGGATTTTTTTGTGTCTGTTTTTTGAAACTCACTCAGTCACCAAGGCTAGTCTTGAACTCTTGTTCCCCTTGCCTCCAGTACCAAATGACTCAGATTACAAAAATATATCACAAACTGGACATGGTGACACACACCTTAAGTCCCAGCATTTGAGAAGCAGAGGCAGGTGGACTTCTGAGTTCTATGCCAGTCCGATCTACAGATCCAGTTCCAGGACACCAGGGCTATGCAGAGAAGCCCTGTCTTGAAAAACCAATAAAAACCACAAGTGTACACCACCACACCGGGCTCTAAGTTATGTAATATGCTTTTCTTTCAGGTAGAAATACTTACCAGAGGTCAGATTCATCTTCATACTCAAAAAAGATACAGAATGGAGCTGGATGGTGGTGGTACCCACCTTTAATCCTAGCACTTGGGGGGGGGGCAGATGTAGGCAGATCTCTGTGATTTGGAGGCCAGCCTGGTCTATATAGAGTGAGTTCCAGGACAGCCAAGGCTACACAGAGAAACCCTGTCTGGGGGGGGGGGGGGTAAAATGAAAATAATACTTCATCCTTGAGATTCCTAGAACATGTAACCAATTCTCCCCAACATTCACCCTATAAAGTATTAAAAAAAATTGGATATCATGGCACCTGTCCCAATACCTGGGAGACTGAGGCAGCATCTCAAGTGTGAGGCCAGCTTGGGCTACATGATGAGACTGTGTCTCAAAGAAAGAAGAATGGCGGGGCTGGAGAGATGGCTCAGAGGTTAAGAGCACTGACTGCTCTTCCAGAGGTCCTGAGTTCAATTCCCAAAACCATCTATAATGAAATCTGGTGCCCTCTTCTGGCCTATAGGCATACATGCAGACAGGACACTGTGTATAATAAATAAATAAATAAATAATAAAAAGAAAGAAAAATGGAAAAGATGAAAGAATAAAGTAAATGCCTTTCTGCCAAGAGGTACCTTCAGAAACCTCTTAAACTTTTCTGAAAAAATAAGGGTAGTTTTAAAAACAGACTAAGTAAACTGCAGTTCATCCTATCTAAAAGGAACAAAATTCACAGCCAGCTGCACCAACAGAAGGAGTATGTTCTCACCCTCCCGTACTGCCTTGTAAGGCTGTAAGAACTGTGTCGTCACTGGAGAGCGGGCGGCTCAGCACCCTCGGGACGTAGACACAGGAGACACCGAGAGAAAGTCCAGGCTGTGAACCAGGCATGGTGGTACCAGCACTGAAAAGGGAAGGACAGGAGGACCAGGAATCTGAAGCCAGCCCTGGCTATAGTGTCATTTCTAGGCCAGCCTTTGCTACATGAGACCATTTTTCAAACAAACAGAGCAAAAACACACAATAAATGAAACTTAAAAAAAAAAAAAAACAACAACAAAAAAAACACTTTTTTTTTTCCTCAGACAGGGTTCCTCTGTGTAGCCCTGGCTGTCCTGGAACTCACTCTGTAGACCAGGCTGGCCTTGAACTCAGAGACCCGCTTGCCTCTGCCTTCCCAGTACTGGAATTAAAGACATGTATCACCACACCTGTCTTTAAAATTGCTTTTAATAAATAAATAAAGCCAGGTGAGGTGGTACACATCTGTAATCCCAGCACTGGGGAGGCAAAGGCAGGCAGATTTCAATGTGTGAGAAAAGCCTGGTCTGCAGAGCTCTGGGCCATTCATAGCCATAGCCACACAGTGAGACCATTTTATAAACAAGTAAGTAAATCAACAAACAAGTAATAAAGTCTGGAATATGACACCAGGCCTCGTGGCACAGAGCTGTCATCTCAACTATTGGAAAGGATGAGTCAGGAGGATCTTATCTTCAAAGACAGCCTAAGCAATTTAATGCATGTCTATCTCAAAATAAAACACAAAAGGAGGGTTAAAGGATATACGCTTACCTACTACATAGGAGGCCTAGGTTCAATCCCCAGTGCCCTTTACAAGTACTTACACAGGGAAATCATACAACAGGGATAGTGACTCCTGCTTGTAAACCCATTATTTAAGACGAGGTTCCCCCAAACTGCCATAGCAAGTCTGAGGCCAGTCTGGGCTACAAAGTGGGATCGTGGCACATGAAAAAAGGGGGACAGAGAGCCTAGGGAGATGGCTCAGTAAACAAAATGCTTGTCTCACTAACGTGAGAGCCTAAATTCCATCCCATTACCTACATAAAAAGTCTCTTGTGATGACACATTTGTAATCCCAGCACTGGGGAAGCGGAGCCAAGAGGGTCCTTAGGGTCCTGCTGCCAGCTAGTACAGCCAATCAGTGAACTCTAGGTTCAGTGAGCAAAACATAAGGTGGACAGCAATAAAGGCAGACACCCACCATCAATTCCTGGCTTATACATACACACATATCCCAAAAAACATGACTTTGAGAAAGTAAAAAGGATTATTATTCCACATATTACTTATTAAAAAGGGAAAAAGGCCGGGCGGTGGTGGCGCACGCCTTTAATCCCAGCACTCAAGAGGCAGAGCCAGGTGGATCTCTGTGGGTTCGAGGCCAGCCTGGTCTCCAAAGCGAGTTCCAGGAAAGGCGCAAAGCTACACAGAGAAAAAAAGGGAAAAAGATGCCTTTACAACAGAAATCTAGTGAGATTCCTTAATCAGTCACATTTATGTCAACAGTGAAACTGGCATCAAGTGTTTCTGATGACACAGTGAGAGACCTAAAACCACCCTAGCATCCCAGCTAAAAATGTTTAACATGATTCTGACCTAAAGAACACTCAGACAACAGGGGTGGTAGCACACCTTTAATCCTAATACTCTTGAGGAAGAGGCAGGACGATCTCTGTGAATTTGAGGCCAGCCTGGTCTACAAAGAGAGTTCCAGGACAGCCAGGGCTACACAGAGAGAACCTGTCTGGAATAACAAAACAAAACAACAACAATTGGCTGCTGGGGTCCAGCTCAGTGGTATAACAATTGCCTCACTGGCTGTGTGTATTTGTGTGTTGGGAGGGGGGGTGTCCTGATCCCTGACACTGCAAAATAAAGTAAGTAAATAAAATAGTTAAGTAAATAAAAACTTACAGACTACAAAACAGGAAAACATTTTTACTTTTTATTGTGTTTTCTTTGTTTTGAGACAGGATCTCTCTTTGTAACCTAGAGCTCACCATATAGATCACTATGGCCTTGAACTCACAAAGATCCACTAGTCTCTGCCTTCTAAGTGCTGGGACCATAGCCAGCTAAAATAAAAAATTTAAGTTATAGGTTCTAAAAGCCAAGTCCAACGGCAGAAAATGAGGAACCAAAAACCTATAAAACAACTTACCACTGTACTCAGCTTCCCAGAGATGACTGTTAGCATCTCACCACAGCTCATTCGCACGTGTGCTGCGCATTAGTGGAATTAAACTGGAAGCTTCACACATGCTAGACCAACTGCTTTGCCACTAAGCTACATCACCAGGCCTGCTTTAGCTTTAGAAAAAGAAAAAAATCACAAATATCATTACCTTTCTCACCACCTACCATCTTTATTCCCTAACAAACATTGTGAAATTATAGGGCAGGGGATGCTCATTTCAACTTCAGTAAGAACTACAAATACCATCTCTAATGGCACCTGTACAAATTTATACTCTACACTAATACACTAATTATTGTCAGATTTATTTTTTAAATCAGATGACTGTAGTGGTGCACGCCTTTAATGCCAGCACTAGTAAGGCAGAGAGGCAGGTGGATCTCTGTGAGTAGCAGGCTAACCTGGCCACAGCTACACAGTGAGTCTCTCTCTCTCTCTCTCTCTCTCCCTCTCTCTCTCTCTCTCTCTCTCTCTCTCTCTCTCTCTCTCTCTCTCTCACACACACACACACACACACACACACACACACACACACACACACAAACTCTGTGGGCCAGGTAGTGGTGGTGCATGCCTTTTTTCTTTCTACTGGTTTTTCAAGACAAGGTTTCTCTGTGCAGCCCTGCCTGTCCTGAAACTCACTCTGTAGACCAGGCTGGCCTCGAACTCATGGAGATTCACCTGCTTCTGCCTCCTAAGCACTGGGATTGAAGGCACAGAGATTTGCCACTTTGAGACCTGCCTATATGTAACAAGTTCCAGACCAATCTGGGCAATTTTGTGAAACCCTGTCTCAAAATGAAAAGCTGTGTAAAGTTTTTCTGCGTGCAAAGACAGCTCAGTAATAGAGCACCTGTCCAGAATGCCTGTGGCCTGAGTCCACTCTCAGTACTACCGGAGTGCCAGAAAATGAAGAATTGGAAAGATTTTTTTAAATTAACTAATTTATTTATTTATTTTGGTTTTTCAAGACAAAGTTTCTTTGCATAGCCCTGTCTGTCCTGGAACTGGATCTGTAGGTCAGACTGGTCTTGAACTCATAGAGATCTGCCTGCCTCCATTTCCTGAGTGCTGGGATCAAAGGTGTGTACCACCACTGCCCATAGAAAGAGAATTTTTTTAAATTTATTTATGTATATGAGTATCCTATTTGCATATATGCCTGCATGACAGAAGAGGCCATCAGATTTCATTATAGATGGCTGTGAGCCACCATATGGGTACAGGGAATTGAACTCAGGACCTCTGGAAGAACAGCCAGTGCTCTTAACCACTGAGCCATCCCTCCAGCCCCTGAAAGAGAATTTCTTTTTAAAGGAATGACATAATTTTTTTTTTAAGATTTATTTATAAGGCCGGGCAGCGGTGGCACCTGACTTTAATCCCAGCACTCAGGAGACAGAAGCTGGTGGATCTCTGTGAGTTCAAGGCCAGGCTGGTCTACAGAGCGAGATCCAGGACAGGCACCAAAGTGACACAGAGAAACCCCGTCTCGAACAACCAAAAAAAAAAAAGGCTTGTAAGATTTATTTATATATTTAATGTACACTGGTATTTTGCTTGTATATACTCTGTGTGAGGGTGTTGAATCCCCTGGAACTGAAGTTAGAGATAGTTGTAAGCTGCCATGTGGGTGCAGGGAATTGAACACAGTTCCTCTGGAGGAGCAGCCAGAGCTTTTAACCACTGACCCATCTCTCCAGCCCCAAAAGAATTTTTTAAAAAATGACTTACCAACTTCCTGATTCTCCATAATCTGTTTATTTTTTGTCTTATATGAAAAAATAACAACCAAAGACATATTATAGTTGAGCTTGCTATTTCTCACTCACAGAGAGAAAATAAGGATCTCTTCCTATGTAAAGCTCACACTAGCTTCACGATTTTAAGAAAACCATACAAGGGGTGTTGTCTTCAAAGCTCAGCAGTAGATCGCTTGCCTAGCATGTGCAAAGCCCTAGGTTCCATCCCCAGCAATGTACAAACAAACAAACAATAAAGTCCATTTATTTTCAGAAGAGGAGGAGGGCTGGGGAGACGGCTCAGTCGGCAGTGGACTCCCCACACAAGCCTGAGGCTCTGAGTTCAGATCCCAGCACCTACGTAAGAAGTCAGCACAGTGGCAGTGCCTATAATTCCTCTACTGGAGCAGCAGAGACAAGAGGGTCCCGGGGCTTCTCGTAAGCCAGTAAGAGATCTAGACTCAAAAACTAAGGTGAAGGTGCTAGGTGGTGGTGGCACACACCTTTAATCCCAGGCAGAGGCAGGTGGATCTGAGTTCAAGGCCAGCCTGGCCTGTAGAATGAGTTCCAACACAGCCAGGCTACAAAGAGAAACCCTGTCTTGAAAAATCAAAAAAATAAAAAATAAGATGAAGAGACAGGAAGACATTCAACATGGAACTCTGGCTTCCAAAAAAATGCACATATACACATAAACACATGAACATGTACATACCCACATATAAACACAGGAACATATATATATACATGCACACATATAAACACATGAACATGTACATACACCCACAACACACACACACACAAGAAGGAAAAAGAAAAAGAAAATCAGCAAACACTAAAATCTCCTTTCACAAGCTTGAAGGGCTTCAACCACTTGTAAGTGTAGGGATGCCTCAGCACAAAAATCAAAAGGCCAAATACTCACTTCCCTTTCTTCAGCAGTATTTTGCTGATTCCCAAGTATCCTAGATGAAACATCTACAGTCTGGTCTATCTTTCAAAACTACTACTCTGGCATGATTCATGTTTAAAAAAACAAGCCAGGAGTGGTGGCATACACCTACATCCCCAGCACTGGGGAGACAGAGAGACAGAGGCAGAAGAGCTACAGCAAGTTAGAGGCCAGCCGGGTGTACAAACTCAGTTTTAGGTCAACAGGGCAATTAGGTCCTTGATTATAACATTCTTTTGTATGTATATAGTCTCATCCTGTCTGCTTCCCACCACCACACCCTGCTTTCTTACTGAAAGACCAAGTCCTCTCCAAAAATTTTCTTTTGTTTTTTGTTTTTCAAGACAGGGTTTCTCTGTGTAACAGCCCTAGCTGTCCTGGAACTCAATTTGTAGACTAGGCTGACTTCCACAGAGAACTGACTGACTACCCCTGCCTCCTGAGTACAGGGATCAAAAGGTGTGTGCCACCACCGCCTGACCCAAAGCTTATTTTTATTTCAGGAATTCATCATCATTTTGTGCCATGAATCTACCTCTTTGATGGTCTGGTGAAGCTTAAGGTCCCCATCTCAGATTGCTTTTTAAGTACAAAATTCATATGAATACAAAAAAAAAAAAATTATACTGATGCATTATGAAATGAAAAATTGACAAGTACAGCTATAGCATATTACATAAGATATAACAGAAACTCACAAATTCAAAGAAATTCATCGATAAACAGATATATTTTGAGATAGCTCTAACTGTAAACGTGACACAAAAATATGTAATTTCTATTGGTGGCAAACTCACAAGGATTGCTAGTACTATTGTGTGGTTTGTTGCCCGCTTTCATAACTGAAGGTAACAGTCAGTTTCCATTACTAGTTTGTAAATAAAGGTGTAATTTTTTACCCTCATTCTCGCTAAAGGACCAGTTTTATTCTATCTACATTCAATCCGCTGAAGAACCCCGGGTTGGAAATTCTAGATCCAAGCCTTCATCCCTTTTGCTCAAACTCTGAATTTTCATTTTATTAAGCTTGATTTTACTGAGTTTTAACGTTAAAAACAGAGTCCTCCTTGTATCTACCTCTCATCTGACACCTCACCGTATCTCACGGTATGTAGAATTATGCATTGAATCCCGCTCGTTTCGGCGGTCTGCCCAGCCAGGACCCGTGACAATTTTGCCGGTCAATAAAAGGCGACATTGAAGGAAGGGGAGGTGGAAAGAACGGGCACTTGCAGACCACCAGCAGCAAGTGCACAGCCGCCGAGCCCGGTGCGCGTTTGCGGGTGCACGGTGTCCCCAGCCCCGAGCGTCCGGCGCGTCACCGGCGGCGCTCCGAAGCCATTCGGTCCGCTCCTGGCTTCCGGGGCTCGGCTGCCCACCTGCCCCGGACGCCCACGGAGGCGACCCGCGCCACTGCGCCCCTTCCCGCCGCGTCGCGCTCCCGCCCCATCCCCCACGCGCCCTGGGTCCCCGCCGCCTCAGGCCGGCCGCCGGGGCCCGCACGCCGCCACCTCCCCGCGGGGCCGGGCCGCGCGGCTTCCCACCCGAGCGTCGCCCGGCGCGGGGCAGGCCCGGGGACCCGGGGATCGGGGCGGGGCGGCCGTCAGGCGCGGGCTGCGGGGCTAGGCCGGACGGCGGGGCTGCCGAGCCCGCAGCGGCGCACGCGGCGCGGGCCGGGCGGGGACGCGCACTCACCGATGAGGTCATGCGGGGGACGGCGCCCAGGTCGCCGCCGGACGGCCACTCGGCCTCGGAGCCGTCGCCCTCGCCGCGAACTGCCACCGCCGCCCAGCCGCCGCCACAGATCGCCAGTCGGTTCCCCTGCCTCCTGCGGCGGCGCTGCCCCCTCGCCAGTGCGCGTGCGCGGCGCCGCGGGGCCCCCTGGGATCGGTGGTCCGGCCGGCGGCCGCCCTTCCGCTCCGGGTAGAGCCGCCTTCGGGACCTGTCCGCCCAGCCCCGCTCTCACCTCTCCGTGTACCTGGTGCTGGAGAAGACGTGTGCAAAAACATGACACTCCTCACCTGCCCCGGACATCATCCAATGATCTCTCTCTCTCTCTCTCTCTCTCTCTCTCTCTCTCTCTCTCTCTCTCTCTCTCTCTCTCTCTCACACACACACACACACACACACACACACGCACACTCCCGCACGCACACTCCCTTTCAGTTAAAAGCTATGTCATTTGGGCGGTATCTTCATTTTTAGTATTTAATCTAATTTCCCACTTCTCGTTTGTCGATTTTTATTGTAAACCATACAGTTACATTAAATAGGTTTAAATTTTGTGTTGGCTTTTTTTTTTTTAATGACACGTGACCTGTCAAGTTAGCAGAAGCGAACAGTCACAGAAACCTTGGAATCAGAACACACCTTACAGGTCCTCGGTGCAGCTCCCGCCCAGGCAGGGAAACCTTGCCGCAAGTTCAGCCAGATGGCCTCCCTGTGTCGCTTCTATTTCCGGAGGTTCCAATATCAGGCAGCTCACAACCTCTAAGAAGTGCAGCATGCTCCACTGTTGGACAGCTCTGAAGGTTAGAAAGTTCTGCCTCCTGCTGAGCTGAAATCTGCTTCCCTTTTCTTTCCTCCCTTTGCTAGTAGTTAGGCTGCCGGTAGCAAGGATTGGTTCCCACTTGACAGCCCTTCAAAACATTGAAGACAATGAATATATCCTCCAACAACACCAGGAATCTATGGCCAAAAAAAAAAAAAAAAAATGAAAACTCATCTTCCCAACTATTTCAAATGAAATCAGATCCCAGCCGGCTTTCCATCGCTCTTCCATGCACCTCCTTAAAACTCATTAGAATTTAACTGACATGGTAGCTCACACCTGTGATCTCAGCATTTGAGAGACTGAGGCAGGGGAATTACCAAGAGTTCAAGCCAGCCGGAGCTACACAGCATGTCCAGGCCAGCCTGAGCTATCCTGTGAGACCCTGTCTCAGAAAAGGAAATTTTTGACAGACTTTGCTTCCTATTTGCTACCTCATTACAATAACATTGTGAGTAGCTGGTTATTGGTACCATGTTGCCATTCAACAGAGTTGAGAAGTGAGTTCAATTAAAGATTATCAGTAGGGTCTGTTACATTGTACAAAGCACCAAGAAGATGAAAGGCAAGTGGATACAATTTACAATCTAAAGTGAAGAGGAACTCTCACAGATTAAGAAATGCAACAATAAATTAAATTACAAAGTGCTATGAAGAATTACAAAGTGCTATGAGATTCCAGAGAAAGAGACCTTGTTAAATTAAGAGATCAGGACTCGGGCTAGGGTTGGCAGCCCACGATTTTAATCCCAGCACTCTGTGAGTTCCAGGATAGCCAGGGTTGTATAGAGAGACCCAGACTCAAAACAAGAGAAGAAGGAGGAAAAAGGAGGAGAAGAGGAAGAGGAAGGAAAGAAGGGAGGGAGGAAGGAAGGAAGGAAGACAGACAGAAGAGAAATTTGGCTGTGGCTGGATTTCAAGATAGAAGATGGAATTAATAGATTGCATAAAGAAGAACCCAGCTTGTGGGTTCTTTGTGTTCAAAGGCAAGAGAGCATGGAGGTAAAGGAAAGGCTTTCAAAGACACAAAAGGAAGACTTCAGGTAAAGGCATTTGCCACCAAACCTGACCACAACAGTTTGATTTCCAAGTACCCTATATGACTAAAGGGTCTCGTTAGGAGAGAGTCAACTAAAGAAATGACTCAGTTTGGGAGGCAACTAGGCAGTGGGACCAAGTCCTGTGCTCATTGCATGAGTTGGCTGTTTGAAACCTGGAGCTTATGCAGGGACACTTGGCTCAGTCTGGGAGGAAGGGACTGGACCTGCCTGGACTGAGTCTATCAGGTTGATCGCAGTCCTCAGGGGAGGATTTGCCCTGGAGGAGGTGGGAATGGGGGGTGGGCTGGGGGGTAAGGGGAGGGGTGGAAGGGGGGAGAATAGGGGAACCCGTGGCTGATATGTAGAACTGAATGGTATTGTAAAATAAAATAAAATAAAATAAAATAAAATAAAATAAAATAAAGAAAAAAAGAAAAAAAATGAAAGTAAAAAAAAAAGAAATGACTCCTATAGTGTCTTCTGACCTCCACTGTGGCAAGGACTTGCCCCCACATAAATGAATAAATAAATAAATAAGTAGATGGTGTGAATATGCAAATAAGTGTGTAAATACATAAATGAATATGTAAATACAAAAATAAGGGGTTGGGGATTTAGCTCAGTGGTACAGCGCTTGCCTAGCAAGCGCAAGGCCCTGGGTTTGGTCCTCAGCTCTGGGGGGAAAAAAAGACAAAATAACAAAAATAAAAGAGAAAAATGCTAAAGGATCTTAAGAGTCCTGAAGGAAGTAGATTATGCATTGGTTTGTTTTCTTTTTTGAAACAGAGTTTCTCTGTGTAGCTTTGGAGCCTGTCCTGGAACTCACTGTGTAGACCAGGCTGGTCTCGAACTCACAGAGGTCCGTCTGCCTCTGCCTCCCGAGTGCTGGGATTAAAGGCTGGCTAGATTGTGCATTGTAAGTGAAAAGAGAACAGGAATGTTCAGTTCCTTTGTAGAGCCCTGTTCTGTCGGCTACAAATGGAGTACCAGAACTAGATGGGCAGCTTTTAATCTTTCCACTCAGCATTTCTAAGGAATATAACATTCTTACCAGAACCCTGGATCACAACAATGATTCTTACCTGTGGGAGAGAAAAATATGGTCAAAATTTATAAATTTGGGATAAATGGTCAGAATTTAGTAAACAGTGCTGGAACTGCTCTGTGGGGCAGATCACCTGTCCACTTTGTAGAATTTGTCATGGTGATATTTTTTTCTACCTGTTGTTTGGGTGTGGTGGTTTACACCTGTAATCCTAGCATTTGGGACATGGAAACAGGAAACCAGAGAGTTTGGAGCCAACATGGGATATTTGAGACTCCATTTCAAGAATAAATAAGTAAATGAACAATGAATTCTATCCAAAGACATTTTCTTCCTGATAAACAGTTCAGCCAACCATGATACACAGGGCTGAAAAATTATTTGTCCACATCACAAATTCTCACTGAGTCTTTCTGGGCATGGTGTAATACATGTAATGTCCATGCTCAGGAGGCTGAGGCAGGAAGGTCACAAGCTGGCACCAGCCTAGGCTGCAGGGCAAGACCTTGTCTCAATTGACGACAACATTATTCAGTGACAATTATGTTGGCTCTTCATCAGGGCTCAGATATTTGGACTCCCAATGCCATGCTGTCCATTAAAATGCTGTGCCTCACAACCACACAGCAGTCACAAACTCAGGATTCAACTTTGAAATGGTTGCCTTCCTTCCTGGGGTGCCCAGCCAGTCTTAGAGGAGTAGGGTAAAACAAGACAAACAAAGGAAAACTGGGGGATCTGGCAAATTTCATTAATTAAATGTGCTGAATAAAAAACAATTAACTGGGTGGTGGTGCGCCACTTTAGTCCCAGCACTTCGGAGGCAGAAGCAGGTGGATCTCTGTGAATTCGAGGCCAGCCTGGTCTACAGAGTGAGTTCCAGGAAAGCCAGAGCTATTACACAGAGAAACCCTGTCTCAAAAAAACAAAACAAAATGACATAGAATTTATTTTAAAGATGTTTTGGAGCTGGACATGTTATCTCATGCCTCTAATTCCACCATTCTGGAGGCAAAAGCAGGAACTCTGTAAATTCAAGGCCAGCCTGGTATACACAATGAGTTCCAAATAGATTTTGTTCTTTTTTTTTTTTTTTCAAGACAGGGTTTCTGTGTGTAGCTTTGTACCTTTCCTGGAACTCACTTTGTAGACCAGGCTAGCCTCGAACTCACAGAGATCCACCTGCCTCTGCCTCCCATGTGCTGGGATTAAAGGCGTGCGCCACCACCGCCCAGCGAGGTTTTGTTCTCAAATTAAAAAAAAAAAAATGGAGAGGAAGAAAAGAACAAGAACAAGGGCCTAGTGGCACACTCCTTAAATCCCAGCACTCAGGGTGGCAGAGGCAGGAGGATCTCCGTGAGTTGAAGGCCAGTCTGGTCTACAAAGCAAGTTCCAGAATAGCCAGAGCTGCATAATAGATCTTTTCTCAAAAAAGACAAAAAGTTGTTTTTACTTATTGTTTGTTCATTGGGTATATGGATGTAGGTGCCCATTGGAGGTCAGAGGACAACTTGTAGGAATTTGTCTACAAGGTAGGACCTGGAATTAGAACTCAGGTCATCCAAGGAGAATGCTGAGAAGAGGAAGAGCAGAGTCTGGAGTCGCCAGCCAGATGCAGAGGAAGCAAAATGATAATGTCTAACTGAGAAAAGGTGCCAAGCCACGTGGCTAAACATATAAGAATTATGGGTTAATTTAAGTGTAAGAGCTAGTCAGTAATAAGCCTGAGCTAATGGCCAGTTATAAATTAAAAAAAAAAAAAAAAAAAAAAAAAAGAACTCGGGTCATGAGGCTTGCCAGCAAACATCTTAGCTGAGTCATCTCTGTGACACACACACACACACACACACACACACACACACACACACACACACACCCGGCGAATGTCTTCTTAGTGTTGATTTACTTACTTATTTGCAGTGTTGGGGATGGTAGAGGGAGCCCAACTTGGAGTCACATGTGCTGTACAAGTGCTCTATCTACTGCTGGAAGCCACCACACCCAGCCTGACTTGATTAAAATCAATGATTAGTCCCTGAAGTCAGAGAACCCCATACCGTTAACCATTGGTAACCTGGAACTCAATTTACTACCCAGAAATAAATATGCACTTGGCTTTTTAAAAGATTTATTTTTATTATTTTTTAATGCTGTGTGTGCATGTACATCTGTGCACATGAGCACAGGTGATCAGGGAGGCCAGAGATATTGATTGGATCCCCTAGAATCCAATCTGAAGTGATATGCCAGTGGGAGCCAACTGACGTGGATACTGGAAACCAAACTTGGATGTTATGGAAGAGCAATATTCCCTCTTAACTACTAGCCAGCTCTCCAATCCCACGTGGTTAGCTTTTTGTTTCCTTCTTTTAAATTTATTTATGCAATTGGTGTGTGTGTGTGAGGCGGGATTGGAAGGGTGACCGTGTGTGAGTATGTATATGTGTCTATGTTGTGAATATGTATGTGTGTCTGTGTTGAGTGTGCATATGTATGTCTGTGTGTGTATGTCTCTGTATTTGTTTATGCATGTGTGTGTGCTCTGTGAGCATGAGCATGTCTCTGTGTGTATGTGTCTGTGTATGTGTGTGAGTGAGTCTGTGTGCATTTGTTTATATGTGTGTGTGCTCTGTGTGTGTGTATGCAGGTCAGGAGACAATTCGTGTGAGTCAGTCCTTTTCCACCATATGGGTTCTGGGATCAAGTTCAGGCCATGATGGCAAGAACCTTTGCCTTCTGAGCCATCTCACTGGCCCTATAGCCTTGCTTTTAGTAATACGTGGTTAGAGATTGTTTGTTAAAGATCACCTAGTTCCTACCGCAAATCATCCCAGAAAGAAAAACAAGGCCCTATCTAGAAAGAAGGTAAAGGTTAGGAAGTGAAAGATGCAAAGAAGAAGCAAGAGATTTACCTGAGACATTATTTTACCTAGCTTAACCATAAACAGAGACAGCGACACCTCTGTTCCATCCAATAGTTATCAAGATAAAGCCAGCCAGGCGGTGGTAGCGCATGCCTTTAATCCCAGCACTCCGGAGGTAGAGGCAGTCAGGTTTCTGTGAGTTCGAGGCCAGCCTGTTCTATAGGGTGAGTTCCAGGGCAGCTAGGGCTACACAGAGAAACCCTGTCTTGAAAAGCCGGGGCGGGTAGGGCAGGGAGCACGGGGAAGATGATGCAAAAGGGAGAGAAAACTCCTTTGGTTTCTTCCTAGTTCTATACAGAGAAAGCCATTCTTGTCAATTTGGGTGCACTTTGTGTCCCTGTGCCTCTGCGTGTGCGTGTGCGTGTGCGTGTGCGTGTGTGTGTGTGTGTGTGTGTGTGTGTGTGTGTGTTTAATACAAATAAGTTCACTTTTTACATCCTATGCTATGTTCTACGATTTTCTTTTTATTGAACACTATATCTCGGGCATCTTTCCTTATCAGTACTTAAGGAATGACCTCATTGGCACCGAGGAGCAGAGGCAAGTGGATCTCTGTGAGTCTGAGGCCAGCCAGGGCTACAAAGTGAGACTTAAATAAGATGGCTAGAAATATAAACCAGTGGTAAGCTGGCAGCCATAAATTCAACCTCCAGTGCTGCCACGACAAATAATGGAAATGTTAACTAGGCAGTCACTACAGAAATCAGTGTGGAAATTCCTCAAAATTCTAAAAACACAACTTCCATATAATCCAGATGCCAGACTTCTGACTGCATACCTGAAGGAATCCAAGTATCCTGCAGAGATTCTCACACATCCCTAATTATTGTAGAACTATTTACAATAGCCAAGATATGGACCTAGCCTAGATGTCCACCAACAGATGAGTGAATTAAAAAAAAAAATGTAGGCCAGGCATGGTGGCACACACCACACACCTTTAATCCCAGCACTTGGGAGGCAGAGCCGGGTAGAGCTCAGTGAGTTTGAGACCAGCCTGGTCTACATAGTGGGTCCCAAGACAGCCAGAGCTACATAGAGAGATACTGAATCAAAAAAGAAAGGAAGGAAGGAAGGAAGGAAGGAAGGAAGGAAGGAAGGAAGGAAGGAAGGAAGGAAGGAAGGAAAATAAAGGAAAAAAGAAGGCCTAGGGAATGTAGCTTAGTTGGGATAGAGCTTATTTAGCACACAGAACCCCTGAACTGCATCATGAGCAGGGTATGAAACTGGGGGTGGCACACCTACTACCCCAGCATTTGGAAGGTAGCGGCAAGAGAATCAGATGTTCAAAGTAAGCCTCAACTCCACAGTTCAAGACTAGCCTGGGTTACATGAGCCCCCATCTCAAAATAAAAGTTAAGGGAATAAAAACATACATCAGATTTACTGACAATACATATAACAACAGTGACTAATATTTACAATATAAATAACTACAGAATAGGAAAGCCAATAGGGAAATGGGCAACCTATTTATTCCACATAGTGAATAAAAATATATGTCTGAGGTTAGAAATGTAGCTGAGAGGTAAAGTGTTCGCCTGGCATATGCAAAGTCTTGAGTTCAATCCCTAACAATGAAAAAAATAGATAGATAGACAGACAGACAGATACATATATATGTCTGGGGGACGGGTGTCCGTGTTACATACTTGTAATTTAAGCACTTGGGAGATTGAGGCAGGAGACCAGCATGGATTACACAGTGGGACACAATTTTGAAAAAGAAAAATGGTTGTGTGTGGGCAGGGGGTGGCTGGCAAGATGACTGAGTGGGTAAAGGTGACTGCTGCCAAGGCTGACAACCTGAGTGTGATCCCCGGACTTCATGTAGAAGGCAAGAACTGATCCATCTGACTTCTATGTGAGCACTACAGTGTGTGCATGCTGTCATACTGTACATACATCTTACCACCACCCCCATACTGTGATTTAAAACCTGGCCTAAAACTCACTCTGTAAACCAGGCTGGCCTCAAACTCATAGAGACTCAACTGCCTCCGCCTCCTCACAGCTGGCTCTCAATAGATACATAAATACATAATCTCATCAGTGATGAGGAAAACCATAAGATGCCAGCATGCATGCCCCAAATTATGAAGGAAAACATTTGCATCAGAATCTACAATAATGGGGCCAGGTAGAGAGCTCAGCATCCCAAGCCACTGGTTGCATAAGCTTGACTCAGAATTTGATCCCAGAATCCATGTAAGGGCAGTGCCTTGCATCTATAATCCTAGCACTCTTACTGAGAAATGTGTGCTGGAGACAGGAGCATCACCTGAGAGCTGGAGGGCCAGCTAGCTTTGAGTATGCAGATGCAGAAACCAGAGACATGGTGCCTCAACAAAGTCAGAGGAGAGAGTCAACTCTCCTTGGCCTCCAGAAGCACATGGTGAGTCCACTGTGTGTGTGTGTGTGTGTGTGTGTGTGTGTGTGTGTGTGTGTGTGTGTGTGTGTGTGTTCCCGCCAAGGCACTCGGGTTGTCAGGCTTGGTGGCAGGTGCCTTTCATGCTACTTTGTTTCTTTCAGAGGAGCAAGGTCTCATCCATCATCCCAGGCTGCCCTGTGCCACTATGTAACGCACACTGACCTAAACTTGTGGCAATTCTTCAGCCTCAAGTTCCCACAATTGCAGTGATATCCTATCATGCCTGGCTTATACTTAGAGTACTTTCACTGTGTGGTCCAGGCTGGCCCTGAACTCACTATCTTCCTGGTTCAAATCTCCTGAGTGTTGGAATTACAGGCTTTCTTTCTTTTTCTTCCTTCTTTTCTTCCTTCCTTCCTTCCTTCCTTCCTTCCTTCCTTCCTTTCTTTCTTTCTTTCTTTCTTTCTTTCTTTCTTTCTTTCTTTCTTTCTTTCTTTCTTTCTTTCTTTTGTCCTTCCTTCCTTCCTTTTTCTTTTCTTTTCCAGACATGGTTTCTCTGTGTAGTTTTTGGTGCCTGTCCTGGAACTCACTCTGTAGACCAGGCTGGCCTCGAACTCACGGAGATCCTCCTGGGTCTGCCTCTTGAGTGCCAGAATTAAAGGCATGGGCTACCACTGTGTTCCTTTCTAAAAGAAAAGAATTGAGAGGCACGGGACAGGGAGGAAAAGGGAAAGCCCTGTCTAGATAAGAAGTTGAATGTTGCCGGGTGGTGGGGCAGCAGCGGCAGCACCTTTAGTGCCTGCACTTGGGAGGCAGAGGCAGGCAGATCTCTGAGTTCAAGGCCAGCCTGGTCTACGGAGTGAGTTCCATGACAGCCAGGGCTACACAGGGGAACCCTGTCTCAAACCAAACCAAAACAAAAGTTGAGGTTTAGATCCAGACTGAGGCTTACTCTCATTTCTTGGAGAGTATCAAACACAAAGAGAAAGAGGCTTAGTCTTGGGTTCTTCATTGTCAAGGAGTAGGGATTTTTGTTTCGCCGTCTTACTAGGATGAAGTGAGTTAACCTGCATGAAAATATTGAGAGTGGAGGGTAGTGTTCGTGTTCCTCATGTAGGGAGACTATGAGAAGACATTTTCAAATATTCAATGATTATTTTATGTGTCACGAGTGTTTTGCCTGCATGTATATATGCGTAACATGTGTGTGCCTGGTGCCCACAGAGGTCAGAAGGGGACGCTGAATCCCCTGGAACAGGAGTTAGGATGGTTATTAGCCACCATTTGGGCACTAGGAACTGGTACTCTGCAGGAGCAGAGTGATCTTAACCAGTGAGCCTTGTTTCAGCCCTGAGAAGACATTTTTATTAATCCCACTTTTCCAGTAAAGCACTGCAGGAGACTCAGGGGTGTGTGTGTGTGTGTGTGTGTGTGTGTGTGTGTGTGTGTGTGTGTGTTATATGTGTGTGTGTTTGTATGTGTATGTGTTTGTGTGTGTGTTTGTGTGTATATGTGTTTGTGTGTGTATGTGTATTTCTGTGTGTGTTATGTGTGTGTGTTTGTGTGTATGTATTTCTGTGTGTTTGTTATGTGCATGTTTGTGCATATGTGTGTTTGTTATATGTGTGTTTGTTTTATTTTATGTGTGTGTGTTTGTTATGTGTGTGTTTGTATATGTGTTTGTGTGTGTTTCTGTGTTTGTTATGTGTGTGCTTGTATAGGTGTCTGTGTGTGTTTCTGTGTTTGTTATGTGTGTGCTTGTATAGGTGTCTGTGTGTGTGTTTCTCTGTGTTGTGTTTCTCTGTGTGTATTTCTCTGTGTGTTTGTTATATGTGTGTGTTTCTCTCTCTCTCTGTGTGTGTGTGTGTGTGTGTGTGTGTGTGTGTGTGTAGACCTTTGGGGTCGGAGGACAGTTATCAGGAGCTGGCTCTCTACTGCCACCTTGAGGGATTCAAGGATCAAAGTAGGTCATCATGTAACAGGGCCCCAGATCTTAGCATACTGACTCCATGGTAGAGTGCCATTCAGGCTGTAGAACTCAGCATGGAGACAGTACCACCTACCAACACTAAAACAAAGGCCTAACCCATCAAAGTCCATAGTTCTGGGAAAGTCTCTAATGTACTAACCTTGCTTTTTGGCTTCCGTAGTTCCCGCTTCTGGCTAACTGCTATTGTAACTGAAGTATGTCAACCCAGAACATGATTTTCAAGCTTAAAAGCTCACCCTGAGAAAAGCTAGATGCTACACTGGGATCCCGAACACCTAGTGTAATCACTGGTCAGGTAATAAAGACTTTCTATTGGCTTAAACCCTTGTCTGAGCAGTTGTCTCTGGTGAATCCTCCCAGAACAATCAGGCCCATAAATAAACACTAAGACACCTCACCTGCCCCGAGAGTCAGTTTTCAAGATTTCTTTCAGTGAAATCACTGCTTTGAATTCGACAAAAACTGTTAGAAATGCTTTTAGAGTGGCACATCTAACTCGGGCACACTAGCGCACACCTATAACCCCAGAACCCTGGAGGTGGAGGCAAGTGGATCTCTACGAGTTAGAAGCTAGCCTGAGCTACCCAGGGAATTTCAGGCCAACCAGGGTTGCATAGTGAGATCCTGCCACAAAACAAGTGGCACATCCAATGCTTCTCTTATATTAAAATACCTCTACAGGCAGTGGAGGCACACGCCTTTAGTCCCAGCACTCAGGAGGCAGAGGCAGGCGGATCTCAGTGAGTTCCAGCCTGGTCTGCAGAGTGGGATCCAGGACAGCCAGGGCCATTGCACAGAGGAACTCTGTTTTGGGTTTTTGGAGAGAGGGCTCCCTATGTAGTCCAGGTTGGCCTTGAACTCTTTCTTCTTCCTGCCTTGGCCTCCCAGGTGCTGGGTTTGCAAGACGTACACTAAATCCAGCTTGCCTTTCATGTATATATTTATTGGACAGTATAGGGAGTTGAATTTGGGCCCTGGTACGTTTGAGACAAGCACTCTACCACTGAACTACAGCTCTAGGTGTTTATTTTTTAGATTTCTCTCTCTTTTTGAGACGTTTCTCTATGTAACATTCCTGGCTGTCCTGGAACTCACTCTGGAGACCAAGCTAGCCTTGAATTCACTGAGATCCTCCTGCCTCTGCCTCCCAGTGTTGGGATTAAAGGCGTGCACCACCATGCCCAGCCTCCTTTAAAAAAAAAATACAAATAAGGTATCATTTTTTAGTTCAGGCCATCCCAGAACTCACTGTTAACCCACACTGACCTAAAAATTTGCCTCATATTTCTGAGATTTTTAAGATTGCTGAAAACTCTATGCAGTAATAATTACCATACCCTGGTCTACAAAGCAAGTTCCAGGACAGCAGGGCTGCTACACAGAGAAACCCTGTCTTGAAAAATCCAAAAAGAAAAAAAGAAAAGAAAAGGGGGGATGGAGGAAGGGAGGGAAGAAGGAAGGAAGGAAGGAAGGAAGGAAGGAAGGAAGGAAGGAAGGAAGGAAGGAAGGAAAGGAGGGAGGGAGGGAGGGAGGGAGGGAGGGAGGGAGGGAGGGAGGGAGGGAGGGAGGGTGAGCCAGCCAGCCGGTGAGATGGCTCGGCATGTAAAAGTGCTGATCTCAAAGCCTGCGTTCTATCCTTGGCACACACATGGTGGAAGGAAAGAACCGATTCCCACAAGCTGTCCTCTGACTGCCACACTCACCACACTGTGACACGCACAAAATCACACACACACACACACACTTGGGCTGGGGAGATGGCTCCGTGGATAAAGCACTCGCTGTGCAAGCACAAGGACCAGAGTTTGGACCCCAAAACAAACATCAAAAGCAAGACAGTAGCATGCTTCCATAACTCCAGTCTTCCTACCTCAAGATGGATGGCAGAGAGGAGACTTCCCAAAAGTTGACAGGCCACGTAGACAGATGTACCCAGCAGCAAACAGCCCTCAAGCCACAAATACATAAATGATGCCTAAGCCTGGTGAGGCCTACCCTAGCTTAGCTTTATCACTGATTGAAATGTATTTTCTTACTCATAGGAGCACAAGCAAAATGAGCTGGTTTAACTTGCTTGATAAAAGTCTCTATTTCCTTATCAAAATATTTATAAAATATGCAGCTGTTTCCTGTCCTCTGAGCCTGAAGTTGAAGATGATAACCTATCCTGTAGAGGTTAAAAACTAGACTTTCCAGGGTTGGTGAGATTGCTCAGTGCTTAGGAGCATGTGCAACTCTGGAAGGACCTAGGTCCCACTCTAAGCATCTACACGGCAGCTAACAGTAGTCTGTAACTTCAGTTCCAGATGCTTGATGTCCTTTTCTAGCTTCCAAGGGTGCATGTGGTGCACAGACATACATGCAGGCAAAACACCTTATACATAAAATAAAAATAAACCTTAAAAAAATCAAACTTTTCCCACCTCCTAAACAACAATTTAGGAGGTAGAGGCAGGAAGATGAGGCATATGAGGCAGTCCTTTGCCAGCCAGGACCACAGAGTGAGAGACTGCCTCAGAAAGCCAATGGGTTGGAGAGATGGCTCAGTGGTTATGAGTATACACTGTTCTTCCAGAGAACCTGAGTTCTAGTCTCATGTTAGGTGGTTCACAACCACCTGTGTTGCTAGAGTTTTCCTGGTCTTGCCTCAGACCCAACCAAGTAAACACACAGAGACTTATATTGCTTACAAACTGTATGGCCACAGCAGGCTTCTTGTTATCTAGTTCTTATATCTTAAATTAACCCATTTCTATTAATCTATAAGTTGCCACGTGGCTTGTGGCTTACTGGTACCTTACATCTCGTTTTCCATGGCAGCGACTGGCAGTCTCTCTCTGCCTCAGCCATCCACTTCCCAGAATTCTATTCTCTGCTTGTCCCACCCATACTTCCTGCCTGGCTACTGGCCAATCAGCGTTTTATTTATTAACCAGTCAGAGCAACACATTTGACATACAGAACATCCCACAGCACACCTGTAATCTAGCTCTAGGGAATCTAATACCTTCTCCTGGCCTCCCAGGGCACCTCCCATGTGCACACACACATACACATAATTTAAAATTAATAAAAATAAGCCAAACAACAACAACAAAATCAAATTCTATGGTTCAAAGGCTCAAATCCTGGGTCCACGTCTCAGGTGTGTGACTCCTTGGGCAAACTTTGTATCTCTTGGGCCTTTGACTCCTAAGTTCTAAAGTGTGGTGGAAAAATGTTTCCGTGGGAGTGAAAAGAAAGCTGAGCACTCAAGAGGGAGGCAGAGGCAGGAGGATTTTGTGGTTTGAGGCTAGTCTGGTGTAGAAATGGAGCTCCACAACAGCTAGGGCTACATAGACTCTGTCTAAAAAACAAAACAGCAAAGAAACCGTGCACACTGGTAGTAGTGACTACTAGCTCTTATGATGCCTTTAGCATTCAGCAAATAACTTTTGTCTGTGTACTTATTTAATGCCACAGGGATTGTGCCTTAGAATATGCCATAATACATGAAATATGTGACTTTTATTTCTTTATTTTGAAACTGGATCTCACTATGTAGCCTGGCTGGCCTGGAAGTCAATCTGAAGAAATCTTTTTGAATCTTGGGATTAATGGCCTGTACCACTACACCTGGCTTCAATTGTGTGTGTGTTTGTGTGTGTGTGTGTGTGTGTGTGTGTGTGTGTGTGTGTGTGTGTGTTATACATTATGTGTGTGTGTGTGTGTGTGTGTGTGTGTGTGTGTTTTAATTTTTTTTTTTTGTTTTTTTGAGACAGGGTTTCTCTGTGTAGCTTTGCGCCTTTACTGGAACTCGCTTTGGAGACCAGGCTGGCCTCGAACTCACAGAGATCCGCCTACCTCTGCCTCCCGAGTGCTGGGATTAAAGGCGTGCGCCACCACCGCCCGGCTATATGTGTATGTTTTTAAAAGTAGTTTATGTGTATGTATATCTTGCTTACATGTATGTCTGTGCATCATGTGCATGTCTGGTACCTGTAGAAGATAGAAGGCATTGGATTCCCAGGAACCGGAGTTACAGATGTTTGAGAGGTGTTATGTGGGTGCTGGGAATTGAACCTGGGTCCTCTGAAAGAGCAGCCAGTGCTCTTAACCACTGAGTATCTTTCCAGTTCCATTTAGCTTAAATTTTAAAGGAAACTACAGCAGGACATGGTGGCTCATAACTTTAATCTCAGCACTGGGGAGGTAGAGGCAGGGGGATCTCTGTGAGTTTAAAGCCAGATAAATCTATATAGCAAGTTCTAGGCCAGCCAGGAATATGTAGTATGCTTAACTAGCAACATTCAGTCTCAAAAAAGAAAAGAGCTGGGCAATGGTGGCACATGCCTTTAATCCTAACACTCTCAAGGCAGAGGCAGGCAGATCTCTGAGAGTTTGAAGCCAGCCTGGTTTACAAACCCTGTCTCGATACAACTCCTACCCAGGAAAAAAAGGTAAATGATACTATAGCCACTGACATACTTAATTCATAGCATAGCGGTTCTCAACATGTGGGTCACAACCCCTGACCCTTCCACAGGGGTCACCTAACACCATTGGAAAACATAGATATTTACATCATGATTCATAACAGTAGCAAAATTACTGTTATGAAGTAGCAATGAAAGTAATTTATGGTTGGGGGTCACACAACATGAGGAACTGTATTAAAGGGTCGCAGCATTAGGAAGGTTGAGAACCACTTTTAGAAGACAAACTTGGTGGCATACTTCAAATCCCAGCACTCGGGAGGTGGGCAGGAGGATGAGAAGTTCAAGGCTAGCCTTGACTACATAGAGTATAGGAGGCAAGCCTGGCCTACATGACATGGGTTAGGCCCATGTCAACCTAACCCAACCCAACCCAAAATTAAGTTAGCAAGACGTGGGGGGGGGGCGGGGTGGTGGTGGAACGGGAATTGAGACTGGAGTTTCGAGGATGCTAGGCAAGTGCTCTAACACAGAGGTGCAACTCCAGCTTCCTTTTTTGAGCAGGGTTTTCACTAAGTTTCCTAGGCTGGCCTTGAACTCACTCTGTAACCCAGGAACACATGGAACTTGTGATCCTCCTGATTCAGCCTCTTCAGTAGCTGGGGCTATAGGTCTGTGCCACTAGGTCTGTCTGGCTCAGGTATCACTTTTCTAAATATTAGAAAAATTGGTTGCAAGATATTTACCCCACTAATCAAGAGAGAGGCTGAAATTGAGTTTTGTATTTTAGTGGAACTAGACTGTGATCCAGATGTGCTTGAAATGCATGAAGCTTTAATGTGGTCAAATAGTGTTTTTTTTTTTTCTTTCTTTCTTGTTTTTTTAATTTTAATTTTATTTTTTGAGATAGGGTCTCAATATGCAGCTCTGGCTGTCCTGGAACTATTTAGACCAGGCTAGCCTTGAACTCACAGAGATCCTCCTGCCTCTGCCACCATGTTCAGCTGTAGTCTCCTTTAAAATTCAAGCTAAATATATCTGCAAAGATGCTCGGTGGTTAAGAGCCCTGGCTCTTTCAGAGGACCTGGGATTAAAGGTGTGCGGCAGTAACTGTGCTTAGTGATTTCTATCTTGATAGTCACTGATGCAACCCAGCGGAAGATCACTGTTATGGCAGTATTGCAAGTCTTACTGAAAGAGCTGTATGATGCAACCTCTATAGAAAGGATGGGGCTGACTGAGTCACCAACATAACCTTGGAGGAAGGAGAAAATTCCTCAACACTGACTCACAGCTCGACATTGTAGTGAACTGTGTGTAATATTTCAGTAGTATTTAGACAGTGTACTTATGAAGCTCAGAATACATTTAATGGGAATCCTGGAGTAATTTCTTGCCTGTGACAATGCCCTACGCATCTTCTATAAGCATGTATATAAACACTTGGGAGGCAGAGACAGTAGAGAAGGTCTGAGAGCTCCAGCCCAGGGGATGGATGTCAGGTGCCTAGCATGTACTGAGTCCTGAGTTCAGGTCCCAACTAGGCATGATGATGTATGCCTATGCCTATTTATCCCAGCACTTGGGAGGTATAGGTAGAAGATTCAGGAGTTCAAAGTCATCTGCTACACAGTGTTTGAGGCTAGCTTGGGCTACATGAGTCCCTGTCTTAAAAAAAAATAAGTCAATGGCATAAGATATGGAGTAAAACCAAGCAGGTAATCATTTCCACCTCCACCACTCATCAGAACAATGTGACTACTCTATTTAACCACTTTTTTACTCGATGTTCTCATCTGGAAAATGGGAAAGCCCTACTAAGAATTAAGCGAAGGACTAAATGACACATGAAAAAACACGTAGAACAGTGTTTTAAGAAGGATCAGTAGTGCAAGACTAGCCTAGGCCTCGGGTACAATGTCCTGTCTCAAAACTAAAGAAATAATAAAACATATAATAAGCTTAAGTAGTTGTTTCTGTTATTTTTTTTGCAACATACTATTATTATGCAATAGTAAAGCATCAGCAAGGTTTTTTTTTTTTTTTTTGTCTGCTAAATGCCTTTAGTAATTAAACCTATTTCAAGAGTCAGAGTAGGATGGTGTCAAGGAATGAGGAAGGACTTGTAAATGATAAACCTGAGTCCCAAATAAAAACGACAGACAAGGACAGGGAACATGAAGGGGCGACAAGCTAGAGAGGAAAAAAAAAACAAAACAAAAACCCGATACATCTCAGGGTGGGAAGTGCTCGCTTATTCACAGAACAGCCGCAGCACAGAGGGGCTCAGGACGAGGTTGCCACTGGCCAGGCCAAGCCCGGGACTTAACCCCGGGGAAAGGACATTGGGGAGGCCAGGAGAGACAAAGGCATCTGGCCTGGAGGTGAAGGGGAAGCAGGTGGCTGCGAAGAGCCACGATTCGCAGCGAGCCAGACCCGGACCAGGCCCCGGCTCGAGGGGTGCAGGCGGGTGAGGAGCACAGGGCCCGGACGGCCGCTCGGACGGCCGACAGCGTGGGGAGGCTGGAAGGGCAGAGACGTGTTTCCAGGCGAGCTCAGCATCTGCGCCGACGCGGGGCAGCTCTGGCGGAGAGGGGACCACCGAGTCCCACCGAGTCCCACCGAGTCCCACCGGCCCGAGGGAACTGACACGCAGACCCCGCACCGGTCCCCCGGGGCCCGGCGTGAGGGGAGGACCTGGACGGTTACCGGCGGAAACGGTCTCGGGGTGAGAGGTCACGCGAGGGACAGGCAGCTCCCTAGCCAATAGGAGCAGCGCACAGGGCGGATGCTGCCTCTCATTGGCGGCAGTTGAGACCGACCACTAGCCAATGAGTCAGCCCGGGGGGCGTAGCAGTGACGTAAGCTGCGGAGGAGGCCGCTTCGAATCGGCAGCGGCCAGCTTGGTGGCATGGACCAATCAGCGGCCTCCAACGAGCAGCGCCTTCGCCAATCGGAGGCCTCCACGACGGGGCTGGGGGAGGGTATATAAGGCGCGGCGGCGGCGGCGCGCTCCACACTGGCCAAGACAACACTGACGGGCGTCCTCGGGCCTTCGCGGCGGGGGAGGTAAGCGCCGCGGCCTGCCTTTTCCAGGCCTGCTTCGAGCCCGTGTCGCGGCTCCTCGTGACCCCGGGGCTTCTGTCGCCCTCAGATAGGGACGTCGTCGTCGCGCTCCGTGGCCACCGCCTGTTGCTGGACTCCGAGACTCCCGAGCGACCGCTGAGCGACGGGCCCACAGCGCCGGCAAGATGAAGTGGACTGTGGCGGCGGCGGCGCTGCTGCTGCTGTGCGCGGTGCGCGCCGAGGACGAGGACAAGAAGGAGGACGTGGGCACGGTGGTCGGCATCGACTTGGGGACCACCTATTCCTGGTGAGTGGCGCTTGTCTGGGGCGGGGGGAGAGTGGGGCGTGGCCTCCCGCGCTGGCGTGAGAAAGTGAGGTGCTGATTCCTTCTCTGGGGCGTCTTTCCGCCAGCGTCGGGGTGTTCAAGAACGGCCGCGTGGAGATCATAGCCAACGACCAGGGCAACCGCATCACGCCGTCGTATGTGGCCTTCACTCCCGAAGGCGAGCGTCTGATCGGCGATGCGGCCAAGAACCAGCTCACCTCCAATCCCGAGAACACGGTCTTCGACGCCAAGCGCCTCATCGGACGCACTTGGAATGACCCTTCGGTGCAGCAGGACATCAAGTTCTTGCCTTTCAAGGTCCGATCCGTTTGTTTCGTGTCTTCCCCCCCCCCCCGACGTTGAAGGGGGCGACTAGGGTGGTGGGAATATTTGGGGACTGAGTCTAGGCGGAAAAAACATTCAAACCGCTAAAAGGATGCGGTCGGGGTTTATGTAACGGTTTTAGATGTTGTGGTTTTTAGTATTGTTATAAACGTGACACAGTGTTACAATGTCTAAAAGTTGAAAGACAGACTAAAACTGACGATCTATATCCTATACAGCTGTGTTTAGTTTTAGTCTCGATCTCCCTAAGGGGCCAAAATGAATCAAGCTATGGGAGAGAGGAAATATTTTTTTTTCTCTCTAAAGTTTGTGGTGCCCTTGTTTCAGCTCCGGGAAAATTACCTTTACATTAATTCTTTACCATAGGTGGTTGAAAAGAAAACTAAACCATACATTCAAGTTGATATTGGAGGTGGGCAAACAAAGACATTTGCCCCAGAAGAAATTTCTGCCATGGTTCTCACTAAAATGAAAGAAACTGCTGAAGCATATTTGGGAAAGAAGGTAAATACATGTGTGGAACGATGTTAAGTGTTGGAGGTTGCGGTTGCCTCTGTTGGCTTATATGGGGAGGCCTTCCTGGTTTAAAAGCTTTTAGTCTGACCAGTAACAGCTTTTGTCAGGCATAATGATTTAGTGCTTTGTGGGAGGTCAGGCTAAATGCTAGTCAGTTTCATGAGTTATCATTTAATTCTGTGGTTGTAAAGTGTACGATTTACATCCTTATCAGTAAGCTGGCTTAGGAACTGATGTGGTGCTTTGACTGTGGTTGGTAAGACCGGAAGTAACAAAGTATACTTGAGTGTCTTTGCTGTCTGTCCTTCTAGGTTACCCATGCAGTTGTTACTGTGCCAGCTTACTTCAATGATGCCCAGCGCCAAGCAACCAAAGATGCTGGCACCATTGCTGGACTCAATGTCATGAGGATCATCAATGAGCCGTAAGTGTGGGGCTCAGGGGTCCAGTGTGTTTGCCAGGTAGGGGAGATGGGAACTCGACTAAGCTTTTCCCTCCTCCTCTTCATTCTTACAGTACAGCAGCTGCTATTGCATATGGCCTGGATAAGAGAGAGGGAGAGAAGAACATCCTTGTGTTTGACCTGGGTGGTGGGACCTTCGATGTGTCCCTTCTCACCATTGACAATGGTGTCTTCGAAGTGGTGGCCACTAATGGAGACACTCATCTCGGTGGGGAAGATTTTGATCAGCGGGTTATGGAACACTTCATCAAGCTGTACAAAAAGAAAACTGGGAAGGATGTTAGAAAAGACAACAGAGCTGTGCAGAAACTTCGTCGTGAGGTGGAGAAGGCTAAGCGAGCCCTGTCTTCTCAGCATCAAGCAAGGATTGAAATTGAGTCCTTCTTCGAAGGAGAAGACTTCTCTGAGACCCTGACTCGGGCCAAATTTGAAGAGCTGAACATGGTATGTTCTTTGACAGTGCTGATGATCTGTTTAGACTGTAGGATTTAGGGTACCTGAATGCAGGGTAACTAAACAGTGTCCAGGTACACTGGGTACCACAATAATCACGCCTTTTTTTGCTAGGACCTGTTCCGATCTACCATGAAGCCGGTCCAGAAAGTGTTGGAAGACTCTGATTTGAAGAAATCTGATATTGATGAAATTGTTCTTGTTGGTGGATCTACTCGAATTCCAAAGATTCAGCAGTTGGTGAAAGAGTTCTTCAATGGCAAGGAGCCATCCCGTGGCATAAACCCCGATGAGGCTGTAGCTTATGGTGCTGCTGTCCAGGCGGGTGTCCTCTCTGGTGATCAAGACACAGGTAGATCACTGTCTGCATCTTTCACGTTTGAGTAGCTTAGTGGGAAGACCGTCGTCAGCTGTTGCTTTAGAAAGCTGTAGGGTTAGGAGCAACAGGTACAGTGTTGACAAGCTAATAAAGGTACAGTGATGACAAGATGACAAGACTTGGGTCAGGCTTAATTAAAAATCATTAGAAGCTGTTAATTCATTTGCCCTAAAGTGTTTATGGTTAGAACCTGGGTGAATGACAGAGGGAGATTGCTTGGTAGTGCTTTTATTTTCTAACTAGAATCTAACCTGATTACTTACTTTTCCTTTGCAGGTGATCTGGTACTGCTTGACGTATGTCCCCTTACACTTGGTATTGAAACTGTGGGAGGTGTCATGACCAAACTGATTCCAAGGAACACTGTGGTTCCCACCAAGAAGTCTCAGATCTTTTCCACAGCTTCTGATAATCAGCCAACTGTAACAATCAAAGTCTATGAAGGTAATGACTTATATTCACAAATATTGTGTGGTTTGAAAGAGTGTGACTTTGGATCTAATAATACATCATTAAAATGTCAGGGAAAGAAGTATCTTATTTATTTATTATCTCAATTCAAATGAAGAGATTGCTTAGTGTTGAATTTTAGATTCAGTACTTAGCATTCTTGTCCACTGGCTTTTGGAATACAAATTAAGGGATACAAATTTTTAAGAAATGAGATTTGGTTCAGAGCGGTAGTACCCAGTGAGTTGCTGTTCTTACTCCAATACTGAGTTACTTTTACCTCAATAAAGCTCCCCCCCCACCTCCCCACACATATTCTAACAGGTTGAAGTGTAGGGATACCAGTACGTTATGCTTATCAATAACAAGTTTTTCCTGTTGTTACTCCAGGTGAACGACCCCTCACAAAAGACAACCATCTTCTGGGTACATTTGATCTGACTGGAATTCCTCCTGCTCCCCGTGGGGTGCCCCAGATTGAAGTCACCTTCGAGATAGATGTTAATGGTATTCTTCGTGTGACGGCTGAAGACAAAGGTACAGGAAACAAAAACAAAATCACTATTACCAATGACCAGAATCGCCTGACGCCTGAAGAAATTGAAAGGATGGTTAATGATGCTGAGAAGTTTGCTGAGGAAGACAAAAAACTCAAAGAGCGCATTGATACCAGGAACGAATTGGAAAGCTACGCTTACTCTCTCAAGAACCAGATTGGAGATAAAGAAAAGCTGGGAGGTAAACTTTCCTCTGAAGATAAAGAAACCATGGAAAAAGCTGTAGAAGAAAAGATTGAATGGCTGGAAAGCCACCAAGATGCAGACATTGAAGACTTTAAAGCTAAAAAGAAGGAACTAGAAGAAATTGTTCAGCCCATTATTAGCAAACTCTATGGAAGTGCAGGCCCTCCCCCAACTGGTGAAGAGGATACATCAGAAAAAGATGAGTTGTAGGGCACTGATCTGCTAGGGCTGTAATATTGTAAATACTGGACTCAGGAACTTTCGTTAGGAGAAAATTGAGAGAACTTAAGTCTCGAATGTAATTGGAATCTTCACCTCAGAGTGGAGTTGAAAATGCTATAGCCCAAGTGGCTGTTTACTGCTTTTCATTAGCAGTTGCTCACATGTCTTGGGGTCGGGGAAGGAGGAATTGGCTATTTTAAAAATTGGGGGAAAAGCTAGGTCAGGGTGTGTGTTCACCTTGGAAATGTTCTATTTAACAATTGGGTCATGCACATCTGGTGTAGGAACTTTTTTCTACCATAAGTGACACCAATAAATGTTTGTTATTTACACTGGTCTAATTTTTGTGAGGAGCTTGTAATTATCTGTCTTTTATTTTAGATAACTAAAACTTAAGGCTGGATTCTCAGGTGTGTCTGTCTGTATGTTGGGCAGGGAAGCGGGGGCTTGTGATGTTGCCGGGTGGCACCACGTCCTGGGAATTTGTCTTTGCAGCAGGGCAAAGGCTGTGTGCTTGTTTCCTCCCCCAGGCAAGGTCACTACACAGAGCCCAGGTCCAGTTCTCTAGAACATGATCAAACTCTTACTTCCCCTTGGTAAAATTGCTTTCTGGGGGTGTTTTGTTATTTGGCTTTAGTATTTCAAGACAAGGTCTCTTTGTAGCCCTGGCTGTCTTAGAACTCACACTTAGACCAGGCTGGCCTCCAATTCAGATCCATGTCTCTACCTTGCAGGTGCTGGGATTAAAAGTGTGCACCACCACTGCCCTTTCAGATATTTGTTAACAAGTAATGCTGTGGGGCTGTGGATTCTCTTATGAACAGGTGATGTGCCAGGCTTGTAACTCCAGCTGTGGCAGGAGAATGGCAAGTCCACACCCCACCTAGGGAACCGACGCTGTGGTGTAAACGGTGCTAGGGCATTGCATAGCGAGTGTGAAGCCCTGGGTTTAATACTCTGCTGGAGAAAAAAAAATGACCTGATGACTTACACACTTAAATTTTATTTTTCTTTGTGGTGTAAGTTCACACCCCAGGGTCTTGAATATGCTAAACACTTCCTATCACTGGGGAGTACTTTGGTAATTTATATTTTAAGATTGATAGAAAGTACACATTTATACACACCTTTGACAGAAGCACTCAGGAGCATTTCTGAGGCCATCCTAGTCTACCTAGTGAGCTCTAGGCCAGCCAGAGCTATGTAGAGACCTTGTCTCCAAAAAGCAAAACAAATACACAATGGCCTGAGGATTTACTTCAGTTGGTTGAGAGCACTTGTCCAGCATGTATGAAGCCCTGGATCTGAAACCCAGCACTGCATACTGTGTGTTGTGGCTCAGGCTGGAAGCAGGAGGATTAATGAAATACCAGCTTCAGTTATGTAGTTCACAATGGCTTATGAAGCCTAATTTGGTCAGAACTCCCACTTCTGAAGTGTTTTACTGGTACTGTGGTGGGTTGTGTATAGTAACCTTGAAATGACAAACTTCACTTGATAGTCAAAGGACTGGTTGAGGATTGTTTATAGATGGGCTTCCTCAGAAAAGGGGTGAGCTAGGTAATCAGTCTGATCGATGAGGATTTTGTCCAGTGCTAACATGAAACTCAGTACTGCCCAAAGACAGATGTTTTATAACTGGGCAGCCAGCTGTAAAGTTAGTAAGAATGGTAGATTTGGGGACCTGACAACTCTGTCTTACTCTTGGAATTCATATTTGTGCATTGTCTGATATATTTTGAACACAGCATGGTAGCTCATGCCAGTAATTCCCACATTCAGGAAGCTGGCTGAGGCAGGAGGGTTACAGCAAGTTGAGGTTACAGTGTGAGATCCTACATATCTGTCCACCTTACCCTAAAAAAGAGATGGGCAGGGTTATAATAGAACATGCCTGTAATCCTAGCACTCTGGGATGCTGAGGCAGGGGGATGACAAGTTTTCAACCAGTCTAGGTTGTCAGATTTTTGCCTCAAAAACACTAATAGGCAAGTGTTTAGGCAGGTCTGGAGTGCATCTTAAGTCATGGGGCCAATGCTCAGTCAAATGTTAAAATTGACCTTGTTCGCTTCATGCTGGGCCAAGGGGTGAATAGGAATGATGAGAGGCAATCTTCACTCTTATCCTCCATTGCTAGCACTACTCCCCACCCCCTACCCCGCCCTGCCCCACCCTGAGACATGGTTCCTCTGTAGTTTTGGTGCCTGTCCTGGATCTTGCTCTGTAGACCAGGCTGGCTTCACACAGATCCGCCTGGCTCCTGAGTGCTGGGATTAAAGGCGTGCGCCACCACTGCTGGACACTAGCACTCCTTTTTTTTTTTTTTTTAAGGTCCCACTATGTAGACTAGGCTGGGATTAAAGGCATATACCACTGTACTCTGCCTTTTTTCTTTTTTTTTTTTTTTTTTAGATGGGTAATGTACCCAAGTCTGAACAAGGTTTAGGGGGTGCACACATCATACAATGGCATGAACATCCAGTCAGTGTTTTGCCTGCAGAGTGTCAGGCATAGGATCCCCTGGAACTGGAATTAGAGACAGTTGTCAGCTACCACGTGAGTCCTGGGAACTGAACCTGGGTTCTCTGTGAGAACAGGCTCTTAACTGATAAGCTAACTCTCCAACAGCCCCTTGTCTGCACTTTTTTCCTAATGACTAGCTAATGTATATTAAAAGATTCCAACTGATAAATGTTTACTCCAATATCTAGTTTGGGTATCCACAGATTTTATTGCTAGTAAAACTTTATAATGGAATTGTTTGCACTGGGCTATCCAGTACCAAAGTTAAGTGCAAGATGGAGAATATATATACTTCTTGACCCAGCATGAAGTGAACAAGATCAATTTTAACATTTGAGCTTTGGCCCACAGACTTAATTATACTCCAGACCTGCCTAAACACTTGTCTATGGGTGTTTGGGAGGATATATATGTATATGTATACACACATATACATATATACATATATATATACATAAATTATATATATATTTAAGGTTTATTTATTATGTATACTGTGTTCTGCCTGCATGTGTCCTTGCAGGCCAGAAGAGGGCACCAGATCTCATTATAGATGGTTGTGAGCCACCATGTGGTTGCTGGGAATTGAACTCAGGACCTCTTAACCACTGAGCCATCTCTCCAGTCCATTTTTTTTTTTTTTTTAAGACATGGTTTCTCTATGTAACAGCTCTGGATTGTCCTGGAACTCACTTTGTAGACCAGGCTGGCCTCAAACTCACAGAGATCCACCGGTCTCTGCCTCCTGAGCACTGGGATTAAAGATGTACACCACACAAGATGGATATTATTTTTTGATTAAAAAAAAAAACATCCATTTATCCATCTAGTATGTGAATAGATACTCACTGTTGCAATGTAGAAGTCAGAGGACAACTTCTGGGAGTGGATGCTCTACCACGTGAGTTCCTGGTTTTGAACTCAGGTCATCAGGTTTAAGATTAAGTACCTTTATCTGCTGAGCCATCTCAAAGTCCTTCTTTTTAGACAGCTTGTGGCCCAGCTGACCTTCCAATTTACTATGTAGCTGAAGTTGACAGTTCCTTCTGACCCTCTGCCTCCACCTCCCACATGCAACTAAGGGTGTGCACGCCCCTTTTGGTTAAGGGAATACACCGTGCAGAGTATTTGGCACTGTGACTCTCAGAGGTTTCACTTTTGTAAAAAGTAACAAGTAATAAAAATGTGGGTTTTATTAGTCAACTACAGTCACAATGCAATCGTCATAGATCTCCCCTTCTGTATTCATCCCACCGAACACAAAACAGAGCAACACGTTAGCCTGACTCTCCTCAGGTGACCCACCACCCTGAGTCCCATGCTTGTCCGCAGCATCCCCTTCCTCAGCTTCGCAGCTGAGGATGCCAGACTCCGAGTCTTCATTCGCAGAGGAGGATGTCACTGGCCACGGAACGACACACATGGAGTGGTCCAGTCGGCCAGCAGGTAGGAAAGTATCGAACTGGAGTGACGTCCAATGCTGCTTTTCTAAGTAAGGGGGACAGAGACAGATGTTTCCAGAAACAGTCAATGATTTTCTGCATTAGTTAATCCACAAAGAGGAAATAAAGGGAGAACAGGCTGGGCCAGTGCACACCCGCATTCCAGTGCTCAGGAGGCGCTGCAGGAGGATTGCTGCCATTTTCAGACCAGCCTGGCTACACAGAGAGGCCATGTTTTTCTGTGGGCTTTTTTGGTTTTTTGTTTTGTTTTGTTTTGAGACAGGATTTCTCTGTGCAGTTTTGGTGTCTGTCCTAGATCTCACTCTGCAGACCAGGCTGGCCTCGAACTCACAGAGATCTGCCTGCCTCTGCCTCCCAAGTGCTGGGATCAAAGATGGGCACCACCACCGCCGGGCTCTGTGGGGTTTTGTTTTGTTTTGTTTTGAGACAGGGATTTTTTGTGTAGACCAGGCTGGTCTCAAACTCAGAGATTCACCTGCTTCTGCCTCCCAAGTTCTGGGATAAAAGGCGTGTGTCACCACGACCCAATGAAATCCTGCATCACTTTTCAAAGAATGTTTGTATTTGTTTAAAGACCAGGAGTGAAGCCTGCTCACCTGTGTGATACCTGTACATTGTGTTCAGTGCTCCAGTGGGCGTCATTCCTCCAAACACATACACGTGCTTTCCCACAGCCACGGCGGCGTGGGCAGCACAGCCTGCTGGAACAGCCCCTGTGGGACTAAGCTTCTGCCATTTCATGTCACCTGTCACAAGAAAGAGTTTTGCACATGAGCCAAAATGTGATTTCAAATTATCTGCTGCAAAATGATTACTGAGGGTCATCCACAGGGAGGTGTTCTTTCTTGTTTTTTTTTAAGACAGGGTCTCACTAGGTAGCCCTGATCTGGAATGCCCTATGTAAACCAGGCTGGCCTTGAACTTCTGCCTTTACCTCCCGAATGCTGGGATTAAAGGTGTTGAACACCATGCATGAGTCACAGGAAACCTCTAAGAAGTAACAGAGAAAGGTTCAGTGTGCAGAACTGTTTTTGAGGGAGAGCAGCTTGAATAATTCTCTGATCTGGAGCAGGGATCTACAGTTTTAAAAGGCATCTCATGGGATTCTGATGTCCTTTGGAGTACGCTGAGAAATGTGAAACTTTTAATAGTGATGTCATCTTTAATTGTTCACTGTGTGCATGTACACAGATATGCAGGCACACATGTCCATCTATATGTGCATCTTTTAAACACATTTTTTAAAGATTTTATTGTATGCATATGTATGTTTTGCCTGCATGCTTGTCTGTGCACAACACGTGTGCATGGAGGACAGAGGAGGGTGTTTCATGCCTTGGACTGAAACTACACTGGTTGTGAGCTGCCATGAGGATGCTAGGAATCAAACCCAGGTCCTCTGCAAGATGCCAAGCCACCTCTCCAGCCCCTCCAACAGTAACTTTTACGGGTGCTGGCTATGACTCGTGAACTCTTGTTCAGCCCTATGAGCTGCTATCACTTCTATCTACATCCTTCCTTCTTATAGACGAGCACACAGGGTGAGAAGACAGAGTGACGTGAAAGTGGCAGAGTTGGTCACACCGAGGCTGCGTGGCCTGTGTCCTCTAGGCTGCACTCAGCACTCATTCCCAACACTACTTCTGCAGAACTGTCTGCATGTTTTCCAAGGAGCATTTAAATGAAGTATATACATACCACTGGGGTTTAAATTAGAATCCATCTGGGAAGGAAGAAACAATAGCTAGGAAGTACTTCCTCAGCACAGGAAAATGGGCAGTCTTAGAAAATTATCAGGCCAAGCACGATGGCACACACTTTTAACCCCAGCACTCAGAGGCAGAGGCAGGTGGATCTCTGTGAGTTTGAGGTCAGCCTGGTCTACAGAGCGAGTTGCATGACAACCAGCGCTACACAGAAAGACCTTGTCTCAAAACAATAAGAACCAATCCTGTCCTGTTTGAAACTGCTCAGGAGTGCATGACTCTAGCCCTTGAACTCAGCAGGGGGATCGCCAGTTTGAGACTGAGCTGCACAGCTAGACTCTGTCTCCAAAAAAAAAAAAAAAAAAAAAGGGAATCAAAATCCCTGATTGTAGCCAATGGAGGAATCCCAGCCAGTGAGCCTGCTTCCAAGGACACAGTGCTTTGCACAGGAGTTCTTGTGCCTTCTGCCCATCACCCTTGTTCTGTGGTCTACAGCCAGGCAGACCTTGCTCATCTACTCATCCATCACTCAAGAGCAGACAAGCACTAAGCCACCCTCCAGCAACTTCACCAAGGAAAGAGGAGGTCCCTGCCCCATGCAACTCACATCTAGAAAGACTCAGAAGAGTACAGCCCTCAGAAGTGAAGACAAGCTTCAGGTTCTCTCTAGCTTTCCTTTTTCCAGGGTTTTTGACCATGCAGGCCAACAAACATGCAGTTCTGGTCATCCACCTCCATTATCTGGACCAGAAACTGAACAGGAGCCAAAGCATAAGGAGCTCTGGCTGGGAACACAAACTGCAGGGAAGTGCAGTGGGCGGGCGGGGCCGGAAGGGATGACAGGCCTGCTCATGCTCTCAGTGTTGGGGAATGACTGCTTATTTTTATTTTGCTCTTTTTTAAAAATAGATGAAATCGGGTATGGTGGTGTACACCTCTAATCCCAACACTTTGGAGGCTGAGGCTCGGATCTCTAGGAGTTCAAGGCCAGCTTGGGCTATATAGAGAGCTCTAGGCAAGCCAAGTGTGACCTTGTCTCAGAAAAAAAAAAAAGAAAGAAAGAAAAAATTTAAAAAGATGTATTTGGCTTGGCTCTTCTTGAAGTTCTAGGCTTAATTCCCAGCACCTACAACTATTTGTGACTCCAGTTCCAGGGAATCCAATGCCCTCTTCTGGCCTCTTTAGGAACTACATACATGTGGTTGGTACACAGACATACATGCAGGAAAAATGCCCTTAAACATAAAATATTTTATTTTGTTGTTGTTGTTTTCTGGTTTTTCAAGACAGGGTTTCTCTGTGTAGCCCTGGCTGTCCTGGAACTTGCTCTGTAGATCAGGCTGGCCTCGAACTCAGAGACTTTCCTGCCCCTGCCTCCTAAGTGCTGGGATTAAAGGCGTGCACTAGCACCACCCAGCTAGAAATTTCTTATTTTTAATCATGTGCCTATGTGTGTGTCTACATGTGGGCACGTGCAGGGGTCAGCTGAGACCGGAAGTTCTGAGTACGCTGCAGCTGCCGGTGGGTGCCTGGAATCGAACTTGGAATCGTCCTCTGTAAGAGCAGTCAGTGCTTTAACTGCTGAGCCATCTCTCCAGCCCCAGTTGTTAATTATATTTTTCCTTCTTTCTCCTTCAGGTCTGTCTGTCTGTCTATCTACCCACCTAACTCACTTATTTGGGGTGTACAGTGTTTTGTCTGGTCCCCCCCCCCCGCCGGCCCTGTGGGTGGTGGGAAGCCCATGTGCCTCACGGCTGAGCTCTCTCCAGCCTCGTGTCCCTTAGTATCCAGACCTTGCTTCATGGAGTCCAGGAAAGACTCTAACAGCCGCTCAAGTTACCAACACAGAAGATGAATTCTTTCCGAGTGCATTTTAAAGACTTTTGAACACATCAGCCCCCTGGCCCTCCAACACACTTACTTATATCGATGCAATGGAGGTCATCAAAGAACTTGTCCCCTGCTAAGCCTCCATGGATGAAGAGTTTTGTCCCCGCTGCCACCATCACATGGCCATGCCGGGGAGACGGAGGACTTCCATGTGTCTCTGGCTGAGACCACGTCAAAGTGTCTACGAAAGTAAACACACTGACACCAGGTGGCATGCTTCTTCAGGCTCCTCCACAGCAAAGGTGCCCCAAGAGTCATCGTGGGGCCTTCCCTCTGACCTACCAGCCAAGATCTCCATCCTTCCACCCAACCTCTACTTGGACACTTCCGGGCTGGGGACCGCAAAGCCAGTGACTGGCAGGCTGGCCCTCAAGTCTGGGCCCTACGGAGCTATTTCTTGCTTTGGATTGAAAAATGTGTCCTGTAAGCTTTAACCCAGAACTGTTAACATAAAGGTGTGTGCTGCTTCTGTGAAAAGCCTTGGGAGGCGTTTTGTTTGTTTTCTCTCTCTTTGCTGTGGCAGTTTGTTTTCCAGGGGTACAGGAGATCAAGTGCAGGGCTGCACGGACGGAGCACAGCCTCACCACCGAGCTGCGTTCAGCCCGGAGCCGCCGTCTTTTGGTCCCTGTGTTTGTTTTTTGAGACTGGGTCTCACTGTGTAGCCGTGGCTGGCCTGGAACCATGTAGACCAGAGATCTGCCTGCTTCTGCCTCAGAGTGCTGGGATTAAAGACATGCACTAATCAACCAAGCTTGATTGACTAATTTAAATAAATTCTTAAAAAAAAAACTATGTATTTTTTTTTTTAAGATTTACTTATGGCCGGGCAGTGGTGGCGCATGCCTTTAATCCCAGCACTCGGGAGGCAGAGCCAGGCGGATCTCGGTGAGTTCGAGGCCAGCCTGGATTACCAAGTGAGTTCCAGGAAAAGCTGCAAAGCTACACAGAGAAACCCTGTCTCAAAAAACAAAAAAACAAAAAAACAAAAAAAAAAAAGAAAAGAAAAGAAAAAAAAAAGATTTACTTATTTATTATGTATACAGTGTTCTGTCTGCATGGCCAGAAGAGGGTATCAGATCCTATTACAGATGGTTGTAAGCCACCGTGTGGTTGCTGGGAATTGAACTCAGGACCTCTGAAAGAGCAGTCAGTGCTCTAACTGCTGAGCCATCTCTCCAGCCTCCTTGATGTATTTTGTATGTGACAGGTTTCATGTATCCTCATCTAGGCCTGATCTCACCTGCTGGGATTATGGACACACATCTGCCATCATGCTTGGTTTGTGTGGTGCTAGGGACTAATGTGGATGGGGTTTGGTGCATGCTAAGCAAGTAGTCTACTTAGTTCAAATCTTTTTTCAAGACCCTGTTTCCTGTGTGAGAGATAAGGGAGGCTGAGGCGGTCCTGGCCAGGTAGGGAGCCCCCGGACCCCCACACCCGTAGTCCATACTTGCGTCAAATACGTGCAACTTCACATCCTGCACAGGCTGGGCACCTCGCTCTCCTCCCCCAAAAACATACAGCTGGTTTCCGATCGCTGCCGATGATGTGTGGAATGTTCTTGGGGATGGTGGTGGGCTGCTCACTTCAGGCGTGGTCCAAGTCCTGGTTTCTAGTCCAGAGAGAAAATAAGCAAGACCTGGGTGAGGGCCTTCTGACTTTACTGCTAATTTCCTGAGGTACTGGGGATCCACATCTGCAGACCCTGCCCGTGACTCTTGGTAGGGCTTATCAGGGTCACCTTTGTACCCTAGTCTCTAAGGAGCACAGCATGGCATGGTGTGGCATGGCCCGCATGGCACGACTTCAGGCAGGGGACTCATACTCTCCAACGCCAAGGAAGAACAGGATGATGTCAGAGGTCGTCCAGACAGACCAAATTCCCCAAAGCTGAGGAGCCGTAAGTTCAATGAGGAGCGGGTCTTCCCACTCCGCTGACAGCTCTGCCTCTGCCATGCAGGAGCCCAGCAGCGCTAAAATCCATTCCCACTAGATGCCAGAGGCCAAATGTGACAAGTTGCCTAGAAAATGTGGCCTAGAAAAAGAAAGACTAGCTGGAGAGATGGCTCAGAGGTTAAGAGCACTGGCTCCTCTTCCAGAGGTCCTGAGTTCAATTCCCAGCACCCACATGGTGGCTCACAACCATCTGTAACGGGATCTGGTGCCCTCTTCTGGCCTGCAGACATACATGCAGATGGAGCACTCACATACATAAACTACATTAAAAAGACAATATAGAAAAAATAGACAATATCGCTGCAATTGTAGAGGCACTAATAATAACCCTACTGAATAATAAGTAACAAATAAAGGTCAGTTTCTCCCTTCTCAGTGGGAACTGAAGCCAAACTACATTGTTACTTGCTTAAGGTGGTATGGCTAGCAAATGGCTGTGGGCTTTAGATACATTCCATATATAGATTAAGGATTTGTTTATTTATTTATTTGAGTGCTCTATCTGCATGTACACTTTATGCCAGAAGAGGGCATCAGAACCCACTATAGATGTTTGTGAGCCACCATGCGGGTGCTGAGAATTGAACTCAGGACCTCTGGAAGAGCAGCCAGTGCTCCACTGAGCCCTCTCTCCAGCCCCAATTTGAACAGTTTTAATAATATCATGGTCTGTGCCTTTTCTACCATTCTGTCTTAAAAACAAAAAATATATATCACCACATGGAGTGTATACAGAGTTTCTTTCCTTCCAAAATAAAACATGAATGTTATAGGAACAGATGCACTAACTCAGCACCTTCTCATGCAAGATGGTAGGCCTGAGCTATTGTGGGATATCTGTATACTGTGTGAATATATATTACTGTGATTGGTTTAATAAAGAGCTAAATGGCCAATAGCAAGGCAGGAGGTATAGGTGGGACTTCCTGGCAGAAAGGAAAGAGGAGATAATCGAGGCTTGAGGAAACCCCAGGAGACACGGAGAGGAAACGGGGTACAAGATAGGAGAGAGGTAATGCCATGTGATAGAATGTAGATTAATATGAATGGGTTAACATATAAGAGCTAGTTAGGAACAAGCCTAAGCTACAGGCCGAGCTTCATAGTTAATAAGAAGTCTCCATGTCATTATTTGGGAGCTGGCTGGGGGGACAGAAAAAGACTCGTTACATATAGTGTCCAATGTGGGGCCCAAATATCCACATAGGGCCTAAGAAAGCGGTCTCTTGGGTAGGCTTGGCATACAGAGGCAGGGCTCTTTTAAGAGGCCCTGCTGCTGTGGGATGTTCTGTATGTCCTGTGGGAGCCCATTCTCGGGTTCCTAGTGGCTTTACCCAGCAGGTCCACATAGAGGATGATTAGGACCACGGCCTGAGTGCAGGTGTCTGAGATGGTCTGCACTTGGCTATGCTGTGGGATGGTCTGTATGTCAAGTTGCTCTGATTGGTCAATAAATAAAACACTTATTGGCCTGTGGCTAGGCAGGAAGTATAGGCGGGACTAAGAGAGGAGAAATAAAAGAACAGGAAGGCAGAAGGAGTCACTGCCAGCTGCCACCCTGACAAGCAGCATGAAAAGATGCTGGTAAACCACGAACCGCGTGGCAGGGTATAGATTTGTGGAAATGGATTAATTTAAGCTATAAGAACAGTTAGCAAGAAGCCTGCCACGGCCATACAGTTTGTAAGCAATATAAGTCTCTGTGTTTACTTGGTTGGGTCTGAGCGGTTGTGGGACTGGCGGGTGAGAGAGATTTGTCCTGACTGTGGGCAAGGCAGGAAAACTCCAGCTACACCCTGCTTTGCAGCAGAGCACTTGAGCAACTTGTGTGCCAGGTAAAAGTGCCTGCCACATCGTGGACACAGCAGCTTCCCAGAGTTGGAGTGGTAAACAGGTTGGTATGATGCTAAGCTCTCAGGGAATCCACGGGGTGCAGAGCTAGCTGCCAGAGCCGCACACAGCTGGTGTGGCTGTTTAGGGTTTGTCTTGAGGTTGAAGAAGGTGCACAGTAAAGTGGTCCAGACAGAGAAAACCTTTAAACAGATACAGTAAAAAATGGGTATAGACAGTCATAGAAAAAAAAAAGTCTTTAAAGAAAGAGTAAAGTAATATAAAAAGAATAAGCCATGAAAAGATGTGAAATACACAGAACATCTAGACCCTGTATGGTGTGTGGTGGTATTGTGTTCCCCAAAATATTGTGTGTACCCTAATAAACTTATCTGGGGTCAGAGAACAGAAAAGCCACTAGATACTTAGGATAGGCAGCGGTAGCACATGCCTTTAATCCTAGCATTCCAGAGGCAGAAATCCATCTGTTCAAGGATACAGCCAAGCATGGTGACTCATGCCTTTAATCCCAGAAAGCCAGCCTTTAATCCCAGGGAGTGACGGTAGAAAGGAAAGATAGAAAGGCGTGAAGACCAGAAACTAGAAGCATTTGGCCTGGTGAAACTTTTGGCTGGTTAAGCTTTTGGCTGGTTAAGCATTCAGGCTTTCGAGTAGTTCAGCAGAGACCCATTCTGGATGAGGACTGAAAAGCTTCCAGCCTGAGGAAACAAGATCAGCTGAGGAACTGGCAAGATGAGGTAGCTGTGGCTTGTTCTGTCTCTCTGATCTTCCAGTATTCACCCCAATAACTGGCCTCAGGTTTGATTTTATTAATAAGAACTTTTAAGATTCCTGCTACAATGGTGCTTTGTTGACTTTGAATTTTTTAAATGCTAATGTACAAAAAACAATAGCTGTCGAGGGACATTGGATTATGGAAACTACTAAATTAAACCAACATATATATTTTAAGAATGTCTTAATTTCAAAATGAAAGTAAAAAAACATGTTGCATTGGAGGAGAGGTTGTACCTTTGTTTCCACAGAAAAGAAAAAGATATGGCTCTCTTCAAAATTAATAAAGATCAGATTTGATTGGGGAACACCTCCTGAAAATCTTGGCTACAGATATAAAAAAGAAACCACGAAAGACTACAGGGCAGCTGACGTATATGCTGATCCCTATGCTATGGGAACAGCTGAGACTGGATGAATCTTGTTGGCTACAGAATCCTCATGACTTATTATTAAATGCCATCCTTTCATATGGCATAGGTAGAGGTTTGGTTATACAGTTCAAAAAGACTTATAAAGTTGACAGATGCCTTCTACCTGCTCAAACATAAAACAAAAAATCATCTTTGACTGACTTGCGCACACTGCATATTTCATACTTGTGTTAATGCAGATATGTATGTTAACTTTAAAAGTATGAATGTTTTCAGAAACCAGACACCAATGAAAACAGATAGCCCAGGTGATCCAGCCTCTCAGAATGCCTCTGTTGCAGTTATCTCAAAATTCTGCATCCAAAACAACTTCAGGGCTGCTGGCTGAGATGGTCCAGCCTCACAAACTAACCAGCCAAGACTTCAGATAAGCTCTACACTTTCCCATCACATAGAGACTAAACAACAAATAATACAGCTAGCTCTCTCAGGACTTGACCATTATGCCAGTTTTCTCAGGGTCCCCTGAGGACGTCATCAAGCCAGACAGGAAGCAGTCTAGAGAACATGACACCCACCTTGCCAAGAGGTGGGGTAGGTGGTTTTTGGTTGTTTGGTGGGTTATGGATGCTTGTAATCATTTAGGGGGGTTGGTTACAAGTCGTTGTTGGTCATGGTCAGGAAAAAAGCTGAACAAAGGAGATTAGATTCAGGGATCTGTTACTGAAGGTAAAAAGCGGAGATACAGAATGATGGGATAAAAGGGTGGATTGTTGAGTCTACTTTTTAAAAAGATTTATTTATTTATTACATATATAAATATCATATATGTATATATTATTTATTATTACGTATGCAGATATCATTACAGATGGTTATAAGCCACCATGTGGTTGCTAAGAATTGAACTCAGGACCTCTGAAAGAGCAGCCAGTACTCTTAACCTCTGAGCCATCTGTCCAGCCCCGCCAAGTCTACTTTTTTTTTTTAAAGATTTATTTATTTTTACTTTATGTATGTTTTGCCTGCATGTGTATCTGTGTAAAGGTGTCAGAACTCCTGGAGCTGAGATTACAGATAATTGTGAGCTGCCATATGGGTGCTGGGAATTGAACCTGGGTCCTCTGGAAGAGCAGCCAGTGCTCTTAACCACTGAGCCATCTCTCCAGCCCCTTGAGTCTAATTTTTTTTTTTTTCCCAAGACAGGGTTTCTCTGTGTTGTTTTGGTGCCTGTCCTGGATCTCACTCTGTAGACCAGACTGGCCTCGAACTCACAGAGATCCGCTTGGCTCTGCCTCCCGAGTGCTGGGATTAAAGGCGTGCACCACCGCCGGGCGAGTCTACTTTTGAACAACTATTAGTCTCAAATATTTTAAATTGATATGGATTTTTATATGTTGATACAAATTTAAGGTTATTTTTGTTATACTGTATATATGTTTTTACTCTGGTTTGGGGTGTTGTACCTATAAGTTCATTTTAAAACATAATGCAAAGCTCTAGTCCTTAAACACTATAAAGATAATTAAGAATCACAGGTTAGTAGTTGTGGAGTTGTGGGATATTTGTACACTGTGTGAAGATATATTATTGTGATTGGTTTAGCCAAGAGCTGAACAGCCAATAGCTAGGCAAGGGGTACTTCCGGAAAGAGAGAAAGGAGAGAGGAGATAATCGACGCTTGAGGAGATCCCAGGAGACACGGAGAGGAAACGGGGTGCAAGATAGGAGAGGTAATGCCGTGTGATAGAATGTAGATTAATATAAATGGGTTAGCATATAAGAGCTAGTTAAGCACAAGCCTAAGCTACAAGCCGAGCTTTCATAATTAATAAGAACTCTCCATGTTAATATTTGGGAGCTGGCTGGCAGGACAGAAAAAAAACCAAGCTCTTGATCCTTCCCATGGTGCTCACTCACCCCTGAGAGCTATATGGGAGATCAGAAGCTTATGAAGGTCTCTGGAGAGTGGATCAGAGGACTGAGGCCTGATCTGTCAGACTCCCACATTAGCTCCACCACAACCAAATACTAGTTCTTGTTAGAAAAACTGCCTTCTGCAAAAGATCTGCATTCAACATACAAAATGCTACACAAGGCATGTACAATACATGTGAGAGTCAACAAGAATGTGCAAATGGAACGGGCCTCGGCCCTCATCAGAGCGAAATGAACCCTCTCTAGAGCTGCAGATCTCGGGCAGGGCTTGAATGACAGAAATAAGTCCTGGGTACAGTGGCTCACGCTTGTAACTGCAGCATTCGGGAGGATGAGGCAGGAAGACCGAGAGCCTAGACTCTCTAGCAAGACAATCAGCAAAAACAAACAACCAAAATAAATAAAATATGTAGGCAGACTTTCCTGTCCTGACAGTCAATTCCCAAATAGCCACACAGAGACTTCTTATTAGTTATAAATGCTTGGTCAATAGCTTAGACTTATCTTTAACAAGCTCTTGTAACTTAACCCATTTCTATTCATCTACGTGCTGCCCCGAGGCTCATTTACCTCATCTATGTACTTTTCATGTCGCTTCTTCTGAGTCTGGCTGGTGACTCCTCAGCCTCCTCCTTCTTCTTCTCTTAGTCTGGCTCTACCCACTAACCTTATCCTGTCCAGCTATTGGCCAGTCAGCTTCTTTATTAAACCAATCACAGTAACATCTATTCACACAGTGTAAAGTAATGTTCCACAAAAAAATTAAATCAAATCAATTTCTCTGATAGGAGCTTCCCAGAGTTTCACTGTTTGTTTTTGTTTTTTGTCTCATGACAATGTTTTACTACATACCCCTGGCTGGCCTCAAACTCATAGAGATCTGCCTGCTTCTGCCTTCAGAATGCTGGGATTATAGGCGTGTACCACTGTGGGTTTTTTGTTTTGTTTTTAAATAAATGCCATTACCCAGAGTCTAAAAGAAAGGGTCCCAGCACTTGTGAACTCAGCACTTGGGAATCTGAGGCAGGAGCCCTGGGCTGTAGAGCACACACATACACACTGCCATCTTTTTCTTTCTTTTTTTTTCCCCAGACAGGGTTTCTCTGTGTAGCTTTGCACCTTTCCTGGATCTCACTCTGTAGCCCAGGCTGGCCTTGAACTCACAGAGATCTGCCTGGCTCTGCCTCCCGAGTGCTGGGATTAAAGGCGTGTGCTACTACCACCCAGCAGCTACACTGCCGTCTTTTTAAAGGTGGACTTCTAGAACTGATTTCCACTTTTCAAATTCTGTCTGGATCAATACAGCAACTAACAGAGGTGCATTTGATCCCTGGGACCCACATGGTGAAAGGAGGCAACTGGCTTCCACATGAATACTACTGAATGTGTATGGTCTCTCTCATGCTCGCGCGTGTGTGTGCGCGCGCACGCACATACACACACACACACACACACACAAATTTAAAAATGTAAAAAGAAAAAAATCTAAAAATTCCTATTTCTATGAGGTCAGCAAGGTAAAATAGGTTAATTAGGGCAATTCAAATATACTGTAACATAACTGCATCCATATGTGTATGTCTACTCACCAGGATTCAAGACTTGCAGACAATTCCGGTTTCCTGACTGGTCCGCACCCCCGAACACCCAGATGCAGTGAGGTGTGCAGGAGGGGGTGAAGCTGGCATGCTCATACCGAGGCAAGAGGCCTTCCCTGGTGGCCGCGGCCCACCGCTGTGTTCCTAGGAAACATTTGCCCAGTCCTTAGACGGGACGTCAGCTGGTAATTCTGGCTGACAAACGCGGGAAGGGAAATCATAAACACCAACCGTCAGTCCTTAAAGGGAGCATGTTCAAACCGAAATACCGAAATGTTGTTCTCTAGCACACACTTGCAGGCTGTCTGCCTGACCCATGAAGCTTCTTTCACGGAAACTGTCCAACTGTCTCCATTCTTCCTCCCAGAGTCCAGGTGACATATGGACAGCACTAACTTGCTAGTCATAACTAACGGGACTAGAGGCAGCTGCTGGACTCCATGGGCCGCTTGGATCCAGTTTCCATTCTCTCAGCAGCCTGGGCTGCTATTTTCTGTCCTTAGACCCTGAAAAACACCCCTGATATCTATATACATCTCAATCTCCCCCACCACCATTTTAAGTGACTAAGTGATCTCTGGGCAAACAGAGAAATGATGCCTAAACCAACTAATTCTTTTAGTTAGCAAATCACTAATCTAGGACCTTACAAGTATCATGCTGCTGTTAGGTAATCACAACTGCAAATGAAGCCGGTTAGTAATCTCTATGTAATAGGATACTATGGTCCAAATGGCTTTGCTGAGGTCACCATGGTACTGATAACTTGTAATAAAGATGTAATTGAAGCTGGTATGGTGGTCCAGGACCCCAGTACTTGGAAAGTAGAGGCAGAAAGGTTGTGGGTTGTAGTCTGGGCTACGCAGAGAATCTAGGCATAGGAAGATGCTGTCACAGACAGACAGACAGACAGACAGACAGACAGACAGTCACAATATAACTGAGCTAAAAGGTAAGCTTCTTGAGTGCTGAAAGGGACTTAAGGTATCTTGGCCTAGTGCTGGGAGCAGAGATTCAATTGCCTGGATAGTATAAACAGAGACCGTGGTAACTCTGTGGGTGGAAACCCTGTCACTAGGTGACACTCCAGCTCTAAATAACTGTTGCCACGTAGCCACGCAGGAGGCAAGATGCCAGACCTCCTAAAATTATTATCAGAGGCCCAACCACGGCAATTTAGAATTTTCTAGTCTGTTTCTTATGTGTATGTATATACACATTTGTGCCACAGCACCTGCATGGAGGTCAGGGAACAACTTTGGAAAGTTCAATTTCTTCCTTCTACCAAGTGTGCTTCAGGGATCAAACTCAGAGGAGGCTGGGCAGCAGGTACCTTGACTCACTAAGCCAGCTCACAGCCTCATTTCTGTTATTTCAATCTTGACTCATTCACCGATCAAGTGTGCATGCTAAATTGACATAGTTGGGGCTGGAGAAAAGGCTCAGTTGTTAAGGGCACGTGCTAATCTTGCAGACGACCCAAGCTCAACTCCCAGCCTCCATGTAATCCAGCTCTAGGGATCCAATGTTTGTGGCCTCCATGGGCATTGGCACTCACATGCATATACCACACCAGACCCCTCCACACACATGCATATTGAAACCAGTAGGATAGTGGGCTGATTAATGGCTTAGCAGTTGAGAGTGGTGACTCCAGATGCCCAGGCTCAGCTCCTAGCACCGCGGTAGCTCACAACTCTCTGTAACTCCAGTTCCAGTGGCTCCAACTCTTTCTGTAGTGTACATACATACATGCAGGTAAAACACTAATACACATAAAATATTTTTCTTAAAATAATCCCTTAAGCCAATCATCTCTGTTTAAAAAAATAAATAAAACAGCTGGGTGGTGGTGGTGCCTTTAATCCCAGCCCTCTAGAGGCAGGTAGATCTCTGAGTTCAAGGCCAGCCTGGTCTACAAAGTCAAGGCTATACAAAAAAACCCTGTCTTAAAAAACTAATTAAATAATTATAATACAACAAATCTTTAAAATTTTACAAAGTTGTCCTCTAATCTCTATGTGTGCTATGCACATGTACAAAATAATAAATGTAATAAAATACTAATATTTGGACTGGGTGTGATAGCACACAGCTTTAATCCCAGCTCCTAACACTTGGGAGACAGAGGCAGGTACATCTCTGTCAGTTCAAAAACAACATGGTCTACATATCCAGGATAGCCAAGGCTACATAGAGAAACTCTGTCTGAAAAAAACTAATATATAGCTAGGCAGTGGTGGCTCATGCCTTTAATCCTAGCACTTGGGAGACAGAGGCAGGTGGACCTCTGTGAGTTGAAGGCCAGTCTGTTCTACAGAGTGAGTTCTAGGACAGTCAGGGATATACAGAGAAGACCTGTCTTAAAAAAAACAAAAAAAAAACCCCACATATATATATATGTGTGTGTGTATGTGTGTGTGTGTGTGTGTGTGTGTGTGTGTGTGTGTGTGTGTATTATAACAGAAATGCTATATGGCCATAGCCAAACATAGATGTGGTTCACTAATTTTCAACTTCTGCCTTTTGTATAGCAGTATAGCACATAGTAATAATTTGTTCACAGCTTCATTCATTCATTCATTCATTCATTCATTCATTCATTCATCAAATTACAAAGTGCTTGCTCTGGCTACATGCTCTAGCAGTTTCTGGGGATACAATTATGAGTTAAAAAGGCTCCCCTCTTCTGGCCTGCAGGGATACATGCAAACAGAACACTGTATGCATAATAAATAAATAAATCTTAAAAAAAAAAAAAAAAAGGCTCACTCTCTGTTTCTGAGAACCTTAAACTCCTGTGGGAAGTACACGAAGTAATCACATGTGCTAAGATCTGTGAAGGGGGAGATGGGAGAGCACACATGAAAACCAGAGTTTGGTCGTCAGCTTACATAGGCCAGGTGGAGCAGCACAGATTTGTGATAGTCACTTGAGAGATGAAGGCAGGAGAATCAGGAATTCAAGGTCTTCCTCAGCTAGTTCCACATCCACAGGGATTTCAAGTCCAGCCTGAGCCACACGAGACTACATTAAAACAAAGTAACACTCCCCCAAACCAAAGAGTAACACTTTCTGGGTAGGTATGGAGTATGCACTGCAGAGTGATCCAACATGGAAGCCAGGAGGCTGGTGTGAAAATGACCCCAAGCCTAGCTGGAAGCTAGTGGTGCGAACTATGGAAAGGGACAAACCGGGCAGGAGACAAAGTCAGGGCCTGATGATTAATCAGAATGTTGACAGGAGACAGGGAGGAGACATGGGAGTCACTGATGCCTCCTAAGACAGTTAATAAATATCCAATTTCTAGATTGCTGGGGCTCGCTACAGACTCTTCCCAACAAGGATGCACTGAACAGGTGGGCATGTGCTAGAGTCAGCAGAGACCTTGGGAGCCAGAAAAGACATTCCTCTCTTTAAGAGGAAAACCCTGTGTCTGGTGTGAGTTGGTATTATTATTATTTTTTTTTCAGAGCTGAGGACTGAACCCAGGGCCTTACGCTTACTAGGCAAGCGCTCTACCACTGAGCTAAATCCTCAACCCCGAGTTGGTATTATTATTATTATTATTATTATTATTATTATTACAATTATTATTACTATTTTGAGACAGGGTCTATGTTTTCCTGGCCTGGCACTTCTATATAGGCAAAGCTGGCTTTGAACTCCTGGGGGTTGTCTTACCTCTGCCTTCCTAGTCTGGTTTTGAAGATGTGTACCACCACACCCAGCAGAGTATTTTTGAGTGCTCTGCAGCATTGATCTTACCCAGATCCATAGTGTGCACATCTGAGAAGCTCTGGTTCGGATTTGCTCCCCCTACAATGAAGACCTTCCCTCTCTTGTCATCACCAACTGGGGGCAAATATGAGCAGCTGTGGCCAACTCGAGGGCAGGGTTTGTCTCCAGGGCGAGTCAAAGTGTACCTGCCAAAGGGAAGATAGATTCAGGAGGCCTGTGTGAAGATAGTCTTCCATTCCTCACAAAATGGTCACCAGAAAGGTCTGGTACACATACTGATGCTTTACATTTTATTGCTGCTATTGTACACGAGCATGTGCATGGTGTCTAAGTGCCACAGTGCAGGTGTTGAGGGCACATGAAAACTCTACAGAGCTGGTGTCTCCTTCTACTTTGATGTGGGTTCCTGAGATGGAACCCAAGTCATCAGGCTCGCTGGCCAAGTGGCTCCCCTGCTGAGCTGTCCCACTGCTCCACACTGGATTCAGCGAAGCATCACATCCTGACCAGCTACAGTCCCTTCCCTTTGCCCAGTCCCTTCCCTTTGCCCAGGACCTTCCCTTTGCCCAGGACCTTCCCTTTGCTCGGTCTCTGACTTTTCAATTTTGCCTGGACTTTTGACTCCCATGGAGCTCTGTGGTAGACAGGATTGTGGCAGTTTTTACCTTCAAAGGGAGTTGTGAAGACTCAAACAGCTTGCAAGGTCGCAGGGAGTGAGTCAGTAAACAATGCCAGGGCATTATCATATTCATATCACATTATATTCATATCATATCATATTCATATCATATTCATAGGGGCAACTATGATGCCAAGGCCCTGGCGAACAGCCAGTGTCTCCCTGTGGAGAAAATTCTCCAGAACTCATGGATTAAGCCCCATAAGGATTATATGAAATCCATTAAGAGCCTTTCCAGGCTTGGAAACCTCAAACAAATGGAAGCTAAACCTAGGATTCAAAGCTGAAACAGAGGATCAGGCATTCCCCGATACATTTATTTTGATTTTGAACAGAAAAAAATGCAACTCAAGCTTCCAAGTTGGAAATAAACCAACCAAGGGGGTGGAGATGGCTCAGAGGTTAAGAGCACTGGGTACTCTTCCAGAGGACCTGGGTTCAATTCCCAGCAACCACATGGTGGCTCACAACCATCTACAATGAGATCTGGTGCTCTCTTTTGGCAGGCAGGGATACACGCAGACAGAACACTGTATACATAATAAGTAAATAAATATTTAAAACAAAATTTAGTTTGAGACAGGGTCTCAGGCAATCTAGGACTCCAGATAGCCCAGGATGACCTTAAGTTCCTGATGCTCCTGACCCCACCTCCCAAATGCGGGGTTACAGGCCTGTGCCAGGGCACTCAGTGAGTAAGAGCAGCTCCTGGCAATTCCCGGGTCCTGTCTTATTTGAGCTCTCTGATGGTGGCACTCCTGACTCCTCCCACTTTCCTGTACCTTTTCCAGAACCTGGCTTCTCCACACCTCTTCCTCTGGCTATGCGCTCACCTTCCGGCAGCTGTTTCCTCTTCTCTCTGATCCCTTTCCCACCAGCCCCTCGGAATTCTCACTCTCCTAGTATCCTTTCCCTCCGTCTGTGCTTGCTTTTCTGGTTCACTTCATCTGTCCTGGTGGTTTCTATGGACACCCATCTCTGTCACTATCAGTGATTTCTGGATCTTTCCTCCTTGCTCAGATCTGTTCTGACATTCAGATTTGTGTATCCCATCTCCTGAAGGATGGCTAACAATGTCCCATGCATGCTGCTCACAAAGCAACAACCTTGGCTTCATTTCCTTTGTGGATCTCACTAGCCATCAGTACTATTACTGTAGGTTGACTTTAATAGTTGAGGAACAGAGGTGTAAAACAGTTAAGCATATGAGCACTATATTCAAGAATAAAAGCTGGGTGGTAGTGGCACACGTCTTTGATCCTAGCACTCAGGAGGCAGAGGCAGGAGGATCTCTGTGAGTTTTCGGCCAGCCTGGTCTACAGTGCAAGTTGCAGGACAGACAAAGCTACACAGAGAAATTCTGTATCAAAAAACCAAAAACCAAAAAAGGATAAACATCTAGAAAGATGCCAAGTGAGACAGAGCGTTCCCGGCCCTCACAGCCCTCATGGACCAGTGGGTGAAAGGACCACTTAAAAGCTTCAGGAATATCTTTTTCAGTGCTTTCACAGCCAAAGAATAGTTTTAATATAAAAGTTCTTTTTGTCTTTTTTTTTTTTTCCTAGACAGCATTTTACTCCATTGCCCAGGCTAGCACTGAACTCCAAGTGGCCGTCTGGTACCTGAGTACTAGATGGCCTGTTTTGAAAAAAAAAACAAGGTCAATCTTGGTGGCTATGCCTGTAATGCCTGCACTTGGGAGGCTGAGAAAGGAGATTGCTGAAAGCTAGGCGCCAGCCTGGGCTACATGGGTCTGTCTCAACAGCAAAGAAAACAGCAAGAGTATGTGAAGGTAGTTGAAACTGAACAGACAGGCAGAAACAGACTGATTACACAGGACCTCGTTAAGGTGCCCGCTTTGTCTTGTTCAGTGCTGAGGATCTAACTGGGGTGCTATACATGTGAGGCAGAGCTCTCCAAAAGAGCTGCATTCCCAGTTCTCTAGACGGCTTTACCCTAGAACACACCTCCAGCACATGGGTGATGGCTCTGCGGCAAGACAGGCCATGGGAGCAGGCACGGAAGCACACTTGAGTCCTGTGGGGACACTGCACCTCTCTGCAAACTCTGTGAGCCCCTCAGTGTGGGCCAGACTCCACCACCTGCTGTCTCTGACTTCACTACAGAGGGACTATCTGCCTGTGGACTTCTGGAGCCTGGGGAGCAGCCACCGATGTTAGCCAGTGTGAGCTGCTGAATGAAGGGTTTAACAAGCAGCCAAGGGACACTGAAGCCAGTACAATCCAAACTCAACTCCCTGAAACCTTAAGAATGAGCCACAGCTCAGGGGAGGACCTAAGAAAAGGGTCCGAGGATGCCAGATGGCCAGTGTTTCATTCCTCTGGTAAACAGAGTTTAATAAAATGAACAGCTGCTCTGTGATAATTACTGCCCACCTATCTTTCCTCTGAAGACCTTCTCAGACTCTTTGAGTCTAATTACCAGTTTCATTGCTACCCCTTCTTGGAGATGCTCAAATGTATTAGTAAACTACATGTCTACGAAACAAAAACTCAAGCTCTTGTGCGTGTCTGAATCCTTCCTTACAGACCATGTAGCTTTCCTGGGCTTGTCTCCAGGCTCCAAGACTGGCAGCTGCTTCATGACGCCCTATGCAGAAGAGAGGAAGGCAGTGTTCAGGCGTCTTCCTACAACACAACAAATCCGGCGGGCCCCTCACAAACCGTTATTAGATTGTGGAGGGGCTCAGTGGTAGAGCACTTGCCCAGCATGAGCAAGGCTCCAGGTTGGACCCCCAAACTGGGAAGGAACAACCACAAACCCCACCAAACCTTTGAGTGTGAACCTTCTGCCTTCTGGCAAACGTGAATCAAGAGCACCACACTTAGGGGTGAATCCTTTTTGTTTTGAAGCAAGAGCTTCGGTAGTCTAGGCTGACTTCCAGCTCTGGACAGTCCTGTCCGAGTCTCTTCAGTACTTGAACTGCAGCCACTAGATCCAGCCAGCCTTTTCCTCTTCTCCCTGTCCCCCCAGTGACAGGTTCAGATCCAGGGCCTCATGCATGCTAGGTGTCTAACTTGAGCCACACCCCCAGCCTTGACACAACTACTCAAGTTTTTCAGCTAACATTTCCCATCTGTCTCTGAGTCTCATGAGGGAGGGGCACATATCAGATGTCAGGGGTCTTTATTAAAGGTAAAACAGGCATGGGGAGGGCAATAAGGCAGGGTATACAAATCAGAACAATGTAGGACACATACATATGAAAATGCCATAATGAAACATAGTGTTTTCTAAAAATTATTTATTTTTATTTTATGTACATTGGTGTTTTTACCTGCATGTATGTCTGTATGAGGGTGTTGGATCCCCTAGAACAGGAGTTATGGACAGTTTTGAGCTGCCATGTGGGTGCTGGGAATTGAACTTGGGCCCTCTTAACCACTTAGCCATCTCTCCAGCCCCCTGAAACACATTATTTGGCAGACTAACTTAAAAATTGTATTAAAAATATTTTTTTTAAGAGCCAGGCATAGTGGTACACAGCACTGGTGAGGGAGAGGTAGGTAGATCTCTGTGAGTTCAATGCCAGCCTTGTCTAAAGAGTGAGTTCCAGGACAGCCAGGGCAACACAGAAACTCTATCTCAAAAACAAACAAACAAACAAACAAAACAACCCCCCCCACACACATATGATAGAACAATCTAAGTAGCTGAGTAATACTGAATTCTGAGATAAATCTTGGTCTCAGCATGAAATAGAAGACCAAGCTTTCTGATCCGTATTTTGTTGTTTTGAGACAGGGTCTCACTATGTGGCCCCGCTATGTGGAGTGACCTGTATCTTTTTTATGGACCCCACCTGCAATATTGGGCTTCCAGTTGTTCCCCTAACAGAGCAAGTCCTTTCATAACCTGTATTAAATCCCCTCACCCACTGGGGAGTTAGTAAAATCAACACGTGTTTTGTGGTAATTACTGCCTCCCCTATCTTCCCTTCTTATGAACTTGCACACTTCTAGTCAGTAGTTACAGCTGGTCTCAAGGAGCTGGTGTGGCTCTGTAGTCGAGTGCCTGGTTAGCATGGACAAGACCCTGGGTTCAATTTCCAGAAAAAGAAATAAATAAAAAATAAAGACCCCCCAAACAAATTTAAAAAGCTGAGCAGTGGTGGCGCATGCCTTTAATCCCAGCACCTGGGAGGCAGAGGCAGGTGGATCTCTGTAAGTTTGAGGCTAGCTTGGTCTACAGAGTGAGTTCTAAGACAGCCAGGGCTACACAGAGAAACCTTGTCTTGAAAAGAGAGAGAGAGAGAGAGAGAGAGAGAGAGAGAGAGAGAGAGAGAGAGAGAGAGAGAGAGAGAGAGAATAAAGTCCATCTCAAAGGTTCATTAAAGAAACTTTCCCTTTTATTAGCAATACACACACACTTGGCAGGGAGGCTTAATTAGAGGGGCTTGGGCTTGGGTTTCCTTTATGACCATGTCTATTTAGCCATCATTTTTACAGGAATCATTCTAAATGTAATTAACTTTTTTTTTCAAACTTATTTACTTATTTAGAGACAAGGTCTCATGTGGCATAGGCTAGCCTTGACTCATTATGTAGCCATTATGTAGCCAAGAGTGACCTTGAACTTCTGATCCTCCTGCCTCCACTTCCCAAAAGGTATGATTACAAGCAAATCCCACCATGCCTGGTTTTATCCCGCACTGGGGGATAGAACCCAGGTCTGCGTTCTCACTAGGCGGGCACTCTGCTAACTGAACTAAACCCTCAGACCCTTGAATATAATTACCTATTTAAAAGTCTGTAGTCAGCCTGGCACAGTAGTGCACTACCAGGCACTTGGGAGGCTTGAAGCAGTAGACTGATAGATAGAGGCCAGCCTGGGCTACATAGTGAGGCTCTTGTCTCAAAATAATAGTAACAGAAAAGTATCTAGACTAAATTCTAAAATCTTAGCATGTCCGTCCTTCAGATTCATTCTGATAACTTACCCACGGGCCCGCAGAGAGAAGAAATAGGGATAAATGAAGGAAGAAATGGAACTAAAGGAGAGATGCACCGGTCCACCTGCGGCCTAGGCTGCAGACCACAGGGTCCGAGCTCCAGGGGCCGGCTTCGCATAGGAGGGAACTCTCCTAGCTACCTCCTTCACATCCCCTCTCCCGGCCACATCTCCTCGTGAAAGAAGTCAGGGTCAGAGAGAAATGGCTGCCTGCTTTCCGCTAATGTGGCCGGCCGGAGACCAGGGACACCGTCCCTTCCACCCAGCTCAGGCACACTTCCGAGAGTGCCGGGATCCCGCAGACGGCCCCGCCAGAGACCTCCAGACCAGCACCAAATTACCTGTCGCAGCCCTTGCTCGTCCAGATCGTGGCTCCACCCACAGGGCGGGGCTTAAGAGCCCGCCCCCTTCCCCAGGCCCCGGAAGCGCGCAGGCCAACCGCTCTGCGCTTCTGCAGTCCTCCGGGCAGCAGCGGCCACTCCAAACAAGTCAGAGCGGCCTGGAACCCAGCGTACTGTTCGATTACTCCAATTCCTTGTTCAGCCCTTAAAGGACTAGTGGAGTTTGTTACAGCAGTCGTTAGTGGTGACTTCTGATGGGGAGGAGTGGCCTGGAACTCATTATGTAAGCCAGGCCCACCCTGAATTCTGCTCCAGCCTCCTGAGTTGACTTTATGTGCATGCTCCTGTGCAGGCTTCAGGCTGGTTCAAGCTGTGGTGTTTAAAGAAGTTCATTTCCATGACTGCTGTTTGTGGTGACAGCATGTTCCAGACCACAGGCCCTGGGTCTTGGGGAGCTTACAGGCTGAGCAGAGAGATCAAACACGACAACTAGGTCCTATTGTGAAGGGTGGGGAATAAAAAGTTCACTGAGACTGTTTGATCTTGGGGAAAGTTATTAATACTTTGGGTGTCTTCTCTCTGTAACAGAGAAATCATAAGCTTTCTATAGGGATTGTGGTCGGGTATCTATGAAGGCCCAGAGCTGATCCTCTGTAAAGGCCATGATTATTTCTATCTATAAATGAACTACCTTCTGCTGGCAACTTCATCTGCATAATCTCTGATCTATGTCCTAGCTGTAAGTGCTCCGTGTCTTTCCTAAAACAAAGGTAACTTGCCTGTGCCCATGTGTGATCAGAGTACCACACTCAAGCTCACTACAATCAGAACTCAAAACAGACTAGAAACAGCAGGTCTACTTACTGCACTTATGTGGAGAGGGCAGACTAACTTGACTTCAGACACAAGCTCCAGACCTAACAGGGAACTCTGACATCTGCCAAGTCCGCTCCCCTCTCTGAACCCTAGTTTACTCACATACAGAACGAGGATAACACCAGCAGACAGATGTTGAGAGAATATACTAATGTGAGTGAACGGAAAACTTGGGTTTTAATTTTGAGACAAGGTCTCATGTGGCCCAGGCTTGTCTCAACTCACTGTGTAGCTAAGGGTGACCTTGAATTCCTGATGCTCCTGCCTCCTCCACCTCCCAAATGCTGGGATTTACTGATAAGGCCACAACGCCAGAACTCTAACTTAACACATTTAGCTACTTGAAAATATAACCAAAATTCATTGACAATGTGGAATGTGGGGGCTGCAGTTCTCTTCACTGCTTTGTCATACATTTCTTTTCTTTTTTTCTTTTTTGAGACAGGGTTTCTTTATGTAGCCCTGGCTGTCCTGGAACTCACTCTGCAGACCAGCCTGGCCTCGAACTCACAGAGATCCACCTGTCTCTGCTTCCCGAGTGCTGGGATTAAAGGTGTGTGCCACTATTGCCCTAACACTTTTCAAAATGAAAACTACAGTTGTAAATCAAAGAGGGTGTCTTCATGTAGCCCAGGTTGCTAGCCTTGCCATGTATTTCTAACACCTGGACTCTTATGATTTCCTGTAATTAATAGAAAATTTCCCAGTGACTGCTGAAGAATAATTTCCTTCTGGAGAGAGAACTAAGGCCAGGTTGGCTCTGCCATGTGCTCAACATGTATTTAGACAGCAATTACTGTTCAGAGCTCTAGAATGCTTTGAGATAGGCCATGGGTCTTTTGACTAGGATTACTTCAAGATGCCATGCTAGAGGGGTATATTAACAAGAAAAACAAATATCAGATAGTTTACATTGTAGGAACTAATCCTTTTAGAATATAAATCACAATCCTGAATTTTTTAATTTATATTTATTTTTATTTTATGTGCATTGGTGTTTTGCCTGCATGTATGGATGTCAGGTCCCCTGGAACCAGAGTTACAGACAGTTGTGGGCTGCCATGTGGGTGCTGGGAATTGAACCTGGATCTTTTAGAAGAGCATCAGTGCTCTTAACCACTGAGACATCTCTCCAACCCTACATTCCTGAATTCTTGCAGGAATGTTTGAGTTCTGTTTTTTTATTTTTGTTTTTTTTATCTTTGGAGCCTGACCTGGAACTCGCTCTGTAGACCAGGCTGGCCTCAAACTCACAGAGATTTGCCTGCATCTGCCTTCTCATATGCGATTTCTTTTCTTTTTTTTTTTTTTTTTTTTTTGGTTTTTTCGAGACAGGGTTTCTCTGTGTAGCTTTGCGCCTTTCCTGGAGCTCACTTGGTAGCCCAGGCTGGCCTCGAACTCACAAAGATCCGCCTGGCTCTGCCTCCCGAGTGCTGGGATTAAAGGCGTGCGCCACCACGCCCGGCTCTTTTCTTTTTTTTTAATTAAATGCCAAATGCATTGGCATTGAAGGAGGGAAGAGGTCTTAAACACAGGCTTACAGCACAGTGGGAGAACCTGGAGGGCAGAAATACCGATGTTTTACAATCTTGCATCTAAGCTGTTAAGCCCATTGTGCAGGATACACAGACAAGGAACTTCCCTTAAGCATTCAGGAGGGTGGAACCTGGCAGGGAATAAAGATTTTTTTTTTTTCCAGAGATGAGAACCAAACCCAGGGCTTTGTGTTTGCTAGGCAAGCGCTCTACCACTGAGCTAAATCCCCAACTCTCATATCCGGTTTCTTGACTCCCATTTTAAAAACAGAACTCAAAGCCGGGTGGTGGTGGCACATGCCTTTAATCCCAGCATGAGGAGGCAGAGGCAGGCAGATCTCCAAGTAAGAGGCCAACCTGGGAGATCCAGGACAGCACCAAAGCTACAAAGAGAAACCCTGTCTCAAACCCCCGCCCTCCAAAAAGCTATATTAGGTGTTTGTTTTGTTTTTTGAGACTGGATTTCTCTGTGAAGTAATCTTGGCTGGCCTTGAACTTACAGAGATCCGCCTGCCTCTGCCTCTAGAGCGCGGGGATCAAACGCCTCCGCTGTCTGGCTCAAGATTTATTTATTTTTTATTTTTTTGACAATGAGATTATTTAAACAAAGTTAAAACAAAACAAAACAAAACAACGCAACACAAAAACCCTTCCTGCCCCCATGTGGGACTCACACATTTGATTAATTCAGTAGCCTGTTTTCCAGGCTAGGTGCCACGTTTTTTGTTTCCTTTGATATTTGGGGCAAGTAACACGTAAAGGCTTTGCACTCCTATCAGTCTTACAAGAATTAAAGAGGAAAAAAAGCGCGCCAGTATTTGTACAGAATTTAGCATAAATGCTTTATTTTATTTTTTCCTTTTCTTCCAAGTCGGAGAATTGGGGGTGTGAAATCTGTTTCACACGTCTAGGCCAGGTCTAACTTTAACTGAAGATACTGACAGGGTGCTTTACTAGGTAGGGATGAGAGCCAGGGAATACCTCGTCTTCGTAATCTTCCCTCAGAAAAGCTTCATCTGGTTTCCTGGAGGTGAAGAGGAGAGCAGGAGCATTCGGTTTCACTAAAACTACAAATCCCAGCACTCCCCGCGGCAGACAGCTACGGGTCCCAGCAGGTTTCGTCAACAGGACCCCCGGGTTCTCTTAGAGACCCGGAGTTCCGCCTGAGAGGGCGCGGGGCGTGTCGCGGCCCGGAAAGAAGCGAGTTAGGCTTCGACGTCGCTGCGCAGACGCCACTCACGGGTCGGACGTGACGTCAGGAGGGTTCCGGCTTCGGCCTCCGCCGCTGCCTCCCGCACTACAGCTGCTGCCGCTGCAGTCGTCGCGTCTGGTTCTTCCTAAAATGGCGCCGCTAGATCTGGACAAGTATGTGGAGATAGCGCGGCAGTGCAAGTACCTTCCCGAGAACGACCTGAAGGTGAGCCGGGCCGGAGGCCGTCCTGTTTGCGAGGCAAGCCCCTTCCGGCTGTGGGGCGCCCGCCAGCCTGCCCTCCTCCCTCGGCCGGACCCCTACCGGGCATCCGGTCCTGGCGCGGCCGAGGGGCTCCGCGGTGTAAGGCGACCGGGTCCGACGCGGCGAGACGCCGAGAACCAGGGCAGCCCGAGTTCCCCGAACGCTGGAGCGGATCCCTGAGGGGAGATCCCGGGGATGTGCGACCCCCTGGCTCCCTGAGGACTCCGAGCCCTAGCGGCTTTGCTTAAAGACTCACTCTTACACGCTGGGTTTCCCGGAGACGGAGCCCGGCCGAGCCCCAGCGGGCAGTGCTCTCGGGATGGGGTCCTCCCAGCAGAGGTGACAGGAGCTGCTGTCTGCTCCAGGGACGCGGATGGCCGCAGTGTGTTATAAGTCCCTGAGAGGTGGGAAGCCGGTGGGCGGGATCGGTGTGACAGTACTAGGAGTGTGTCAAGTCGCCTCTGCTTCGCCACTCCCCTAAATTGCTTCTTAGGAGTGTTAGTGTTCTTCTGATGATTCGGATGTGGATCCCATCTCTTAGTACGTTGTTGAGCTATTTAAGTGAACAAGCGATCGCTTATCAAGAAGTTCAGATGCTTTTATGATCTCTGAGCTATTCCTGTATAACCCATAGTGTCGTTTTCTTGGTTTTCCAAGAGGTCTCAGTTCAAGTTACGAGTGTTAAAGGAATGACTGTAAAGGAAGCATGCCGTTGGTGTACCACTGTTTTTAAACGTATTTTGCTTCTGCTAAAGCTAGTGCTTAGGTCCCCGTTGGTGTTTATCCTTGCTAGTGTCTCCCCCTGCCCCCCAGACATCGTTTAAACCTCTGTGTAGCCCTGACTGCCCTGGAACTCACTCTGTAGCGCAGACTGGCCTCGCACTCACACAGATCCACCTGCCTCTGGCCCCCGAGTGCTGGGATTCCAGGCGTGCGCTACCACCGCCTGAACTGCCTGTTTTACTCCATTAACTTTGATTTATTATGTAGTGCATAAACTCTTGGTCATTTGAATTCTTTTTGTGCAATTTCTATAATTTAAGCTATGGGCTTAAAAACTATTTTTTCAAGAAAAAATTAAATTTTTGTTGGTGAATTTTATTTCTCTTAGGAAGATTTTGCTGTTTTTCTCTCTCATTTGATACATGAAGTTATTTCCTGCATCTTTCAGTCATTTGTCTCTTCTTTCTGCTTGGTAATTTTTGTTTTCTTTCTGAGATAGGATCTTAAGATAGTTCTTGCTGGGGATGGAGAGAGATCTCAGTGGTTAAGAGCACTGGCTGCTCTTTCAGATGACCTGGAATGGAAGTTCTATTTCCAGCAAGGGCATGGCGGTTTGTAACCTGTAACTCCAGTTCCAAGGGATGTGATGCCCTCTTCTGGCCTCTACAGGCACCAGGCACAGACATACATGCAGGCAAAACAGTCATACATATAAAATAAGTCTTTTTGTTTATTTTGGAGACATGGTTTCTCTTGTGTAGCCCTGACTGTCCTGGAACTTGCTTTGTAGACCAAACTGTCCTTGAACTCACAGAGATCCAAGAGTGCTGGGATTACAGGCGTGTGCCTCCACTGCCCAGCAAAAAAAAAAAAAAAAAAAAAAAACTTATTTATTTTTGTTTTTTCAAGACAGAGTTTCTCTGTGTAACAGCCCTAGCTGTCCTGGAAAACACTAGTGCTGTAGATCGTCTGCCTCCCAAGAGGCTGGGATTAAAGGTGTGTGCTACCACTGCCTGGCCCTATTTATTTTAACATGCATTGGTGTTTTGCATGCATGTATGTGTGTGTGAGGGTGTCAGATCTTGGAGCTACAGACAGTTGTGAGTTGTCATGTGGTTGCTGGGAATTGAACCTGAGTCCTCTGGAAGAGCAGTCAGTTCTCTCAACCTCTGAGCTATCTCTGCAGCCCATAAGATTATTTTAAATTAGTGTTTGTGTGTGTGTGTGTAGGGATATGTGCACATGGTGCCCTTGGAGGTCGGAGGCACCAGATCACCCTGGAGCTGGAGTTATAGGCAGTTGTGAGCCACCAGATATAGATGTAGGTAATGGAAACTGAACTCAGATCATCTGTACAATTTTAATTAAATGCTGACCCATCTCTCCAGCTTTTCTTTTTCTTTTCTTTCTTTCTTTCTTTCTTTTTTTTTTTTTTGTGATACAGAATATCATATAGCCCAAGCTGGCCTGATTCTCCTGCTTCCATTGGACCTCCGCCTTTTGCAAGAGCATTAAACTCTTAACTGCATAAACTGAGCCACTCCAGCTCCTGCTGTGTGCTTGTTTTAATTTTTTTGGTTTATTAAAACAAGGTTTCTCTGTGTAGCTCTGGCTGTCCTTGAACTTACATCCACTGTGTGTGTGTGTGTGTGTGTGTGTGTGTGTGTGTGTGTGTGTGTGTGTGTGTTGGGGGGGGGGGGTCCGCAGGATAGGGCATATGCACATATACGCCCTCAGAGGCCAGAAGCATTAGAGCTTTCTGGAGCTGCAGTTACAGGCAGTTGTAAGCAACTTGACATGAGTGCTGGAAATAGAACTCAGGTCCTCTGCAAGAGCAGTATGTGCCTCAACCACTGAGTCATTTCTCCAGCCGATACGGAAAAACATTAGAATTTTTTCTTAGTAGTTAACCAGAAAATTAGGGGGAGGGTAAGTCTAGTAAGGATTTTTTTTTTTTCTGTTCTGGAAATAGTTTTATCAGATTAATTTGTTGCTCAGCCATCTCTTTCCAGCCCCTCTAGTATGTTTTCTATCTCAAAACAGATGTTTATGTGTATACATTGGTGTATTTGTGTGTATGTACACATGTATACTTAAAGTGTGCGTGCATGTGTGTATTCATGTGTGTACACATGTATATAAGCCTGGGAGGATCTTAGCTGAACACCTGATTACACATCTGAGGAAATTGGGCTAGAGAAAGCACATGACTTACATGATAGTCACCAATCTTACAGCTCAGGGCTTATCACCCCAGAGCATCTCTGTGCTACTAACTAGGTGGGGACCAGCTTTCCCTACATGTAAACTAAAACTTCAGAAAACCCTCACATCTTAACCATAGCCAATCCTGCCTCTGCCAAGAACTGTTGTTTACAATGAGGTGTGAACAGTTGACAGCAGGCTCCTGTCTGCTTTGTAGAACGGTGTCTAGTATAGAAAGTTAATGAATGTCACAGGACTGAGTGGTCTTTTAACAATGGCTCTTGTAAAATCCAAGCCTCATGTGAGAAAAGTTGCTATAACAACATCACAGCACCTTTGCTTCAATTTCAAACAAAGGCTATGGGTAAAAGCTTTAATAACAGACTCCATGTGATTTTATAGGCAACCAGTTAGCAGATTAATGAATCATTTAACTTTCTTTACTCAATATTCCACTCAGAAAGATAAATCCAAAAATGCAACCTCTTATACTGACCAACGTAACTAAGTACAAATGAAGTAAGTCAATGGTGTACCTCATTAGCATGCTGCGGTGTATGTCAGTAAAACAAGCCCTCCCGCCCCAGCCCTGGCCCCTGGCAAACAGAGATAAATGATTGTGCACTGCGTGATGATACCTTTAGGTGAGAACTTTGGTTCATGCAGTTGGCTGCCACAGACGTTGCACCCAAACCCCGCAGCCCTGGCACCCAAAGTCAGTCAGCGATGGTAGCTCTTGGCGTCAGCCTTGCTCCTTCCACAAGACCAGGTGAATACTGTGGTCAGGCATGCTGGTGGCGAAGACCAAGCCCGTGTCATTGTGCCCATCCAGTCCGTTCAGCCAAGATGCTTCCCCTGCCAAGAAGCTGGAGCCCCGCTTTGATTTCCTGTACTCTGGCAGAGGCCAGCGGCTAATTAGGCTCTCTGTCCTCAAGTCCATGATGTACAGGTAGTGGTTGTCAAACAGCAGGGCAAAGACATCTCCAAAGCCAAGCAAGGCCAAGTTGGCTACTTCAGGTGTCTTGATGACCCTACAAGAAGGAGAGTCGGGATCAGGAAGCAGAAGGCAGCTTTGCTGTCGACACTTAGACTCCTAAGCAAATTCAGAGCTAGTGAGAAGTTTTGATACAAAGGAAACTGAGTCAGGCGCGGTGGTGGACGCCTTTAATTCCAGGCAGAGGGAGGTGCATCTCTGAGTTCGAGGCCAAGCCTGGTCTACAGAGTGACGTCTAGGACAACCAGGGCTACACAAGAAACCCTGTCTTAAGTGGGGGAAAACACCTACTAGGATAATATTCTATGAGACTAGTAAAACAGTCAAAAACTGCTGGTCCTTGGTGTGAAAACTAGACCAGAGCATGGACTAACCTGGACTGAAAACGGAAAAAACTGGAATATTCAAGAACAGCATTTATCTAGTCAAACACTTGTATTCCTTTATCCCTCCATTGTTTTTCTATGTTTTTAGCCTCCTCTTTGAACCACATTTGCCACTAGAGCCGTTGTCTGGGTTCCATCTGGTCACTGATATTTTTGTATATAATAAAAAAGTGAAAGAAAAAAATTGTATTTTATTAGTTTGTTTTAATGGTTGGGAGTTAAGCCCAAAGCCTCATACAAACTAGGACAGATGTCTACCACTGAGAGATACCCAGCCCTGTAATAGCTGTTGCCCGTTGGTCTTCCCTCTTCCGGTCAGTCATTTCCATGACTTTGGTTTAATGTTTCTGCTGCTTCCCTGTGTACAGAATTATGCTTGATTCACAGGTAGGTGTTCAAACACAAAATTCATAAGAGACCAAAAGGAAACTGGGGTGGGGGGGGGCGTGGTAGACCCAGTACCCTCAATTTAAAACAGGATGTCTGTGGAAACTAGGTTGTCAAGAGTTAGTTTCCAAGATTAAAATACAATGTTGCAGAATGCAGAATAGAATACAGGACTTGACAGGCATGCAGGGTTCTAATTCTGACCGTTTTGACAGTGTAACTAGAAATCCTTCCCTACTGGCAGTTTGGGCCCCGGCTGTTGAAGATTACAGACTCTCCAGCTGAAGTACAACACACTGCCATTTGTGTGTTCTCTCTCTCTCTCTCTCTCTCTCTCTCTCTCTCTCTCTCTCTCTCTCTCTCTCCCTCCCTCCCTCCCTCCCTCCCTCCCTCCCTCCCTCCCTCCCTCCCTCCCTCACTAGTTAGCCTCAAAACTAGAAAGGGCCGAGCGGTGGTGGCGCACGCCTTTAATCCCAGCACTTGGGAGCAGAGACAGGAGGATCTCTGTGAGTTTAAGGCCAGCCTGGTCTACAGAGTGAGTTCCAGGAAAGGCGCAAAGCTACACAGAGAAACCTGTCTCGAAAAACAAAACAAAACAAACAAACAAACAAACAAAAGCGAACTAGAAAGGTCCTAGGAACTGAGGCTACAGGATTTGTGCTAGGTTTTCTTTTCTTTCTTTCTTTTTTTTTTTTTTTTTTTTGGTTTTTCGAGACAGGGTTTCTTTGTGTAGCTTTGCGCCTTTCCTGGAACTCACTTGGTAGCCCAGGCTGGCCTCGAACTCACAGAGATCCGCCTGCCTCTGCCTCACGAGTGCTGGGACTAAAGGCGTTGCGCCACTACCGCCCGGCCTTGTGCTAGGTTTTCAACAAAGGTCTCGTGTGTTTGGAGGTGGAAAAAGGCAGAGATAAAATTGTCTCCTTTCAACTTTAAACCTAGCACTTCCTGCGAGCAAACAATCATTCAGGCTCATTACTTAAAGCTAGTATGTTCACACCTAACGCATCAATGGAACTTTGCTGTAGGGCTCTAGATCCCATTCTGGGTAGGAGGCACTGACACAAGGACTCAGTGCCTAGTCAGAGGACAACTTGTCGCAGTCAGCCCTCTCCTTCCACCTTCTGGGTCTGGGAATCCAACTCATGTGGGCAGGCTTGGTAGAAAGCGCCGTTACTCACCCTGCTCTCACGGATTCTTTTTGTTTTTTGAGACAGGTACTCACATAGCTGACCTTCAAATTCACTGTGTAGCTAAGGGTTATTACTCTGAACTCCAGATTCTCCTGCTTCCATCTCTCAAGTTATGAAGTACAGCACTTGTGGTGCCCTTGGCTTCTCGGTAAGCTGATGCCCACTGGGCAATACAGTCATGGCTGGATGAATGCTGGACTAGGAGATGGGGAATATAGGGCCCTTACACTTTTAGGCTGCTTTTATCCTTTCCTCAAAGCGCGATCACTCTAGAAACCATTCTGACAGCTCTGAAACCTAGCTAATTATTCCATTACTCAGACGCAGAGGCTGTAGCTGAGACCAGAGAGCTGGAGCTCATCAAAGTCATATTCACAGGATTATAATCAGATCCTATATAAGCTGACCTTGAATGTATTTGTCATAATAAAAACACTGACAACAATATTCAGTTTTTTCTATTCTATTTTTTATTCTATTCAGTGTTTCCTGAATTATGCTACAGAACACTAATTGAATTGTTAATAGGTGTACAGTACAGGAGACTAAACAAACTCAAACAGTCCTTAATAAAGGACTTCTGAGTTATTACTAATAAAGATTTGTCAGCTCCTGGACTAGGTCCTCACCACAAGCATTTAGCATTTCATTTATAAATGAGAAAACTAAGGCACAGAATTGAGAAATTTAGACAAAAACCACAGACCATAGGAGATGATACAGATCTCTGGCATGAGAGGTGCCAAAGATCCTAAGACTTTGGTTCCTATAAATTCTAAATTCTCTAATCTATCATACAGTACTCAAACAAGCCAACATAAACTTCTAGTTCCTATGAAGGGGTTAACAGTATTCAGTGGGGCACAAAATTGTCATTGAAACTCTTATATAAAATTTCTCTGGAAGGAAGTGAATCAGTTTAACTAGTCACTAGTCAACAGAAGGCAACTTACTGACTAGACTCCACTGGGAGTCAGGACCAAATAACAATGCATAAGTTCAACTGATGATGAAGTCAAACTTAACACATTAGACCTGAAGGAGGTTGGAAAGGTCTTCTCATCTACATCTCTCATTTTCCAGAAAAAGGTTTTGAATCCTGAAAGGGAAGAAGGGGCTCATGATTCAGAGTAAGGGAGGGATTAGAACCTTGATCTTTAGGTTTCAGCATATGACACTCTCACATGCTTCTAAAACATTTGCCTGAGTGCATTATTTAATATATACAACCCCGTTGTTAACTGATGTAGTACTTCCCAAAAGAAGACCTTCTCTTTACATTACTGAACCATACAGACTTTCAAAGGCAGAGTACATGGCCCAAGGAAACATTACCTGAGAATATCATAACTGGCAAAGTCCCACTGGTACAGACCAAGCGCTGAACTACAGACAATGTATTTTCCATCAAAATGAAGTCTTGGTTGCAGGCAGATACTTCTATCCTCAGAGACGGACAAGGTCTTTAAGCACTTACAGTTGATTTCTCTCCCAATTGGCCAAATCTACAAAAAAAGAAAAAAGAATGGAAGATGATTGATCCTATTACTAAAGAAAAGCTAGTGCTTATACATCATGGCTTCAAGAGAAAAAAGTGGCATCTGCTAACAGACACAAAGGAAATACAGGGTCAAGACTCCTTGTCTAGTCAAGAGTCACAGGTTTAAGTCCTGATTTTGTGATCATAGGCAAAATATTTAACCTCTCTGAACAATGATAATGTCTACCACAAAGGTGGTTTAAAAATGCAATAAAAACAGAGTATCAACTGGGCAGTGGTGATACACACCTTTAGTACCAGCACTTAGGAGGCAGAGGCAGGCAGGTCTTTTGAGTTCGAGGCCAGCCTGGTCTACAGAGTGAGTTCCAGGACAGCCAGTGCTGCACAGGGAAACCCTGTCTCAAAAAACAAACCAACCATGAATGTCTTATAAATTCTTAAAAGAAATCAATGTTTCTTTTCATAGTTTAGACCTAAGAACTGAAGAAGGTAGGAGGTATGAGCCTTAAAAGAGTCTTACTGCTTAGGATGCTGAGGCAGGAGGACTGCAAGTTTGAGGTCAATCTGGGCTACGTGGCTGAGCCCTTTCAAATATAAAATCAAATAAACAGTAAGAGTGTATGGAAAAAAATTTTCAGTGCTTCTCCCTTTGTGTGTACACAGGTGTGAGTTCATGTGGAAGCCAGAGGTTAATGTTGGTGTCCCCCTCAATTACTCTCTACCCTAGGGTCTCTCACAGAATTGCAGGGCATCGATTTGGCTACATTAGCTGGCCAGCAAGTCCCAAAGATCCTCTTTCTCTTTTTGGTTTTTCAAGACAGGGTTTCTCTCTGTAGGCCCGGCTGTCTTGGATCTCATTTTGTAGACCAGGCTGGCTTTGAACTTAGAGATCTGCCTGTCCCTGCCTCCCAAGTGCTGGGATTAAAAACATGTGCCACCATCACCTGGCTAAGATGTATGTGTTATCTGCACACTTACATGTGTGTATTTATTTATTTACTTTTCAACCCAGGGATCCTCTTATCTCTGCCTCCTCACACTGTAATTACAGGTGTGCACCACCATTCCTGGCCTTTTTAATGGGTACTGACTTTCACCAGCCTCCTGGATGTCTTTGTTTACAAACCACAGAACCTGCCTGGCATATGAGGGATGAGTCATACCATTTCCAATGGGTATAATGACTTGGACTAAGATCTCCCTTTGTCATACCTTTCTAGTTTTCTTTATATACTATTTTTTTCTTTGATGAGATAAATTATGGAGGGAGAAGACTTACCTTGATTTCATATTTGTCTGCACTTAAGAGGATGTAGTCTCCAGGGCTGTGCAAGAGAGACTTGACTTTGCACTTCTGCAAAACCACCTAGAAGCATAAGCATCTACATTATACAAAAAACTTACCACTCTGTTCCTATACTATTGTTTTAAAATTAAAATAGGAAAATGAGCTTGAATTGATATGATATGCTAGAACATACAATATGGAACTCTATTACTAGGTTAATTCTTAACATTTTTCCTACAACCAGATTCTGTTACTGGCTATATTTCAATGTCCAGTATTGGGAGCATTCACTCTTATTTTTAGCTTGAAAGTGCTAACAGGATTAATTTTTAAAATTGTAAAGTGCACACTTGGTATATAGTTCAGTGGTGAAATACTTGCCTACTACTATACACTAGGTTCCAATTTGACCCTCAATACTGCATTATCTTTATTATTACTGCTGATATTACATACAGACACAGATACACACACACACACACACACACACACACAATGTGACTTAAATGTAAGGAGCCAAGTGTGGTAGTACATGCCTTTAATCCCAGCACATGGAAGGAAAAAACATGCAGATCTCTGTGAAAACAAGCCAGCATGGTTTACACAGTGAGTCCATGTCAACCAGGACTACCTAAAAAGACCCAGTCTTTAAAAATAAATAAACTCATTAACAAGGACATAAACTGTGCACACAGATATAGATGGACACAGTCTGTTTTCAGGAGCATGTGCACCACAAAGGAAAATCGCCAGGCTCAGAATAAGAACCTGCAGTCTGTCTCTGAGATCTGCTAACTGCAGCCCTGGAGAAGACCGCACAGCCGGTCCTTAGTGCTGGAGACTGAACCCAGAGCTTCCCACATGCTAAGTTAGCACCTTTCCACGGCGCTGTACCCCAGACTCACTGCTTCTATACTCATTTGTAAGATAGGAGGTAATGTGCCTTAACTTCATATAAATACAGTGATGATGAAATAGAACCATGCAAATAATAGTAACAGGAAAAGACGAAATTCTTGGAGTCTTCTGTTACTATTAGGTCCTAGTAATCTTTAAATAGATCAGCACAACCATTCAGAAGCCTGAGATACAGAAGCAACTAGACCAGGCAGACCTGCTAGCAGGCATCAGGCACCTCTGCTCAATGCTGCCCCAACATCTTATTTAATAAGAATTTAGCAGATGACAGAGTTCAGATCATGAACAGAGGAGGAACTTGTCCACATCACGGGTATAATCCTGAGCCCACATCCACTAGGGTTGCCTATGATATATAACTTCTCTGTTCAATAAGTGGATGTGCCCAGCAGTTACCTATCTTCTCACAAACCACCCAATCTTTACTTTTACCTATTCAGAAAAAATTTTAGATTGTCCACCCAATCTAAAACCTGGCAGGCCTTTCTGAGTCTTCTTTCTGTTCTACAATGAATGAATAACTTTAGGTGACTTTATATTAAAGATAGATCCGTCATGCATTTCCACACAAATCAAAGCCATTGCATCTTTTGCTTAGGCTAAACCTAACTGGGCATCTTGTAGCCATGTTTATATATCTAATCACTCGGCTTTCCACATTCAGATTGTGTTTATCATACACAAATCACATCAGACCTTAAACCATAACTTACAATAGTTTTCACATTTCTAGTACCCACCAACCTTACAATGGCCCATTAATTCTTCATGAGGCCAGCTTTCATCTCTACAGCATGGCTGCATTGGCCTTCAGGTGTTTCCTATCCTGGAGTGTGTCTGCACAACATATCTATCACTAATACTATATTTGAAACACAATTTTGTTTTGAAAATAAGACGTTACAATATTCTGTTAACTCATTTTTCTTCTTTGCTCTCCTTATATTTTTATTGTGGTGCTTGATCATAGGACCCTGACCACTGAGCTACACCCAGCCCCTCCCTCTCTCATTTTGCAAACACTGCACTTTTTTGTTGGTAGTGATGGTTTTGTTTAGTCATTGCTCTTTTTTTTGGGGGGGGGGCAGCTATCTGTAGTCTTGAGTATCAAACCCAGAGCCTCATGCTAGGCAAGCACTCTACCACCGAGCTAGTTTGCAACACTTACTTTTCAGGGGTTTCTGGTTTGTTTTTGAGACAGGATTTCTCTGTGTAGCCCTGGCTGTCCTGGAACTCGCTCTGGCTTTGAACTCACAGAGATCCTCTTGCCTTTGCCTTCCGTGTTTGTGCTGGGATTAAAGGTGTGTGCCACTACAACCCTAACACTTACTTTTCAAAATGAAGATTACAGTTCTGAATCAAAGAAGGTATCTTTCTTTATGTAGTCCAAGCTGCTGGCCTTGTACTCAAGGTACTTCTGCCTCAGCCTTTTAAGTGCCAGGATTACAGACAGGTACCACTACACCCAGATAATCTGTTGGATTATTAAGTGGCTTACAGGCTGGTCACGATGGTATACCACCATGCTCTTTGAGTGCATTTGTTCTGCTATGATTCATCTACAATATACCCAAGGTCTACCATCCTCCATCCCCCACCAGTGAGGAGCCAGACACCAGGACATCCCCCGGCCTTCCTACCTTGGTGACCCATTCAGTATGCCCAGTGAGTGTGTTCAGGCATGTCCCAGCAGATAAAGCCCATACTTTCACAGCGAAGTCTGCAGAGCCACTCACCAAAATATCCAGTTCATCACTGTAGTCCACACTGAACACTAGTGCACACAACACAATCCAAGTTAAAACGCTTTACTGTCAACACGCTTCGTAAAAACAGTCATAACTTGTTACCTAATCAGAGCACATTAAGAATCGAACTAGTCGGGGCTGGAGAGATGGCTCAGCGGTTAAGAGCACTGACTGCTCTTCCAGAAGTCCTGAGTTCAATTCCCAGCAACCACGTGGTGGCTCACAGCCTCCTGTAATGAGATCTAGTACCCTCTTCTGGCCTGCAAGGACACTGTATACACAATAAATAAATCTTAAAAAGAAAAAAAATATATAAAAAAAAAATTGAACTATTCAACCAGCAGTTTTATGATATAAAGAAAATCTATTTCAGAACTGTTATTATTTTTTGGTTTTTCGAGACAGGGTTTCTCTGTGTAGCTTTGGAGTCTGTCTTGGAACTCCCTTCGTAGACCAGACTGGCCTCAAACTCACAGAGATCTGCCTGGCTCTGCCTTCCGAGTGCTGGGATTAAAGGTGGGCGCCACTACCACCCGGCTTAAAACTGCTGTTATTATCGTTTATCCTAAGGTTGAGAAAGCTTTGAGCTAACACACTCTGTGTCAACTTCAGTGGGATGGAAATGATGGCATCCCTTCTTAGGGCTGCCTGCTTGGCACTACAGACACTTTATCTATTTATGGGAAAACACCAGCACAGGCCAGGCATCCCTTCTAAGATCTGCAGTGAAGAAAATAATCTGCAGAACAATACTCCAGAAAGGCCATGGCAGAGAAAAACAGGGATCTCAGAGGTCAGACTTAGTCTACAGTGTCTAAATTTCTTCAAGTTGTACACCTAGTAACTCATTAGTTCAGGACATGCGGTGAATGTTTGTTTACCAGACTCAAAAGGACATTGGGAACCTAGAGATGAAGATGCTGGCCCTTCCTTCGGGAAACTGTGAGGGACAAGTTTTTTTGTTTTTTTAAGAGGTGACTCTTGCTAGAGCGACACTGAAGAGGATGACTGCTCTGCCAGGGCTAGCAGAGAGGAATTCAGAAGGTCGGACTGCACAGAGCTTGTTCAGAAACAGTACTCCAGGCAGGGGGCAGGAGGGTATGGATTAAAAGGCACAGCAGTTTCAAGAAACAGCAGCTGAACATTTAGAGCAGGACCTCTAAAACTGGTAAGGAATGAAATCACCTAGAAGCTGGTTTCCTTATGCCATGTAGTGTTACTCTGTTTAGTGGATGGGGTCCATACTAAACCATAGACTTCTTTTTTGTTTGTTTTTTGAGGCTGGTTTCTCGTGTCACCCTGGCTGTCCTGGAACTCACTCTGTAGACCACACTGGCCTCAAACTCAGAGATCTGCCTGCCTCTGCCTCCCGAGTGCTGAGATTAAAGGCTTGAACCACCACGCCCAGCCATAAACTTCTAAAACAAATAGATGAGAGCAGATTAAATTTTTCTTACTATATAAGCATAGTTGAGGGGGGGTTGTTTAGTAGCAGAAGAGCTAGGTTTAAAGAAATACTAAGTACCAGGTACAATATAAGGAACTCGGGATGTAAGAGTAAACAAGATAGGCAGAATCCCTGACCTATGGAGCTTAGGATCAGGACTGTTCTCCTCTGTTCATAAATACAACATTCTAGAACAGAAAACTCTTTCATGTTAGCCCCAGGATGTTCCTTGTTTTACTCACTTAGCAGCCAAGTGCTAACTGGATGCACTCTGTAGACAGAATCTGTGAACTACCTTTTGCCCAAGGGTTTTTCAGCTCTAAAAAAATAAATGGAGTGGTCTGAATGTCTAAGCGTGACAGTATGGAGTCCACTAAAAGCAAATGTGACCGACTGTGCAGAAAGAAAAATAAACTGGGAGAGGACAGCTACTCCTTCCTGTATACAGGTACATAAAAGAGTGTTTTGAAGGCTAAGGAAAAGGAAACTTGTGGAAAATATTCCAAATCAAGTAACTGAAATGCAGGGAAATAGCTGCAGTGGTTGAGAAAGGAGAGAAAACCACAGGTTCAAGCAAGCAAGCAAGCAAGAAACAAACAAACAAACAAACAACTTAAAGTATGGGACTCTTGATCTTAAAGGGCATGGCTAAAGTAATTGTAAAGACCCTCGAAAAAGAAGAACCCACCCGCCCCCGTGTGCCCCCGGAAATGCTGTGTCCTGGCTCCGGAACTCCATTCCCAGCAGGCCACGGTGTTGTCAAAGGAGCCTGTCACAAGCTTCTGTTCATCGAACTTCACAGCTGCACAAGTGTGGGTCTGGATGCCATAAACACACTGCCCTGTGCTTACATCCCACAGCTTTGCAGACAAGTCATCTGACCCTTGAAGAGAAAAACCAAGAAGGTTAGTGTGACCTAGACACCCTAAAGGAGAATCATTCCCCCTAAAAAGGCTCTCCATAGTCCCCTCTGGAGTGCTAAGAAAACCAAAGCACAGACAGAAAAATGTAATTTGTTGGGCCTCAAAATGGCATTAAATATACTAGAACAGAACCCAAGCTTTTTCCCTTGATCTTCTGGGCTATAAAAAGATAGTAAAGCATCTCTTTATGCTTCCACTTGCAGCATTTCATATCTCTGGCTATTAGAACTTTCAGGTTTGACTGGGTTCAACTTACCTATGGCTGCAGGTTTACACTGATGTGCTTATCCACTCACTACCCAACAGTCCTGAACAAATAAGAACACTGACTAGGAAAGCACAGTCCATTCTAAGACAGAATGGTAAGCCTCAGGTCATTGGATAACTTTTACAAAAGCTAACTGGTAATTTCTTAGGCCATCTTGAAAAATGTCAAGGAACCTCAATGAACACTAGGGATAAATCACCTGCAAACATTCACATCAGCTCACAAAGAGCTGAAGTCTGGAGGAAAAAGTTGGTTTTGTTGCTGCCTGTAGGGAATAGAGGAAGCCCTGAGTGTGTAAACTTCTGAGTGGATATTTTGGTTTTATTTTTGAGACAGGGTTTCTCTGTGTAACAGCCCTGGCTGTCCTGGAACTTACTCTGTAGACCAGGCTGACCTCGAACTCACTGAGATCCTCCTGCCTCTGTTTCTGCTGGGATTAATGGTGCGCACTACCACTGCCCGTTTATGTATTTTGACATGAGCAAGGTCTGTCGATGATTCCAAGACCAATTGGCCCATGGTAAATTGGCAAAACCATTAAACAGGCTAAAAGGGATGACAAAGCTGTCCTTTGGGAAAATGAGTGTTTACCAATATGTACAAAGACTGAGAACTACAGCTTCCTCCTCCCGTGTGTTCACAGTCAGAGACTGGCTGCCTAAGACATCTCTTGCCGAGACCAAGTAACTCTCCCACTGTGCTGCACCTAATAAACACACTGAGGTTCTGCGTAACTGTTGTTAGAGAACCCCACCTGATCCCAGCTTCACTGTAAGTGTGTCTGTTCTTTCTTCAGGGTTCCCAGCCTCAAGTCACATGGAACACAGCATGGCCTCTGATGAAGAGGTTATACTGATCATGGTGGTAATTCAGGACTGAGCTTTCATTAAGTCTGCAATCCCAATTATTAAATTTGTTCTCAAAATTTACTTTTAGAGGCTCAACACAAGACATTTTGGGAAACACTAAATAGCAGTTATTCTGACCAGGAAGACATTATATTCTGACTAGGAAAGCACCAACAAATTGATTTTCAAAGGCTGAAATGATTAAACAAAACCAGCCACAAAATCTCCCTGTCATGGGCTGGAGAGATAGCTCTGAGGTTCAGAGCAAATACTATCCTTGCAGAGGACCTGGGTTCAATTCCCAGCGCCCACACAGTTGCTTGCAACCATCTGTAACTCCAGTTCCAGGGGATCTGACACCCTTATCTGGCTTCCAAGGGCACTAAGCACACATGTGGTATAGACATACATGCAGGCAAAACACCTGTACACATTAAAAAAGACCCACCTTTAGTCAAGATCCAGTCAAGATCAGAGGATGGCTAAATAACCATCACTTGCAAAAGACTGTGGGCAAACTTCCGTGTGGACAGACTCCAAAGGTACTGAAATGAAGGCTGCCTTACTGTCTCCTAGCTATTTAGGTCTCTGTTTCCCTCGCTATAAAATGAGGGGCAGGGTTTGCTGGTGGTTTGCGATGGACACTTTTAGGGTTGCCAAGGGATCTTGATTGGAACACACGGTGCACTGAGAACACAGCTCAGGGATAGAACACTTGCCTAGCAGGTGCAAGGTGGTTATGAGTTCTACCCCAACACACAGAAAATGAAGAAATGAGCATACAAAGACAAATCCCACACAAACAGGAAGCTAAAGCATTCTAGTTTAGAGTTGGGGGACTAAAACCCTGTAATCATAAAAATCAGGTAATTCTCCATCTTCAGTAACACTCTTAAGAACCAGAGGTCGGCAATAGTATCCCCAATAGAAACCACATATAATGTCTTCTAATAGTTAACTTAAAAAAAATGGTGTATTTTTTTTTAATTCAGTGTATTTTATTTAATTCATTTTTGTCACAAGTGTTAATACTTCAACATGTAACAAAGTATCAAAAGGATACTCTGTTCTTTTATGTTCTAAGTCTTTTAATTCTGGTATTTCCTATTTCACACTTCAGTCTGGAAAAGCTATAGCTCAAGAACCCAACAGGGCTCGTGGCTCCCCTAGCACAGCAGAGCACAGACAGATTAAGGTCCTTTTGATCTACTGCCAGTGTCTAACTGCTGTGTTATTCATTTAGCATCTGTGTGTAGGACTTCTGTGTCAGACCCTTAGTCCGACACACACAGTCGGGGGTGGGAAACGCAAAAGCCCACAGCAAATACAAGGGCACAAAAGATAGGCCCCCTGAGATTATAGCTGTGCTCCATAGTAAGCACGCATCCTATAACTCGCCTCAGGCTTGGGCACAACCAGCCCCTCAACTATACTCCAGATCTACTTTTAAGCCAAGCTTTGGCACGTTTGAGGAAAAGATTTCATGGCTTAAAAACCTTTCCAGGATGGAAGCTGGCAAGAGGACTTAGCAGTAACAGTGCTTAAGCCTGGTGACCTGAGTTCAATTCCTAGTCATGTAAAAGTGGGAGGAGAGGACTAGCTCCACAGAGCTGTCCTTGGACCTACACACACACACACACACACACACACACACACACACACACACACACACACACACACACACACACTTTTAATTTCTTGCGGTTTATTTTTATGTGTATGGTTGTTTCCCCTGCATGTATGTCTGTGCACTAATGCCTGTGGAGGCCAGAAAGGGGTGCTGGATCCCCTTGGAACTGGGAGTTACAGGTAGTTGTGAGCTACTATGTGGACGTTGGGACTTGAACCCAGGTCTTCTTCTGCAAGAACAGCAAGTGCTCCTAACTACTGAGCCATCTCTCCAGCCCCCAAATAATAAATAAATCTAAAGTATGAATAAGTTAGTGTGGCCAAAAAAGATGGCTCAGGGGTTAAGAGCACTGGCTGCTTTTGCAGAGACCTAAGGTTCAGCTCCCAGCACCCACGTGACAGCTCACAACTGTCTGTAATTCCAGTCCTAGGGGATTTTGACACCCTCTTCTGGCTCCTGTGGGCACCAGGACACACCTGGTGCACCCACACAAACACAGACACTACTCCAGCCATAGCTAGGATATTACTGTTTGCTTGTTTTTTCTCTCTAGTCCTAAGTACTCTTAAAAGCTCTCACCCTCTACTTTCAAACACCTTGAGAATCTCCACTTAGATACAGAACAGGTGGATAAATTTAGTTGATCCCGAACAACTCCATTTATCCTCTCAAATCCACTGTCTTCCCCCCCCCCCACCTTGCTTTTAGTACTACTACTTCCCAGGACACAGAGCCCCAACCCTTGCCACTTGTGACATCTCTTCTTGACAAATCCTTAATTCACTATCAAGTTTTGCTGAGTCTAACGGCTGCTCTTACACTCACCTGTTCCTTTTTAGTGTTTTAAAAACCATACCTCTCTATAGGACACTTTCTAGACCGATTTAGCCTGACCTACACTGTGATAGGGTAACACTTTAACTTGGAAACTCAAAGCTCTGAAAGAGATCTGGATGGCTATCTCCTAAGGGAGCATTTCAGAAACTGGGACAGTGTCAGCTGTCACAATGGGTGAGGGACATTACTAACATCAGCGAGGCAGAGGCAAGAATGTTACATAACCTGCAACATACAGGACATGCATAAAAGAATTGTCTTCTACTTTGAAGGAACTCATGATGGATCTACCAGATATTTGCAAATGAAAACCTTACTTTTGGAAAAAGGAGAACTCAAACTAAAAAAGCTATTGAAGAATTCTGAGCTGGAAAAATAACTCCTAGGGAAGTGTTTTCCTAGGCTTAATCACCAAGTCTCGGAGAGGACACCACAGCTGCGGCAGGTGGGGGATAGGGTAGAACTTGTAAGCACTGTCCACATGGTGTTGGCTTTGCAGGATACAAAAATGCAGGAATTATGGGGTCAGAAAAACACACCCAAAAGTTCCAGGGGAAAAAAAATGCTGAAACCAAGCATTGTGTGGAAGGGTCTGAATTTCCTGCTAGGAAGCCCTGAGAAGCCAAACTCCAATTCCTATTTCATAGAATATAAGAAATGCCCATGTTAGATGCTAGAAAACCGCCATGGTCTTTAGCTATGTACAAACCACACTCCTGTGTGTTGGCTTCTGCATTGTCCTGTCAGCCTGCAGGCAGGAAAGCAAAGCCAACAGGATGCTCCTTCTGGAGAAAGCAGCTGCGGAAGCAGCTGAACCAAGGTGAGTGGCAGCCACCCAGTAAACACTCTGTATGAAAACAAACTAGAGTTTCTCTGCAAAATTTAACTACCTTTTTCTCCCTTTGGTGGAAGTGGAGCTGGGCCATGAATCAGAACTGTGCTCATACAAGGCAGGTGTTCTACTGAGCTATATATACACTCAGACACACTTCCTCTTATTGGAGCTGTTACAGCTTTTACTTTTCTCACTTAATCCAGAAGTTACCACAGAGCTACTGCTCACAGGCTAAACATGACCTAGCCATACTATTTTAAAATCTAGATAAAGATCAATGCTGAAAAATAATAAGCACATTTCACAAAAATCTAGACTTGAGGCTTATCTTACAAAGTCAGAGCTAGCCAGTGAGTCCTACATGGCAAAGACGCACTGCAGTGGAGAAGCTGCACTCTGGAAAGGCAAGTACTGTGACTTGGCACAGTCCTCAGGAGACTTTCACCTACATTAAGTCATCTTCCTGAAGGAGCGTGTGCACCCTCTGAGCCAAGAACTGCCCTGCTTCTCCCACATTGTTTTCTAATGGCAGACATTTCATAAATAAGTAGCTATTGATGTTACAAAGTACACCAGGTTCCTCTCTCGTCATTTCAGAAATAAACTGCAGAAGAGGGAGAATTGCCTCCCTGCAGACCAGGCCAGTTGTTAGCACTGGCCATCACTCTCTTTGGTAATACCATCTCACTGCCAAATTCAGGATTCCACAGTTCACCCAAGAGAAAACTGAAGTTCTTGAAAAACAAATGAGTGTGGGAGAGAGAGCTCAGTGGTTAAGAATGCTTAGTCCTCTTCTAGAAGACTGACTTTCCCAGAACCCATACTGGGCAGCTCACAACTGTCTACAACTCCAGCTCCAAGAGATCTGATACCCATTTCTGGCCTCCCCAGGTCGGTTGGTGTCTCTCTGTCTCTGTCTTTCTCTCTCTCACACACAGATACTTTTTTTTTTTTTTTTTTAAATCTGACTTGGAATGCCTGGGGCATAGCAAACAAGCCCTTTTTGTTTGTTTTGTTTTGTTTTTTCAAGACAGGGTTTCTCTGAGTATCCCTGGCTGTCCTGGAACACACTGGCCTTCAACTTAGAGACCCATCTGCCTGCCTCTGCCTCCCAAGTGCTGGGATTACAGGTATGTGCCACCACCGCCTGGCCAAAAATAAAAATTCTTAAAAAGAAACACAATAACAGAAACTCATAAATAATTCTCTAACACTTATTCCTCTCACCTGTGAAGTTTCAAGCAAGCTGCCATTAGAAATTTCAAACACTTTAGATCAATTTCAAAAGCCATGACATAATTTTCAAATGCAAACCTGATGATTACAATAAAAATAATATACCCATCTAGAAACCAATCTTTAAAAAAAAAAAAAGATTTATTTATCTATTATGATACAGTGTTTTGTTTGCATGTATGTCTGCAGGCCAGATCTCATTACAGATGGCTGTGAGCCACCACGAGGTTGCTGGGAATTGAACTCAGGACCTCTGCAGTCAGTGCTCTTAACCTCTGAGCCATCTCTCCAGCCCCTAAAAACTAACCTTAAAATGCAGGGTTTGGGGGTTGCATGTGGTCTGGTGGTGGAGTGCATGCCTAGCACGCACGCACGCACGCACGCACGCACGCACGCACGCAGTCTGGGCTGGGTGGCTCACGCCTTTCATCACAGCACTCAGGAGGCAGAGGCAGAGGCAGAGGCAGAGAGATCTCTGTGAGTTTGAAGCCAGCCTGGTCTACGTAGCAAGTTCCAGGACAGCCAGGGCTACTCAAAGAGATCATGTCTTGAAAAACCAAAAAAGAAAGAAAAGTGTGAAGACAATGAGCCCACTGCCAATATTTAAGTATGGAATGCCAAGTCAATGCCATAGGTTAATCTTTAAAAAAAAAAAAAAAAAACAACTACAGAGTGTTAAAACTACAAAGGACATCAAAGCACAGAAAAAAATGGGTGATAATGTTCCAGTAGTCAGACTTCAGCACGAAGCACGTTCAGGGTGACATGCCAAACCATGAAATGCCTTAATCAATGACTAAACTGGAAAACTACCTGGCATTTCAGAGAATTAAGACACCACATGGGAAAATATGTGCTTTATATAGAAATGCAATTTAAAAATAATCTTGAGAAGTTACTTATTTTGTCACTATTAAAGAGATTGGGATTGATTCTGGAGAGACTGAAAGTAAAGCATATTACTTATGCCTGCTGTGGGCACAGCAGCAATTCAGTATACATGTAGACACTAAGCAGAAAAGCAGTCACACTTGTAGAACTGATAATTCTACTTCGGCTTCTATCAAAAAGTAAATACTCCAAGCAGGGGAAGAGGAACACAAACAAATACTCATAAAACAGAAACCTGAATATATACTAACATGAAAACAGCTACATAATATATTTACACAGAAGAACAACTAATACTTATTAAAAGTGAAAATTATATAGTTTTGGCACTCCAGGAATATTTGTTAAAAAATGTCCTGGATCGAACAGTGAATACGGATATTCATATACAATGTACATAATATAAGCAAGCAGGCATTAAGACTGCTGGTAAGAACCAGAACCAGGGCTGAAGACATGGCTCTTGCAGAGGACCCTAGTTCGGTCCCCAGCTCCCATGTCAAGAAGCTTACAAATGGGGACCTGATGCCCACTTCTGGCCTCTGCTAGAACATAAACTTATGTGTACATACCCAAATTCAGATGTGTGCATAAATATATAATTAAAAAATTAAAAATTTGGGGGTCTTAAAAGATGGCTCAGTTGTTAAGAGCACCAACTGCTCTTCCAGAGATGCTGAGATCAATTCCCAGCACCCACATGGTAGCTCACAACTGTCTATAACTTTCTTTTTTCTTTTTTTAAAGATTTATTTATTATGTATACAACATTCTGCTACCATGTAACTTTGCACACCAGAAGAGGGCACCAGATCTCATTATAGATGGCTGTGAACCACCATGTGGGTGCCAGGAATTGAACTCAGGACCTCTGGAAGAGCAGTCAGTGCTCTTAACTTCTGAGCCATCTCTCCAGCCCAACTGTCTATAACTTTAATCCCATGAGATCTGATGCCCTCTTCTGGTGTGCAGACATACATGCAGACAAAACACTCATGTAAATAAATCTAACAACAACACAAACATACAAAAAACTCCCAGAACTATTCCACACACAGCCTAGGAAGGAATTACATTGCCTAAATATGGACATATATCAGAACCATTTGTAGAAACACACATCCATTATAATTCTATAGTAACACAGAATTTAAAACTTTAACAGTTGTATATATAATGTATATTATGCAGGTACACTGTCATGTGCTTTAAGCTTGTTAAAAGCGCACTCTGAGAGTAAGGGCTCTCCTGTCCCGTACTCCAGTGTGGCAGTTTGAATGAGAATGGCTCCCATAGGCCCCTATGATTGCATACTTGGTCCCCAGTTGGTGGCATTGTTTGGAGAGAGAATTAGGTATGGTCTTGTTGGAAGAATTGTGTCACTGGGGTGGCTTTAAGGCTTTGAGCGCCCACACCATTCTCAGTTGCTTTTCTCTGCTTCATGATCTTAGCTACTGCTCCAGCGCCATTCCTGCCTACCTCCTGCTGCTGCGCTGGTGGCCATGGCATGGACTCTGGACACATAAGCCCCAAGTTAAATGCTTTCTCTTATAAATTGTTTTGGCCATGGTGTCTTATCACAGCAAAAGAAAAGTAAGTAAGACATCCAGCAGGTTTATTTCAAGTGTCTTCCAAGGCACCTTGTCCAAGAACAAGTTGACCCCCTGGCTCTGTAACTGGGAGAAGAAAAAAACAACAAGCAGCTAAGGGTTGTTAAAACACCGTGTCATTCAGGAAAGCTAGAAGGTGCATTATTTCCAATGGAGGTCACCACTCTTTATCCCATAATATAAAAATGCCTGCAGTGGGAACAGGAAGGCAGATGTTCAGTCACGGAAGCTTATCCAAGGAGAGATTGTCTCAACTTCCCCAGTCAGTTTCTTAGGGATGCTGTTAGCACCCAATCTGGTGATGTCATCTGCTGCATTTTAATCAGAAGTCTCACTCTACAGGACTCTTTCACTTGGGAAAGTCAGCTGGCTGCCTGAGGGTGGGGATGGTGGTGGCTGACTTCTCCAGTTGATTTCTGCTGGAGGTCTGTAAGCCTCTGACTTGATAGTGTCATCTTGTGTTTGCTCTCCAGCCATCTCTGCTAGATGTCTGGAGTGCTCAATCTGATGGTGTCTGGCCATCTGTTGTTTCCTTCTGACTGCTATTTGTTCTCTAACATGGACTAGTAAACTCATTCAACACTGAAGGCACTGCTATGGTAGATCACTCTCTGTGGACTGTACAGAACAGTGTGTCAAACAGCCACTTAAATGCCTAGTGTGAGAAACATCCAGCTATCTTCGTTTCTACATCCAGACTTTCAACATCCAATCTTAGAGCCACAGGAGTTTAGAGCAAGGACGGAATTTGTTCCTTCCCATTATTTTAAAGGCAAGGAAATAAACACAGATAGGTTAGATAATTCATCCAAAATGTTCTCGCTAGACCCAAATTTTTTTTAATGATAAAATAAAACGAACATGGAGGAAAAGTGTAAGAAGTAACCTACACTTTCCTGATTCACATTATACTTAGAAGAACTTATAAAATGACTCTTCTCCAGAGGGAAGAAGAACATGCAGAATGGGGGCACCTATTCAGAGGAAAGTGCCATTACAAGTATCTCGTATAACCAACGCTTGCTCTTCTCAAGAGGGAGCTTACAAAGATCAATCCTCGTAAGTTAGTAGAGAGGAGGAACACTGCTTCCTCTCCCTGGCGACTCGCCCAGGTCCCTTACCTGTGCAGAGAAGTCCATCTCTGTAGTAAAGTGCATACACTCTGGCACTGTGTCCAATTAATGATGAGGTCTCAAAGGCTTCGTGGTTCTCCAGCTGCTTCATCCTCAAGATAGCCTTCAAGTAAACCTTCTTCCAGTGCAACGCGTCCTGAACAGAATCATCTATCTGCCAGCCCAAATTTTTACAGGCAGTCTGCCACACCTCTGTACAGGCACTTATCACCTTATTCCACTGCTTAGATACCAGGCAGCATGTGAGTAAAGTCTGAGGATCGAGCCATTTTAACAAATAAAAACTGAGCTCCAGGGGAAGGAGTTTGAGGAAGTCCCGCTTGAGGAGAGTCTCCAGGTTATTAGAGAGGTGCCTGAGCTGGACTGCCCCACTCAGACTAATCAGGTGGTCCAGAGTTTCATTTTTCTGCAAGTCCGTCAGAGAAAGAAATGTAACAGAAATGTTATCAAGCCATGTCTCAAAGTCCTTTCTCTCCATAAGGTTATGGAAATATTTACCTGTGGCACATCAAAATATTGTATTAGTTCTGTTCAAAAAGATTGTTCAAGCAAGACTGCTAATAAATGAAGTATTAAAAATTAGTATAAAAATGGCATTACAATTTTATGCTTAGTTACTTTACAGTTAATAATCTGCACTGAATGTTTTCATGCACACAAAAGGAAATTCATCTAAAAACATTTTAACAAATCATGATATAGTAACTATGTCAGAGAAACTTATGTCAGTGTGTGACTTGCTTCTTTTGAAGTCTAACACATGCCACATGCATTGTCACCATAAAAGATTCATAGAATATTCATAAAGAATATTCTACTCTGCATACAACCCTCCACCCAAACCGTTACACAGCTGCTTCCTCACTAAATTCCTTACTATTTGGGAAATAAGATCACAAGAATAGCATCAGGATGTAACATGCACAAAGCAAATCTCTGGAGCTGTGACTTATGTATTAGTTATGCTGGGTACAACCTGCTCTGCCACCCAAAATCACAAACCTAATGACTCGGTTTTACTATAGACGGTGAAGCAAAAAGATGTGAAGAAAAAAAATGTAGTAAGCTTTGTGTTCTGGTATGCCACCTCCCTTACAGCACTGTCTGTTAGAACATGGACTACTAAAGGCTGTACACAGTCTGCTTTTAGAAACCTCATGTAAGCTATTGACAAATCTTAACCATGTTCCCTAGAGAGCCATGAGGGCTCTTGCAGCCTACAAGATAGAGCAAATTAATAATCCCCATATGCTGGGCACAGTGGAACGTGCCTGCAATCCTAGCACTCAGAGGCTGCCTTAAGAGGACCATTAAGTTGGAGTCCAGCCTGGGCAATATAGCAATACCACAGTTCAAATATACAAAGCAAAAAAAAAAAAAAAAAAATTCATCTGGATGCTCACAAAAACCACGTGTCATTTTCACTTTACAAAGGAGGAAACTACAGGTGCAAGAAGCCAACTAAGTAAAACCACCGTGGTCACAAAGCTAGTGAAATGGCAGAACAGAAAGAGGCCTGTTCTTTCAAGATCAGCATAGCAGCTGGGCAGTGGTGGCGCATGCCTTTAATCCCAGCATTCAGGAGGCAGAGCCAGGCGGATCTCTGAGTTCAAAGGCCAGCCTAGTCTACACAGAGAAACAGTATCGAAAAAGACCAAAAACCAACACCTCTCCCCCAAACATGAAAAGCTCAGCACAGCAGCTGGCATTCCTGTGATCCCAGAAGGTGAAGCTGGGAGGAGTGAGGTCCAAGGCCATCTGTGGCTATGTAGTTAGGGCAGCCATTGGAGGAGGAGGAGGAAAAGCAGTCCTGTCTTTCTCTCCTAAGAATCCTAACTTGGGGGCTGGAGAGATGGCTCAGAGGTTAAGAGCACTGACTGTTCTCCCAGAGGTCCTGAGTTCAATTCCCAGCAACCACATGGTGGCTCACAACCATCTGTAATGAGATCTGTTACCCTCTTCTGGCCTGCAGGGACACATGCTGTATACGTAATAAATAAATAAATCTTAAAAAAAAAAAAAAGAATCCTAACTTGGCAATAAGATCTGCAGATACTGTCAACTGAGTATACCATTTTTACCTTTTGGAAAAAGTAACGAATCTTCCAGGGCTAACTGGACAAAGGAATTTTAAAGTACCTATATCAGCATCAACAGGTATCAACTTATTCTTTATAATGAGGATTAAGAGTTGGGGGTGGGGAGAGCACCTTTAACCCCAGAACGTGGGAGACAGAGGCAGCCAATCTCTGTGACTTGAGGTCAGCCAGGGTTACACAGAGAAACCAGGCAGCAGTGGTGGCACACACACCTTTAATCCCAGCACTCAGGAGGCAGAAGCAGGCGGATCTCTTGAGTTCAAGGCCAGCCTGGTCTACAGAGTGAGTTCCAGGACAGCCAAGGCTTCACAGAGAAACCTTGTCTCGAGGGAAAAAAAAAGAAGTTCAGTCTGAAAGAAAATAAATTTCTTTCTTCACATATTACCTAGACTAAATCTATAAAGTCATCTGTCTTCCAACTATGTCATGGAAAGTGAGCAAAATCTAAGTTCCCATATTACCTATTTGGCAAGACCATTTCAGACACACGGCTGAGTTTTAGTAGAAGCAATGGAATGTTTCAGTCAGTCCTCTCCAGCCTAACAGCTCAGGCTTCTGAAGACTACTCAAAGTCAGAGTCAGGGGTCGGGGACTCAAGGATGCACTCATTTACATCAAAGACCCAGTTCTTCATCTGCTACAAGAATAAGTAGTTCACATGATTTCATCAACTCATCTCAAGAAAGAGGCTTCCTCTGCCTGACCCTAGCATAATTCCTCTGTAACACATCCAGAAAATCCTACTTTAAAGAATAATTATTCACAAGACAAAGCCATTAGTTTTCACGGGCACCTGCGCTACTGAACATTGGATTTTCACTTCTTTCTCACTGAGCCTCTGCACCCTGGGGACCAGAATGACAGATATGTATGTACCACAAAGCCTGTCTAAAATCATTTGACTCCTCAGAGTATACTACTAAAACTCACCAACTTTTACATTTCTAAAAGAACCAACTAATTTTGGAGGGAACTTCCTTAAAGCCACAGGTCTAGAATGAACTTGTTCACAGAACCTCTAGGAATAGTATCGTGTCCTGGCAGCACAAGGTTCCCCAAGGGAAGCCTGTTTCGTGATCCTAATTAGTCTTAAACAATAAAAACCTAGAGACAGATATCGAGGGTGAAAGCTGAGAGATCAGAGAAGCACAACAGCCAGCCACCAGAAACTTCTTACCTCTACCAATGATCAGACCAAATGGGCAAGATCCTATCTCTAGGAATCCTCAGACTGAATTGCTGTGATCTTGTCTCCACCCATCTTCTATTCCATCTCTACCTCTCTAGTGCTGGGATTAAAGGTGTGAGCCACCACCAACTGGCTCTGTTTCTCTTTTAGACTAGTTCAATCTTGTGTAGCCCAGAGTGGCCTCAATGCCTGATCTTCCTGCTTCCTCCCTGCAAGTGCTGGGATTAAAGGCGTGTGTCCCCACCACCTGGCCTCTATGGTTGACTAGTGGCTAGCTCTGCCCTCTGATCTCCAGACAAGCTTTATTTGTCAGAACACAAACAAAATATACAACAGAAGCCCCAGGAAATGGAATTTCAGTTCAACAGCATTCCTTCCAACAGTGGAATAGCCAACTACATAATGGTTTTTCCCACTAGTGTGAAGAGACAGGACAACTGGGATACATGAAAGAGCTAGACCAGTCACATTTTTTTAAGCTGATTCAGCTACTTCCTCTGTGATCATGGGGATGCTCAACTAATCTCTAATTTACAAACAGAAGCTACTGTCCCAACTTCAGCAGTGTGAGAATCAGAAATGAAGCAGAGACATGTCCAGCAAGTACCTTTAGTTTTGTTACTGTACTGCCTGGCAGGATTCCTTTGTGTAGTACTAAGGCTGGAATGGACATGACCTACTAACGTAACATCATTTTTAGTCTTTAATCTTATCAGTTTCCTTTATACCTAGAAGAAAAACTCAAGGACTCAAACTTAGCAGGTGTCTAATTTTATAAGGAAAGGCAGTTGCTGACTCTAGGCAGTACTGCTGGTACTGCTTCCTAGGTGCTCACTTCTCTCTCTCCACCCCTCACACCCTTCTCAATGTTCTCCAGCCCTTAACAGAAACAATCACAAAGCTCTGAGAAGTGTGTAGTATGAGAAAAACATTCCTAAATTGGGAGATGGGAGCCTGAGTTTGGTCTATGCTGCTAAGCAATTACCGTATTTATGTTGGTCTTAATGACTGAAGCAGTGCTGTGAATATCCCATTTGACTTTAGCATGGTTCATAGAAATGTAAGGATTGCTGCCCTTACTAGCAAACAATCCATGGCCCAAGAGGTGGAGAGGCTCTCCCAGAGTTATATAGGAAGCAGCAATCTCCACCCTTCCATGCTTGCATTGTGTTACAGGCAAAGCATTGTGGGTGCAAAGTCTGACTATGTTTCCCCTCCATCTAGTCTGCCACAGCTGTGCAGGTAAGAAATAAAATTCAGGCCCATGAGAAGGATCAGTGGTTAAAAGTGATAGCTGTAAAGCCTAATGACCTAAAAACCCATGTGTGGTGGCTTGAAAGAAAAAGTCCCCCAAAGGGAGGGGCACTATTAGGAGATGTGGCCTTGTTGAAGGAAGTGTGTCACTGTAGGGATGGGCTTTGAGGTCTTTTTTGCTCAAGCTTCCCTCACTGTGACGGCCAATTGACTTCCTGTTGCCTTCAAGATGTAGTAGCCCTCTCAGCTCCAGCACATCTGCCTGCCCTCTACCTGCTCCCAGTCATAATGGACTGAACCTCTGAAACTAATCAAGCCCCCTCAATTAAATGTTTTTATTAGAGTTGTCATGGTCATAGTGTCTCTTCACAGCAATAAAAACCAAATTAAGACACCATGTAAAGTTGGAAGGAGAGAAATGACTCCATAAAGTTGTTCTCTGGCCTACATACTCACATAGCACACTAAAACAAAAAAACAAAAAAACAAACAAAAAAAAAACCCGCAAAGAATAAAAGGTAGATATCTGCTGTTGTTGGAAAGGCTACCTCCTTGCCTCCCTTTTCCTACCAAGTACAACCAGTTAAGCACAGATGTAGGCCAGGCATAGTGGCACATGTCTTTAATCACAGTACTCAGAGACAGAGGCAGAATGATCTCTGTGAGTTCAATGCCAGCCTGGTCTACATAGTGAGTTTCAAAACCAAAAAGAAGAAAAGAATCAGATGCTTTAAAAACATGTGCATGTGTGCACCCAGAGGCTTATGTGTACATAAATATATTTTGTGAATATTCAGGAAACTGATGAAACAGGTTACGTCCAGAGAGAACTAGGAAGGCAAAAAAAGGGATAAGGTCCCTTTAACCATACATCTTTTTGTATTTAAAAACACGTGAATACACTATTTTAAAAATCTTTTCCTCTTGTTGCTTGTGGGATTTAGAAAAATTGTTTTATTTTCTTGTTTGTTTTTTGAAACAGCAATGCAGCCTAGACTGGTCTTCAATTCACAATTCTGCCTCAGCTGTCTGAGTGCTGGGACTATAGAGTCCACAGCCACCCTTGGCCTAAAAGCCCCTAGTCTGGAGACTAATTTTTTTTTTAAGCTTTGAAAAAATTCAAATAATGTTTATAAAACATGGGCTCTGAAATTTCTCTTGTTGGGTAACCATGAGCAAATCATCTCATGTAATTTCCTCACTTGTAAACTGTAGCCTGGTACTGTTTTACTTACAAGAGTTTGTAAGGATTAAACAGGATAGAGTTCTGCGCAGTATCTGGCAAACGATAAGCCTACAATAAATGCCAGTTACTGTTATTATGTAGTATGAATAGTTATTTCGGCCTTTTCTTAGAAAGCAGCATCCCAAATACACACCTGTTTTCAAACCATAACCGCAAGCAAGGTGCCTTCCTACTGGCTCTATAACCTTCTGTATTTTACAAACCACCTGTCCACACTTCATCTTTCATCAAACTGGTAGCCTTGGGGCATCAATGTCAACTCATTTCGCAGCTAGGGAAACTGAGGCACCAGAAGGCAGGAACACTTAGATCTAATTTTCCTGTCTCTAAAATGAACTCCGAATCCCTCAGCCGGCCCGTGACTCCCTTCGCCCCCTGCTCCCGGAGCCGAGTTCCGCGCGGCACTGACCTGAGCGAGCGCCCCGGGGCCCGGGACCTCGCGCCGGGCTCACACCGATTAGGCGCGCTCGGGCCACCAGAGCGTCGCAGCGGCCGGGTCCGCTCCGCAGCCATGGCGCCTGCGGGGAGAGGGAGAAGACAGGCCGAGGCGGCCGGTCAGCAACGCCGCCGGCGCCCAGGATCCCTGCCCAGCCCGGCCCGGCCCACAGCGAATACAGACCTGGACCTGCGGCCGCTGCTCTAGGTCCGCAGCCTCACAGGGGAGCGGCTTCCGGTGCTGCTTGCGTCATCTCCGCGCGTCCCTCCGGCACCCAGAGTCCAGCGCCAGGCGGAAGCTGCTGTACTTCCGGCCCCCCGCTCACCGTGAAGGTGGAGAAAAATGGCTGAGGCTGTGAAGAAGGACGGAATGCACCCGGTACCACCTGTCTACGCTTAGACCTAGTGATCCTGGACTAAAGCTTCAAGGCGGCTATCCAGATTTGCACGGAGTGTTTATATTCTTCATCTACCCTTGTTTTTCACCAAGTTAGGGGTACTTTTTCACTGGGGAGCGGGGGCTAAGGCTCCCAATGGGATGTATCTAAATCCAAACAACCCATCAACACTTGATACATTCCAAACTTGGTTCTGGCACACATGAACAGATCCCTAACTGCGTGAGGTCTACATCTAGTCGTGGGAGAAAGACAAGCATAAACAACTAAGCAAACTTTGCGGAGAGCAGCAAGTGCTGTGGAAAGCAAAACATGGTTAAGGGAGTTGGATAGAGGCAGCCAAGTGATGCAGGCTTGAATCCGAGCACATGCACTCTGCCCGAATTGTGGCTGCTCAACTGGAGATGGCTGTTCTCTGTAACACTTAAGTTACTTTGTGAAAGCCGAAGTTTTAATTACTATGTCTTAGGGATCCATGAAACAAAATTGCCTCTGATCTGTAAGCCCCTTGCCCAAGGATACATACTTCCTGATATGCTGGAGGCTACTGTTTATGGGAGATAACACGCTACATGTTTTCAGTCCCCTAAACAAGTTTATTGGACCCATCTGCACCAGATGTGCTCGATCACACGTGGGTGGGAGGGTCCGTGGGTGGGAGGGTCCTAGGCAGGAAATAGGATAGGACGTACACTTGCCTCTGGACCTGATGGGTAATGCAATGAAATGTGAGTTTTCTTCTTAAGCCCTTGTAAAACTTGTTTCTAGGCCATTTCCTGGGAAACTGGGTAGGACCTGGCCAGATCCTATCTACCTAGCCAGTATTTAATTAAGACTTGCTTTGAATTTTGCTTTCAACTGTGGTAGTGGTCTTATTCTCAAGTGGTGGGATTAACAATTTATCAGCTGGCTCGAATCCAAATCATGGTGAGCAAAGAGAAGCTCTTCCAATGCTGCTATGTGATAGCTTTTTTATTGTTTTTCCAGTCAGGGTTTCTCTGTGTAGCTCTGGCTGTCCTGGAACTCCCTCTGTAGACCAGGCTAGTCTTGAACTGAGATCCACCTGGCTCTGCCTCCTGAGTTCTGGGATTAAGGGGTGCACTTCCACCACCTGGCCTTTTTCTCTTTTTCTTTTGAAAGCTTTTGTTTGCCTTGCTGTTTGACAGCAGCAGCCAGGGCAGCAGTGGGACAGGAGCGAGAGCAGGACCAGGAGGAGGGTTTAGACATGAAGCGCTCCTATAGGCCTGGGCATGGCCAGCATGCTCTGGCAGGCCTCTCCTTCCCTCATCCCCAATGCCTTGCTACATTGTTAGGTTACATTACTAAAGCTAGCCACCAAGGTATTCCTTTATTTGTCCTCCTGAGGCTGACTACCAAGGTCCAGCGATCAAAGTATTAAACTCAAGCAATCAAAAGCCCCATTTGGTCCACCCAATTAACATGTCCAATCAAAATATACTAACTCATCCTAACACAGGGTTTCCCTTTATAAACTGCCATTTGCCTATGCGCCACACCTGTCCCCTCTATCCGGAAGAAGTTCTTTGTTCCTCCGGGGCAAATATCCTCCCACTTTGTTCCTGTCTCCTTGTCCCTCATCCTCTGTCTCCTGTCTTTGTTTATTATTACCTGACCTTTGTGTTAGGATTCTGCCACTCCTCCAGCTGCATGACCGTACATACGAAGTTCAGTAGCTAAGTAAGGGGTCTTACATCTTACGTCATCTGTGCGCTGCGTGATTGCGTAATGCATGCGCCGTTGTTACGCAATCTGCTCATCTGTGGCATAGCTCCGTAAGCCCACCTGTGCCAGGGAATCCTTAAAAAGCCGGACACAGGCCGGGTGGTGGTGGCGCACACCTTTAATCCCAGCACTCGGGAGGCAGAGCCAGGTGGATCTCTGTGAGTTCAAGGCCAGCCTGGGCTACAAAGTGAGTTCCAGGAAGGACACAAAGCTACATAGAGAAACCCTGTCTCGAAAAACCAAAAAAAAAAAAAAAAAAAAAAGCCAGACACAAGACTCCTCCCCTCTCCTTCTGCTCTCTCCTCCTCCCCCTTCTCCCCTCTCACATGTCTCTGCCCCAGGCCTGGCCATGCTTTCTTCTGTTCTCCCATTCCTCCTAATAAAGCTCTGATACTGAGTTGCCTCGTACCTCATGACCTTTCTCAAGCAGTAACCAGCGCCACTTATTTTTTAAAACCAACCCTTTGTGCCTCTGGAGGAAATACATTTCCTTTGTACTGAGAACTTGCTCTTGGGATACTCGGTCCAGTCCTTTAAATATAGGTCTTGAGTATCTGGACCCTAAGCTAGGTCACCAGAAGAAACGCTCTGCATCTGGTGTAGGTCATCTAAGTTCACTAGTATCTGTGATGTTACAGTCTGGTACAGACTGCTTCATGCAGCCCTAAATGGGGTTGTACCCTCAGGAGCTGGGGCGATCAGATGCAATGTGCATTTTTCTCAAGATGTCCTTGGAGTGTTCTAGATAGCTGGTGCTGGCGTAAGGGTAGTATAGCAGGCCATTTGACTGGAAGTTCCTTTGCTCAAGGCCGGGAGGGCACAAGGCAGCACCCAGCAGGCCTCAGCGCAGCAAACGTGGTGCCAGCCGGTCGTGTGCTCCCGCTTCCCTCCCTTGCTAAACCGGCAAATTCTCTCATTCAGACACTTGCACATTCTGAAGCTAGCCACCAAGGTCTGTTTACCTATTTGGCCAATTCCTTATGCCCGTCTCAATCCTGAGGCTGATCACCAAGGTCCAACTACCAAATTCATAATTTGGCTGTGCTGACTAACCTGTCTAGTCAGGACTTCTCAGCTCATCCCAGCACAGACTTCCCCTTTTCTCCTTAAAAGCCACCCCTGCAGAGACAGACACCTGCTGCCCCTGCAGAGACACCTGCTGCTGCCATCTTTGCCCCCACCCCCCTGCGAGTGCACCTGGCCACTCTTGTGGAATATTCCTTTACTGTGAATGGCTTAATAAAAAGCTAAATGGCCAATAGCTAGGCAGGAGGCAAAGCAGGGGCTTCTGGACAGAGAGAGCTCTGGGAAGTAGAAAGATGGAGTTTCCAGCCAGATGTTGAGAAAGCAGGATGGCCAGTACAGAGTAAAGGCAACCAAGCCTTGTAAACAATGTAGATTAAAAGATATGGGTTAATTTAAATTATAAGAGCTAATGGGACAAGCCTAAGCTAAGGCCAAACTTTCACCATTAATAAGAAGTCTCTGTGGTCATTATTTGGGAGCTGGCGGTCCTGAGGAAAAAGTCCAACTACAAATAGCACCCAATGTACCTTTAATCCCAGTACTCAGGAGGCAGAGGCAGGCAGATCTCTGCGAGTTCAAAGCCAGCCTGGTCTACAGATCCAGTTCCAGGACAGCCAGGGCTCCAACAGAGAAACCATGTTTCGAATAAAAAACAAAACAAAAGGACCAGAACTGTGTCCACACATGCAAACACTATATGCACTATTATTTAAATTCCTACAACTTTATAAGGTAGTTACTATTATTATTCCTATATTTAAAGAGGATTTGGGTATCTTGCCTACAGTTACAGTCACTAGCAGCCATAGGATTTAAGCGCAAATCAACTTCAGAACACCAACTAACCCCTGTGCCTATCTGGGCTCATTAGCTATACTCATAGGCACACATACACCTGTATCTTACCTAAGAGCACCAATAAGGCCTCAGCAATAATGAAGATGTTCTCTTGGTTCCCTTGAATAAGCCTCTTGTTTTGAACACTTGAAATACACCTACCATGTTTCATTTAATTCACATTATGTAGCTACATGTGGCTAAAACCTGCCATACTGGACAGAATAATTCACTACTCTACAGACACAGCACACAGTCTAGACAACAGAGTCACATATGCAGTTCGTAGTGGACCTCAGCAAAATTCCAAGTTACCTGACACCGTCTAGAGCATTTCAAGTGTTGGAAATAGTGGTTTGTGATGGAAGCCAAATGTTTGATCCTCAAAACCAGGTCCCAAGAGAACAAATTTAGTCTGTCAGGCAACATGGAGCCACTATCAACGTCTACACCAGAAACTGACTAATGGCAGCGTTATATGAAATTGATGGACATACAGGTTTGACAACCTGTATGAAAGGGGGAAGGTTGGAAGGAAAACCATGCACCAATATCTATTTGCTGCATTGGTCTCAACCTCCACAGGGTAGATGTTTGATAAATCAAACTGCAGATTTCAAATGGAGCTTCCCCAGAGGTAACATTGATTGACTTCTCATAGAAAAAGAAACTGAGCTGTAAATTTTGAAGCCCAGAGAAGATCTGGGAGCAAAATTTGTAACCAGAAAAAAAAAACCCAGAAAAAAGAAAATTGCAAAAATGTAATTATGCAAAAACATAATATAAGAAACATTTAATTGTTAGATTTAGTACATATAAAAACTCCCTTTAATTTGGATTTTCAAATTAGATTTTCCCACTTCGTAAAAATTTCCAAGATTAGATGATAGTTGTCGAGAAAACATATTCAACTTTAAGAACTTGCTTGCTGTGTGTATCTGTGTGTTTGTGTGTGTATGTGTATCTCTGGGTGTGGCCATAGTTCCTTTTCATTGCCCAGTAGTTTTAAACTTATTTTTCAAATTAGTATGCAAAATATTGCTTCATTATGGCATTCTCAACAAAATCTATTTTCTTGATTTTTCTATTTCCCTTTTCTTCCCCTAAGGACTTAGTCTTTTGTTTGTTGGTTTGTTTTTGTTTTTTGATACAGGGTTTCTCTGTGCAGCCCTGGCTGTCCTGGAACTAGTTCTGTAGAACAGGCTGGCCACAAACTCACAGAGTGCTGCCTGCCTCTGCCTCCCAAGTGCTGAGATTAAAGGTGTGTGCCTGGCAATTTATTTTATTTTTATTTATTTGAGACAAGGTTTCTCTGTGTAACAGCCCTGGCAGTCCTAGACCTAACTGTAGACCAGGCTGGCCTTGAACTCCTGGAGATCCACCTGCCTCTGCCACCTGAGTGCTGGGATAAAAGGCGTGTGCCACCTCTGCCCAGCTCAAGCCTCCTCCTCCTCCTCCTCCTCCTTTTTTTTTTTTTTTTTTTTTTTTTTGGTTTTTTGAGGCAGGGTTTCTCTTTGTAGCTTTGGTGCCTGTCCTGGATCTCGCTATGTAGACCAGGCTGGCCTAAACTCACAGAGATACACCTGGCTCTGCCTTCCAAGTGCTGGGATTAAAAGTATGTACCACCACCGCCCAGCTACAGGACTCCTTCTTTTTTTTTCCCTAATACTTTTTTTCTTTAACATAAAAACAGGTTATAATTCAAAAGTCCAGGGTTATTTGAAACTGGAAAATATTTTCTCTGTAGAAAATAGTAAAAATGATAACATTTCCCAATAAGCCCCTTTAAGCCAAATAATAGCTGAATTATAGATATAAATATTGATTAGATTCTGGGATACAGAAGAAACCTTTCTTCATCTGTTCAGAGAGCTATGTTTTACTTAAGTTGTGTAAGTGAGATTCCTATTCATCTTCCCCTTCACTGTTTGATTTACGGCAGACATTTTTCTATAGCTAATCCATAATCTAAAAAGATTTTAGCCTCCCCTCCTGAAAGTACAGCCAGCATATACTTTCATCAGCTTGATACGGTACAAATTCTCATCCTAATAGTGGAATGTTTCACTAAAGCTTGCCCAGTGATGATTGGTCAAAACCAAAACTTATTATAAGCCACAGTCATCCTAGGGTCCCCCTGCTAGGTAGCCTCACTGGATCTGTGGGTTGTCTGATTGTCCTTTGCTTTATATCTAGTATTTATCCACTTATTTATCCACTTTATGAGTGAGTACATACCACATTTGTCCTTCTGAGTCTGGGTTACCGCACTCAGGATGATGTTTTCTAGTTCCATCCATTTGTCTGCAAACCTCATGATGGCAGGACTCATTCTTAATCAACAAGAAAATGGCTGTAAATGGCAGACAAGGAGGCCAGATATGGAGGGAGATGCAATAACTCCTGGCACGGGAGCAGAATGGTTGTGGCAAGAATATGAAAATAAGCTCATTGCTGGGCATGGTAGCCCACTCCTTTAATCAGATGGACCTCTGTGAGTTTGAGGCCAGCCTGGTCTACAGAGGGAGATCCAGGACAGCCAGGGCTACACAAAGAAACCCTGTTTCAAAAACCAAACGAAAACAAAATACAAAAACAAAAACAAAAAAGAAAATAAATTTAATTTTATTTACTGAAATCAGCCTTCAAGTAGAAACAGTATTTAGTATAGCCTTTACACATTTCTAGAAAAGAGCACATACCAAATGCTGAATTTCCTCAGTATAAGTTAAGATGAAATAAATGGAATTTTCTTTCTTCTTTGTGGAGGTGGTTTTGAGACAGGGTTTCATGTAGCTCAGGTGTGGTAGTTTGTATTTCTCTCTTTCTCTCCTTTTTCTTTTCCTTTTTCTTTACTGATGTTTTGAGACAGGGTTTCTCTGTGTATCCCTGGCTGTCCTGGAACCAGCTCTGTAGACCAGGCTGGCTTCCACCTGAAAGATCCTCCTACCTCTGCACCTCAAGTGCTGGGATTAAAGCCATACACTTCCACACCTGGTTTATGGTGGTTTGTATTTCTTTTCTTTTTTCTTGGTTTTTCTAGACAGGCTTCCTCTGTGTAGCTCTGGCTGTCCTGGAACTCACTCTGTAGACCATATTGACCTTGAACTCAGACATTCACCTGCCTCTGCCTCCCAAGTGCTGGGATTAAAGGCATGCACCACCATCCAACAGTATTTCTTATGATTTAGTGAATAACTTACATAACTTAAACCAGGAATTCAGAATCTTTCTCAATGAGACACACTGACTATATGATGTTTCTTTGGGGGGAGAAAAAAACCCCATGGGATCACATGTATTCCTTAATGTTTAGAGCAGTTTTACCTTGTGCATGTACTGGGGATTAGGCATAATTCCCGAGAGACACCCACACATTGTTTTTCTCTTTGGGAGGTGATGCTGTGCAAATATGATGGAGGTGAAGAGTTCTTTGAACTTCCACTTGTAATTTACCTGGAGCTCAACACAACGATAAGGAGTCTGTTCCATGAGACACGCAGGGTGAAGACATGAAAAGGTTTGCTCTCTGCCTTTGTTCTGGATTCTCACTAGCTGTAACACGATAAGCATGCACTGTCCTGTCCTATGCAGGCAGCAGGTATTCTGGGACAGAAGCTCAGGGTGATCAGCAAGAAACCTTATCCTTAAGGTTTGAGGCTCAAAGTCCTTTACTGCAGTTGCTGTCCGGCTGCAGTTATCCCGACATTCTGTTGCTCATAACTTGGCATATGAACTTAGTCATTCCCAAAGCCCTGAAATTGCTCACAGACAACATGCAGGTAAGTTTCTGATCACCTCTGAAGTATTTGATAGCTATTAAAATAGGTTGTTCAGCATGTAAATCATTAGCACTGAGAAAAATGGCAGGTAGCGCAGTTTGTAACTGCCAGTTTTGTTTTGTTTTTCCTATTCAATTGGCACGGCGAAGGCAAAGGAGGGAGGGGTCAGAATTCCTCAGTGGTTCCAAGTGAACTTTAGACAGTGACAGACTCGAGTTCGAACTCTGAGCCTATCTCAATCTCTTACCCACAGCATGCTCTTGGGCAGATTATCAAACCTCTCAGGTCTGGTAAAATTTGGGAGTTAGTCTGTCTGAAAGGGGTTTCACTGGGGCTAAATGCCGTAAGTATAAAGTGCCCAGCATAGTGGCTGGCACACAGCAACTGCTCAGTATGAGGTAGCTCATTGTAACAGGAAGGTCCTAACAGACAGTTTGAATCCTTGAAAGTTCCCTAGCTCTGTTACAATTCTGCATGCTCCCTTCTGGATGGACACTCCACTTCCCTCCCTCTGCGTGAGGTGGAGTAAGCTTGGCACAGGTCCACCTCGGGTTCTGAAGAGAATGCGCTCTGAAGATAATAGGAATCTACCCACATCGATAAGCATGTCAGATGAGTTATGAGAGTCAGTCAAAACAGATTCTAGTTCAGTATTAGAGTAAATTGAAAGTTATTCTAAACTGTAAATGTCTGATAAATAGCCAGGGTGTGAGTAGCCAGGACATCCAAAGCGACCACTTCATGGAAAACTATTCTTGACTTTTGTAATTAGAGAGGAAATCGATCTAAGTGCTTCCATTAGAGAAAGAACTATATGTATGTTCCCTGTAGGTTTTAATCACAATGGTATCACTTTATATGTATTATCAGTATATATCTATGCCTGATGCTTCTTTGTATCTTTGTATCTCCAGTGTCTCACATAGTATCTAGTATATACATATATACATATATACATATATATGTAAAATGTACATATATGTGTGTATATATATATGTATGTATGTATAAACTGAACTTCCACTCAAACAAGGAAGTAAACAGCTAACATTGTGCTCCGTAGCCACTTTCTGGAAAACACTGGAGAAGAGAGACACATATGGCTTGTGACCTGTGAGACTGCAATCTAGAAGAGAGGTTATAATAATAAACGCTTATATAGAATGTGCTGCTGAGTACTGTGAGAAGCCCCTGCAGGGTTGGTGGGTGGAATAAACAGGGATGGAAATGAAGGCGCCTAACTCTTTGTCTTACTTAGGTGACATTCTGCAGACTTCGGACTCACCAGTGGTGTTTCATTCTGTTTAATGTCATACTGTTTCATGCCTTGCTCTTTGGAGCTGACTTTGTGGAAGAATACTTTTTACGGTCTTTGCCTCATGTCGATATCAAAATTCTTGAAATTAAGAACAAGGCAAGAAAACTGAACATGGAATCTGTAAAAAGCAATCTTTCCAAGTATTATGTTCTGAGCCAGCCGGAGGCATGTAATGGGAAAACCATCTTTCTGCTCTCTCTTATCTTCAGTAGCCCAGAGAATGGAACAAGACGGGAGCTCATCAGGAAAACCTGGGGTAGTGTGACCAGTGTCCAAGGATATCCGATTCTCACACTGTTTGCTCTGGGAATGCCAGCTCTGTTAACTACCCAGGAAGAAATAGACATAGAGTCTCAGAAGAATAACGATATCATTGAAGGGATCTTCTTGGACAGTTCTGAAAACCAAACCCTGAAGGTCATCTCAATGACTCAGTGGGCTGTGGCCTTCTGTCCTAATGCCCTGTTCATCCTCAAAGTTGATGAAGAAATGTTTGTCAATCTACCAGGCTTGGTAGACTATCTCCTCAGTCTAAAAGAACACTTGGAAGGTATCTATGTAGGAAGGGTTATTCACCAGGATATACCTAACAGAGACCCCCACAGCCAAGAATTTGTCCCTCTTAGTGAGTACCCAGAAAAATATTACCCAGACTACTGCAGTGGTGAGGCCTTTATAATGTCCCAAGATGTGGCTCAGATGGTGTACGTGGTATCGAATGAGGCATCTATAATGGTACCTGCTGATGTATTTGTAGGGATCTGTGCTAAGCTGGTTGGCCTTATACCCATCCACAGCTCAAGGTTTTCTGGGGAAAGACACATTGTGTATAACAGATGTTGCTACAAGTTCATCTTTACATCTTCAGAAGCTACGGATGCTGAAACATCCCTGGCATGGAGAGAAATGAATGATGGGAAAAAGTGTTCACTGTTTGAGACTTACTATGGGCTCATTTCCTGTAAACTTCTGACATACCTCAACAGCTTTAGACGTTTTCGTGTGGGGACTGTGCAAGGCAGTGCTGTGCACTTTGGTGAATAGTAGTCACTTGCTTTCCTTTTAAGTCTTTTGTTTTTAAATTGCTGTTGGCCCATTATAGAAAGCAACTCTATGTCCCCAAGTCATGTAGCAATCTGAATCTTTATTCATACCTAGCAAAACCACAAAATGTTCTTAGTGCTCTGATGTACCCAATCTTGACACCTTGTTTTTGACGTTTTAAGACATTTAGATTAGTATGGTGTGATTCTTTTCAAAATAAAATCTTTCAGAAAAGAGAGAACATTAGCCAGGTGGTGGTGGCACATGACTTTAATCCCAGCATGAGGAGGCAGAGGCAGGAGGACCTCCATGAGTTTGAGGTCAGCCTGGTCAACAGAGTGAGTTCCAGGACAGGTTCCAAAGCTACACAGAGAAACTCTGTCTTGAGAAAAAAAAGGGAGAGAATATTAAATTTCATTATAACATATATTGTGTAATAGAGTGTTACATATTTCAATTTTTTTACATTTGTTTATTTTGTGTGTGTGTGTGCATGCACATGTGTATATGTGTGTGTATCACAGGGCATTTATTTTGTGTGTGTGTGTGCATGCACATGTGTATATATATGTGTGTGTATCACAGGGCATTTATTTTGTGTGTGTGCATGCACATGTGTATGTATATGTGTGTGTGTATCACAGGGCATTATATGGAGGTCAAAGAGCAAGAGGCGTTAGTTCTCTCCTTCCAACCTGTGCGTTCTAGGAACAGAACTCAAATCACTAGACTTGGCAGTAATTACCCTTACCCACTCGACCCATCTCACTGGCCCTTACAAGTAATAACTAGGTATACATTCTGGAATGCCTAAATCCATTTATTTAACATAGGTTTCCTTACATACTTTTTGTGGTTAAAAACTTAAAAATGTATGTTCCCAGCAGTTTATATGTATATATATTTCTATCCATCCATCCATCCACCCATCCACCCATCCACCCACCCGCCCACCCACCCACCCACCCATCCATCCATCTACCTACATTAACTATCATTATTGTGAAGTATAACAGATTTCTTGAACTTATTCCTATCACACTGATATTGTTTGGTCCTTTGACTAACAACCCTCTGAATCTAGAAACCATCATTATGCCAAGTTTGGCATCTTTACACTGCATATGTGGATGAAAACGTGGCTATTTGCTCTTGGGCTTGGCCTGTTTCACTCACATGGTGTCCTCTTCCTTCTCCATGTTTGTGTAAACGATAGTCTTTGTTTTTTTTTTTTTTTTTTTAAGAAAACATAATTCTTGGGTTGGAGAGATGGCTCAGCAGTTAAGAGCACTGACTGCTCTTCCAGAGGTACTGAGTTCAATTCCCAGCACCTACATGGTGGCTCACAACCATCTGTAATGAGATCTGGTGCCCTCTTCTGGTCATACATGCTGTATACAAAATAAATAAAAAAAGAAAAGAAAAGAAAACATAATTCTTTATTGAGTGTTTGGGAATTTCACATCATGTACCCAATCCTGCTCACCTCCCAGTCCCTCACATTCTCTCCTCACCCCTGCAGCATTCCCCCAAAAGAACCCCCTCAAAAGTCAACTAAAAAACAAAACAAAAACCACCTGGCTCCTCCGTCTTTCCAACACCTCTTCCTTCCTCCTAGTGTCTCTGGGTGCTCTGGTGTGTCACACAGACACCTTTTGTCCAGTCAGCTCCACTCACAGAACGTTCATTGCAAGGAGCCATTGGTCCGGCTCAAGGGTCCTTGGCCCATCATCATCACTGGATCCTCACCGAAATGCCTCTCAGACATTGCCCCAAGTCATTGGAGATCCTGTGGTTATCGCGGGCCCAGTCCCTTCACACACTCCAGCAGGTCATCGATGGGTGGATGTTAGGGTGGGCCAAGCCAAGGCCCAGGATGTGGGTCTGGGTGGTAGCTAAGCTGGTTGGTCTGGGCCACTGGGACCTCCCCCCTCAGGTGAGGGGCAGAGCCGGCTCTCTCTCCCATGCCTGTGGTGAGGGGCGGGGCTCCTCTCTCCCATGCCTGTGGTGAGGGGCGGGGCTCGTCTCTCCCATGCCTGTGGTGAGGGGCGGGGCTCGTCTCTCCCATGCCTGTGGTGAGGGGCGGGGCTCGTCTCTCCCATGCCTGTGGTGAGGGGCGGGGCTCGTCTCTCCCATGCCTGTGGTGAGGGGCGGGGCTCGTCTCTCCCATGCCTGTGGTGAGGGGCGGGGCTCGTCTCTCCCATGCCTGTGGTGAGGGGCGGGGCTCTCTCTCCCATGCCTGTGGTGAGGGGCGGGGCTCGTCTCTCCCATGCCTGTGGTGAGGGGCGGGGCTCGTCTCTCCCATGCCTGTGGTGAGGGGCGGGGCTCGTCTCTCCCATGCCTGTGGTGAGGGGCGGGGCTCGTCTCTCCCATGCCTGTGGTGAGGGGCGGGGCTCGTCTCTCCCATGCCTGTGGTGAGGGGCGGGGCTCGTCTCTCCCATGCCTGTGGTGAGGGGCGGGGCTCTCTCTCCCATGCCTGTGGTGAGGGGCGGGGCTCCTCTCTCCCATGCCTGTGGTGAGGGGCGGGGCTCGTCTCTCCCATGCCTGTGGTGAGGGGCGGGGCTCGTCTCTCCCATGCCTGTGGTGAGGGGCGGGGCTCCTCTCTCCCATGCCTGTGGTGAGGGGCGGGGCTCATCTCTCCCAAGCGGGGAATGGTGGTGAGAGGGGCAGCTTTCCTGCCCAGTGTCCAGTGAGGGGCAGGGCTGGCTCAGCACAGCCCTCAGATTTCATCAGGCATGGTTCCTATGACCCCCTGTGGCAGCACAGGCCGCGGACATATTCACAGACCCCAGCTGCAGCAGGAACACAGACCCAGACATGGCCCTTAGCAGCAGCCCGGGCAAGATGTCACCATGGCCCTGGTGACAGTACAGGTCACTCAGATGAGTATGGCCTTGGTGGCAACCCTCAAACACCAACATGGTCTCAGGTGACTGTCTAGACCCCAGACATCCACACAGTCCTTGGTGATAATAAGAGCCTCAGACATCAACTCAGACCCTGGCTACAGTAGGGCCATGGACCCAGATAGGGCCCTATGGCCCTAGGCAGCAGCCCAGGCCCGGACAACACCATGGCCCTGTGGTGGCAGTACAGGGCCACCCAGATCATCATCGCCCCTGTGGTGGCACAGCCTTCAGATACCAACATGGCCGCAGGTTGCAGCCTAGATCTTGGGCATCCTTGTGGCCTTTGGTGTTACCATGGGCCATGGACATCAACACAGACCCCCGGCTATGGCAGGACCACAGACCCAGACATGATCCTCATCAGCAGCTTGGGCTTGGATATCATCATGGCCCCAGGATAGGTCTTTCTTAAGGAGAAATTATATTCCCTTGTGACAGCCATCCACATTTCCCTCTTTTTATTAGTGTGTGTATGTACACATAAACACACCAGGGAACAGTCTGGCAGATCTGTGGTCTTGGAGACCAAACTTGGGTCATCAGGCTTGGCAGCAGATGCCCTCACCCCCTGGGCTGTCCTGCCAGCCCTGGGTACATTTTCTTGATCTGTTCATCTGTTGATGGACACTTAGGCTGGTTACAGATTCTGACTGTTGTGGATCATGTTGCAATGGTTATAGCAGTGTAAACATCCTGATTTTATGTCCTTTGAGGATATATTCAAAGGGAGACTTCCGGACCACACCCTAGTCCTAACTTTCATCTTTGAGGAACTGCTACATTGTTTTCCATGATGGCTATCCCATGTACCTTCATTCCGGTGATGTGAAGGGCTCCTTTCCTCCCCATCCTGATCATCGCTTACCTTTTGCTCTTGTACATCAGCCCATCTGAAAGGTAGAAGGCAGTCTCTCACGGTGGAGCTAATTTGCATTTTCCTGATGGTTAGTAATAGCAACTGTTTCTTCACTTACCTTGGCCATTTGTGACATTTGTTTTTGTGGATTTTTTTGAGGTAGGGTCATGCTAGGTTGCCCAGGCTGATCTTGAATTCCTGGGCCCAACCACCTCCGCCTCTGAGTAGCTGGGACTACCAGATCACATCACTGTGCCTAGCTCCATTGGCCATTTGTACATCTTCTCTTGAGAAATATCAAATTTAGGTTTTTTTCTTGGTTTTGAATTGTTTCTTGCTGGGTAGGTAGTAGTGACACATGCCTTTAATACCAGCACTAGGGAGACAGAGGTAGGCAGATCTCTGAGTTTGAGGCCAGACTGGTCTACAGAGTGAGTTCTAGGACAGCCAGGGTTACACAGAGAAACCCTGTATTGAAAAACAAAACAAAACAAAAATCAGTTTCTTGCTATTTAATTCCACACATTTCCCCCATTTTAAATTATTTTTTCTTATTATTTTGATCATTAATCTCTTACTAGATGATGGGAATATTTTCTCCCATTCTACAGGTCATTTCATCATGTTGATTCTTATTGCTATGCAGCTTTTGACTCTGACATGGTCTCATCTGCATGTCTGTGCTGTGTGAGTCATCTCAAAGCACCTCTACCCAAATCAGTGCCGTCAGGTTTTCCGCTTCACTTTTTCCTGCTATGTTTAGGGCTTTACTCTGTTGTGCCATCATTTTTGTTCGTGCTCTGGGTTAAAGGTCGAGTCTCATCCTTCCACGTGTAGATACTGCTTTGCCACCACTATTTACTGAGGATAATGCACTCGAGCATTGTGTTCTTGGCATCTTTCTTGGATACTGATCATAAACTTTAAAATTTATTTCTGAGCACTCAGTTCTGTTCTACTAACCCGTGTGTCTTTTTATGGCAGTTCCATGTTGTTCTGATCACTGTTGTAGAATATTATTTTAAGGTGTGTTACTTTTGTTTATGTTGCATTTGTTTAACTCTGTGAAGCTGTGTTACTGTGCCTGTCTAAAATACCTGATGGTCTAATAAAGAACTGAACAGCCAATAGCAAGGCAGGAGAAAGGATGGGTGGGGCTGGCAGGCAGAGGATAAAGAGGAGAAATCTTGGAGGATAAAAGAAGTAGCCAGAGAAGGAGGCCATTAGGGGCCAGCCACCCAGCCACCCAGCCACCCAGCCACCCAGCCAGCCAGCCAGCCACGGAGTAAGAGTGAAAGTAAGATTATAGAAGTAAGAAAAGGAAAAATTCCAGAGGCAAAAGGTAGCTGGGATAATTTAAAGTTAAGAAAGGCTGGCATGAAATTAGCCAAGCTAAGGCTGGACATTTATAATTAAAAATAAGTCTCCATGTGACTTATTTGGGAGCTGGGTGGCAGGCCCCCCAGAAGACAACCAACTATAGATCACTGTGGCTTTGGAGTGTATTTTGAAGTCAGGTAGTATGATACATGTAGCTTTGTTCTTTTTGCTTGGCATTGGTGTGATTAAAATCTTTTTGTGCATCCACAATTTACAATCTGTTTTCTATTTTGGTGAGAAGTGTCATTGGGATTTTTGATACATCTCTTAAATGTGAGAAACGATTCTCACTTCAAAATAAGAGTACCTGAGACTCAGAGGCACAAAAGTGACACAGTTCATTTTATGTCCTTGCAAAGCTGGATGTCATTCTAGAACAGCCGGCGGGTGGATGACACATCACCCTTCCTCCCTTTTGAACAATCAAGAGGGTGCAGTCTTGCATGTCATCTGGGTTGTATCATTCCTCTGTAACTTAAATTTATCTTTCTCAACAAAACCCACATGTGAGTTCATCTGTTGTGCACCCTGCTTGTTTTAACGCTTATTAGAAGCATGGCACTGTGGGCAAGCTTGGGCATTAGCAATTTTCTACTTTAAGCTTCTACTTTGTGAATCTAGCTTAGCAGACTTTGGGGAATAGCTAGACCAGCAGGCATTAGCAGAGGTCTAGCCTTTTCTGTTCATTTGTAGCTGGCTCAAGGCACCTTTGAAAGTAAACCACCAGATTTTATTTCTAACAATAGACTAAATGCAAATCTACAGATTAAGTAGACCATCTGGATAACTAGATAGCAGTGTGGACATTTATGGGGTTTGCAACATAGCCTAGGTTGGTCTTGAAAATGTGATCCTCCTGCCTCAGTCCTCTGAGAATTAGGATAATTGGTGTGCATCACCATATCTCCAGTACCTGGACATTTATATCTTTCACAAAGTTTGTAAAGTTTCCTAAGATGGTTTCTTTAAAGTAATTGGTCTCCTTCACTATGGGGGCCTCCTATAATTCAAAAACTTGGTCTCATGATACTGTCCTATAATCCCACAAACTGTCTTCAATCTTTCATTTATTGTACTTTGTTCTCCTCTGATCATACATTTTCCCACCAGTCTGACTTTGAATTCAGATTCTTTCTTTTTCTGGAAGTCTATCTCCCAAGAGCTGGAAAATGCCCTGGAATTATGTTAAGCAGTATTTCTAGGCTTTCTCCGTCTTTCCTCCCTTTGACAATCTGATATTTTAAGAATCTGTTGATCAATCCTGAGGACTTTCTCATCTTTCTCACTTTTCTCCTGCCCCTCTCTGCATTATTTCTAAAGACTTGAGATTCAATTTTTAAAAAATAATTTAAAGTTTTATTTATGTGTCTGTGTGCCAGTGCCTGTAGAGGCCAGAAGAGGGCATTTTGGAATTACAAACAGCTGTGAACCACCAGATGTGAGTACTGGGAACCAAACTCAGGTCTTTAAGAGTAGCAAGTTCTCTTAACTGCTGAGCCATCTTGAAATCCAAAAACTTCTGCTTGAGCTGGTCTGTTGTTAAAATTTCAATTATAGTTTATTATTCATTGAGTTCTCCAGCTCCAAGACTATTAAATTGTGTGTGTGTGTGTGGTGTGTGTGTGTGGTGTGTGTGTGTGTGTGTGTGTGTGTGTGTGTGTGTGTGTGTGTGTGTGTGTGTGTGTAGAGAGAGAGATTTGTTTCATGCAGATGAAGAGTGCTTTCTTGGTTTCACCGAGTGGCCTGTTTTCTCTTGTTTCTGAGTTTTTGATATCCTCATCAGGCACTTTGTAAATTCCATCTGTGGGGTTAGTTAGTAGAGGATTACCGGATTCTTTTGAAAGTATCTGTCTTAGTTGGTGTTCTATTGCTGTGAAGAGAGACCATGACCACAGCGACTCTTAGAAAGGAAAACATTTAACTGGGGTTGGCTTACAGTTCAGAGGTTCAGTCCATTACTGTCATTGTGGGAAGCATGCAGGCAGACATGGTGCTGGAGAAGGAGCCCAGAGTTCTACATCCAGATGGGCCGTATTTGGGCTTCTGAAACCCAAAGCCTCCCCCAGGGACACACTCCTCCAATAAGGCCACACCTCCTAGTAGTGATGCTCCCTCATGACCAAACATTCAGATATTTGAGCCTATGGGGCCGTTCCTACTTAAACCACATTTCACGTCTCTTTTGATATCTGCACATCCAGTGGAACTGCAGTTCTCCCATTTTACAGAGTGCCTTTCACAGGGACTCACCAGCGCTTGGATCCTGGGTTGTTCTGCTTCCTGGAGGTTCTAACAGTGCTGCTCCTGAACAGCTTCTTTGGCTCTAGTCAATGTCACCAACAACTATGGATGCTTCAGTGGCCTGGGGTCCATGTTTCTGTGGCAACAAAGTTTTTAGGGCTCTTGGTAGTAAGGACCCAGGGGTCAGTTCTGTTCTAAGTTTTTACAGGACTGACTTACCTGAGAGGATCCCTGAAAGTGCTGAGTCTGACTACACTGTATTCCAGGGCTCAGTGTCCCACTGAACAACTGAGGCACCTGTGACATGCAAACAGGTTTCCTATCAAGCCAAGGGCTGTAGTTCTAGGGAATTCCCCAGCAGTTCAGACCCGAGACAAAGACACCACTGTGAATCTGGTGCTGAGCATCGTGGTCCAGCACTGGCATGGGTCCAGAGAGGAATGTGTTCAAGAGACGTTGTTGTGTGGCAAAACTTTTCCTGGGGACACAACACACACACATCTACTCACCCCAGATAGGGGGCCCACAACAGAAGAAAGTACAGACACCACAAAGTGCAGCTTGGTGAACCAGTGAGTTTTATTGAAGTTACTTACAGAAATATGGGTGAGGAGTTACATCCAAGAGCAGAAATGACTCACAGTTGCATCACCAAGGCCCACCCCAGCTCACAGAGGCTGAGAACCTGGAGCACACTGTATACAAGGACAGCTCACAGGTTGGAGAGTGTCCTTTCCAAGTGACTGAGTTGGGCTAAACCTCTTCCAGGCAGCTGGCTGGGTGTGTCTGCAGCTTGGCTTGTCTGAGAGGGACTCTGGGAGGGAGGGGCCTAGTGAGTCTGGTCAGTTTCAGGGAGTTCCTGAAACTGTTTTGAGTTGTTTACTTCCCTGCTTAGGAAGCCGCCTTGTAGGAAGGAAGATTTCAATAACCTCGGAGTAAACTATTACACAGCACAGTTGCAGTTTGGGTTCTGAAGTCAATAGGGGCTGTGGCAACTGTTGCATCGGCATAAAGCATGCTGCTTAGTAGTGATGCGCATCTTGGAGTGTTGCGACACAGTGGTGGTGCAGGCCTCTGTGACTGGAGCTGCAATGGCAGCCGTGGCACGGACTCTGGGCTCCCGGGAAGCTGTGCAGCGCTGACTTCATTCCCCACCTAGGGGGTCCTTGAGCATCTCAGCCTGTAAGGCAAGTTCAGAGGCAGGGAGGGGAAGACACTGTGGCTGTTCCTTCCAGAGGGAGGGGACGATACAGACCTGCCAAGGATGTTTCCTTGGGAAGGGGTTTTATGAAAGTTCAAGCGCCAAGGGTGCTCCTCTGGATTAAAGCTCTAGTGCCCTGGGGTCAGGGCAATATACTGGTGCAGGCCTTATGGGAAACAGCAGTAGAAGTGTCTATTTCTTGAGGAGCAAGGCACTATGCAGCTCAATAACTGGAGTCATTCACAGCTATTTTGCTGGGCCTAGGTTCCAAATAGTCAGGGATAGCACGCAGCAGCAACAGGAGAGGAGATGGAGTGCTTCCTACACAGTTTATTTTCATGGGAAAAAGACCTGTAACAATGTGACTGGGAAATGGTCCACCACCCTGTGTGTGCACAGAGCAGCATGGAAAAGCTTCAGAATACTGCAGCTTCTTACTCCACCATGGTATGTACTCTAGCTTGTTTCCTGATCTTGGGGCCGTGAAACCTTGGAATTAGGATCAGGGGTGTGGGCATGTAGTGTCTCTCAGCAGCAGAGTACAAGGCTGCTCACTGGTGGTGGCTGTTGATGATGTCTCAGGTGCTACCGGTGGGAGTGTGGACAACTCCAAGAGGGTCTGTGGACCAGTTTGCAAAGGTGTGAGAGACACGGCAACTCTTCCTCCCAAGAACTTCAGCAGCACAGCGGCTGTTTCTGTAGGTTCAGTGGGAGAAACTGCACCGCTTTGACCCCCCCTCCCCTTTAGGGTTCACTGGCAGAAACAGCTATGGCCACTCCAGAGGCAGACAAGCATGTATCTGTACTGGCCATTTGCTAGTGTTCTGTCCTTGAGCCTTCTCCAGGATGTTTTAGTTTGTGAAAGGTCACATTCACTCACTCACACACACACACTTGCTTATTAAATGCAAAATAGTAACTTATAGGTCTTATTAAATGTGAAAAAAAAGAAAAAAAGGCACAACAAAAGCCCAATGAGAACCAGGTGGTGGTGGCAACACTTAGGAGGCAGAGGCAGGAGGATCTCTAAGTTCGAGGCCAGCCTGGTCTACAGAGCGAGTTCTAGGACAGCCAGGACATAGAGAGACCCTGTCTCAAAAAAGAAAAAAAACAACAGGAAAGTTAAGGGAAAAACCCCAACACCAGGAACGTCATTAAAGAAAAATCACTTGGAGTATTTCATGCCAGGAAATGCCTGCCTGCATCCTAATTCGTAGTAGAGAAATGGTCAGTATGGAAAAAGGAACTCAGAGACACCAGAGGAGAAATGAGGCAACTGGACGAGGATTCCAGTCACTTGAGAATCCTGTCACAGGAAGGGATGACTCATCAACCTCACCACAGCCTAAAAGAAACACTTCCTGGTTCTAAATTGGTCACTGCCAGGCTCATGCAGAAACATCTGGACAACTGATTTTTGTGTGGTGAAGGAGAACAGTCTGGAAGCCAATGAGATGGCATCTCATTTGTACACACTTATCCTCTCCATCCCAACTCTCATGGATCAGAGAAATTACCCCAAACCCTTCACAATGACGACCCAATAAGACAACAGTTAAGAGAACGTTCTGGTTAAGGCTTATCTCCCTCCTTCCCCTGTAACACAACATGGCAAAACTGACTAACAGCAAAAGTACCAATCCCAAACAATGTTTAGTTTTTCATTTTCAAAGGAAAAGAGGCCAAGAAATCCTATTGAAACCATTTATTCCTTGTATACAAATAATACAACTCGATGATTCCAAATGACTTATTTTTCAGGACTACCCAAGATTCTGAGGTGGAATCAGATAAGAAAAAGTGGTGAAAAGAAACCAGAATCGTTTTGGCTTCATTTTATTTTTAAGTGAGGTCACGAGTGTGCCCATGGAAACATTCTGGGAGAGCACGCTTTGCCCTTGCAGCAGACTTCGCTGCCAGAGGACCGGGAAGAGCACTGGTGTTCTCAGTCATCACCACATCCAAGCAGGACCAGCACTGCTGGTTAAGGCTGCACCCGACACGCCATGACAGCTCCGCAAGAGGGAAGGCCCCGCTCTCTAAAACATGGGCGGGATCCTGTGTCTGGAGAAATTCTGGTCAGAACTCGGTCTTCTGTCCTAACTGAAAGCAATCACTCTGCTCCCTCCACTGCTGTCGTGGCAACAGGTTTCACATAGTACGGACCTTCACTTAGGTAGGTTCTGAGTCTCAAATAATTTGAGTTCCCAAAGATCTCTGCAACTGTCTTGGAATTGGCGAGTGCTTTTACCAGTTCATATTTGGCATCCTTTGAAGCTTTGTCATGCTCCACAGACCGGTCCATCACAAATTCCACAAAACCTGGACTGTTAAACATAAGCTTCTGAGCCCAGGGCTGGTTTGCAATAGCCTGAAATTAAAGGCAGAAAGAGAATACAATTCACCTAGGCCTTAAGAAGGTAAGTTCATGAGTGGAACAACACAATACTTAAAGAAATACACACGGCAGCACAATCCTTTGTCCAAGTAAATAAATTCCTGAGAAACATATTTTAAATAACTGTATATACTAAAATTTTAAATTCAAATCTTAAATTTTATATACAAAGATGTTCACCACACTGTGAAAGCTTTAAATGTCTAATAAGTAAACTAGGGCTCACTGCAATAAAAGCTTACGACTGAATTATTTACAAGGAACACCTAACGGCTTGAGTGAATCTACCACATGAAAGACGCAGAGCACTGGTTCTCACTCTTCCCCACACTGCGACTGACCTTTGACAGTTCCTCATGCTGTGGGACCCCAACCATGAAATTAGTTTGTTGCTACTTCGTAACTTTAATTTTGCTGCTGCTGTGAATCATAATGCCAATATTTCTGAAGACAGAGATTTGCCAAAGAGGTAGACCTACAGATTGAGAACCACTGACATAGATCCAATTTCCATACAACACTAAAAAATGGTACCAAATAAAGAGCAAAACCAGAGAAGACAACATTGCTTCAGACAGGGTCTCTCTGTGTAGCTTTGGCACCTTTCTTGGAACTCACTCTGCAGCCCAGGCTGGCCTTGAACTCACAGAGATCCGCCTGGCTCTGCCTCCCAAGTGCTGGGATTAGAGGTGCATGACACCACTGCCCAGCAGGGCCACTCTTAAACTTGTACACAAGAGAATCCTTTTGGGGAATGTTCACTGTAGCATCATTGTAACATGTATCTAAATCTTTACTTGCAGGAGAATGACACATTGTGACTAGCCAATGGAATGCCGACTTTCTAAGGGCCTCTTTTAAACCAGACACTTGAACACTGAAGTCTAAATAAGGTATGGTCTGCACTCCATGTGGTAGAACCATCAGCACTGGCCTGAAAACTGCATCCATGACAGTTACACTCAGGAAAGAGGACCCAGAATGTATCGGGCAAACAAACACCAAGCACCCTGGAAACAGTGTGCTCTAACTGAGTCAATGCTGTAACTAAGGCAAAACTTGGTGATTTGAAATTTCCTATTTTTCAGTCTTTCTCAAATTTTGAAATAGTGAGTCAGCAACCTATGTATTTTTCAAAAGTTGATCACTACACTTAGTATGTTTACAGCCTCATTTCTTCCTCAGGCCGGTAGCACTAGCTACCCACCCTGACCAAATCAGGGTCAGAAGAGCAAGAACTAAGGTCATGAGACATCAATGCAGACAGCTGTTTCCAAGGTGAAGCATCCTGAAGCACTTTTAAGTCTTACTGTTTTAGATCTAAACTTCAGCCTCGTAGAAGACAGGAACACACCTATGTTCCTTAAGATATGCCTTAGGAAGTCTTCCCCTCTCAGTCCTTCTCGGCATGGCCTAGTGTTTGTGCTGGATCCTGTGATAAGACCACTGATGTGATGGCACTTAGCCAGGACAACTGGTACACTGCTAAGTGCCAGGGCTAAGAAGATCCACATTAATAAACATTTCAACATACAAATAAAGCATGCACAGGTGTGCCCACACCTTAGTTCTAATTTTACAACCAACTTTATCCGTATTTATGGTCTGGCTCCCTCTACAGACTAGAAGTTTCAGAAAACGCTCAAGATCTAGCAGGGTCAGGGAAACTCAATGTTTGTTGAATGAATATATCAATATGAGAACCAGTATCATTTAATTCTGCTGTATGCTCAAAGTGGCCGAAGCTACTTCTTGAATAAATAAGCAAAATTAGCGAGTGTTGAGGTCAGAAAGCACAGCAAAGGTCAGAGGTAAGAAACTGGCCAACTAAGTGCCAAAAAGAACAGTGGGAATTAAGACTCAGGAAAGAGACAAAGGCGAGGAGCTGGGGTTGATGTGACCCAGCAGGAGCCTGTTCAAGCTCAGACAGCATCAGATCCTTTTTACTGGCAATCTGTAGACACGCGTCTCCCTCACTGGCCCCTGCAGTGTCTGTCGGGCAGGAACTGCCGTGTGCACAGCGGCTGGCATTCTGAGTGCTCTGTGCTGCGCTGGCAGCACCTACGGAGCCGTGAGAAGAGAGTACCTACCGTGAACACTTTCAAGGCGGCACAGTGTAGTTCAGGGAAGGGCTGGTTACTGATGCCACGAAAGAGCTCCAGGGAGTCTGGAGATAAGGAGGCAAACCAGGACTCCGCCATCCTCAGGAAGTCATCAGTCTGCTGCTCAGGCTGTGAGACAGGAAGGGAAATGCTCATGACAAGGTCAGCACACCTTGAGGAAGGCTAGCAGCTACAGCAGGGAGCCTTGTGTAAATGGTACCAGTGAGCTACCCTTGGAGAGCTCATCCAAATCCAGCCCAGAGAGGTCCCATTTTTGTTGGAGGGGATGAAATAATCTCTAGGTTCTCTTTAGTTCTACCATTCCACTTTACATTTAAAATGTTAGTACTCAGCTCTTGAGATGGCTCAGCAGGTAAAAGCACTTGCTGTGTAAGCTTGATGGCCTGAGTTCAGTCCCTGGATTTTATGTAAAAGTAGGAAGAAAAGATCGACTTTGCCAAGTTGTCCTCTGACCTCTCCTCCACAGTGCTCCCCGGGCATGTGTGCCCCCCTCACCTCTCCCCCATCCCTTCTTCTCTTATACACAGTAATAAATAAACTTTAAGAGGTGAGGCAGGAGTTATGGGTAAGCTAACCAAAACTAAAGAAGCAGCTAGTGCCCACCCCCCAAGGGAATTTGAATTGTGGTATCCTGCATGAGTAGACAATGCTGTTCCCAGAAGAAATGGGTTATTAAATGAAATCCTCAGTGACTCTTTACAAGGTAACTGGGAGGTCCCAGAAAGCCCCGCCCCCAATTAAAACAGCTATGCCCATTGCTCTTGGTTGCCCACCATAACTAAATGCTAACTCTATTCCTGAAGACACCCAGACTTTGCTTCAAGACATAGAGAAATCAATGGCCAGGAAACTTCGTCTCTGCTGGCTAGCTTCCATAGTATACCAAAAAGTGCTCTGCAGGTTTCCAGGGAGAAGAGACGTCAGTGTTCTCCCCAGTGCTGGCCCTGAATGCTACCATCTGATCTTTGAGGAAAGCTGTGTCCACAGTGCAGAGTGCAATGGCTGTCAGGAGAATAACTACCCCTGCCTAGATTTGAGACTGCTCCTCAAGAAAGAATTCCTGCTTGCTACTGTAAATCTTGTCGAAAAACCACAGCCGGGGTGGAGAGATGACTCAGAGGTTAAGAGCACCAGATGCTCTTCCTGAGGACCCTAGTTCGATTCCCAGCACCTACATGCAGGCTCATAATTACTTGTAACTCTAATTCCAGGGGCTCTGATGCTCTCTCCTGGCCTGAGGGCACTGCACACAGGCAGTGCACAGACATACAAGAAAACACCCTTACACATAATATAAAGTAATGAAATAAAAAACCCATGGCTCGCCGGGCGTTGGTGGCGCACGCCTTTAATCCCAGCACTCGGGAGGCAGAGCCAGGCGGATCTCTGTGAGTTCGAGGCCAGCCTGGGCTACCAAGTGAGCTCCAGGAAAGGCGCAAAGCTACACAGAGAAACCCTGTCTCGAAAAAACCAAAAAAAAAAAAAAAAACCCATGGCTGAGGAAGTCATAGGTCTTAGAGGGAAGCTACTATTGCTATTTTGCTAACTGGTCACCTGTATACTCAGATCAGTGCTGCCTCCAACCTTGGTCAGAGACTGTTTCTTTTTGCAGTGCGCAGTGGCTACCAGGAAAAAGTGACTTAATAGCTGAGCCTAATGTAAGACGTCTGCATCAACCCTGACTCCCCGATGCCCAGGGAGCACTGTGGAGAGGGCAGAAAGAATGCAAGAGCTGGGACTGGGAAGGAGCGCTGTCAAGTGCCGGCTTCTGGACAGAGCACGGCGGCGGCGGCGGTGGCGGCGGCGGCGGCGGCACCCAAACCCAGGAGCTGTGGTTACCTGCACAGTTTAATCCAGCCAAGACTCCGAGAGATGAGGAAGAGCTGCTGGCAGCAGCCAGGGGAGGGACAGTCTGCAAGTATGGCTATGACCTCATGCCCTTGTGTACACGGGCAGCACTAACTGCACCCAGTGCTCAGAAAGATGACAGACATGAAGTTGGGAGGAGGAGGGTACTGCAGGACACGGAAGGGACGTGTTCAATACAATCAAAATATATGACTGAAACTCTCAAACAATAATTAAAAATATCCCTAAATATTTTCATGTAACTAGTCACATAGTGAAGGTTTTCATCTTTTGGTTGTTTTTTGAGACAGGGTTTCTCTATGTAGCCCTGGCTGTCCTGGAACTCACTATGTAAACCAGGCTGTCCTGGAGCTCAAAGATTCTCCTACCTCTGCCTCCCTCCTGAGTTGCTGGGATTAAAGGTGTGCTCCACCAGGTTACCATCTTAACTAAAGTGAGAAGCATGACACCCACGTGAACATTAAACTGACCAGTGTCAAGCTGACTGGCTCATCCTCCCCAAACATACCCTGCCGCCCTTCAATAATCTCTCCATCTACTTACTGACAAGTACAGAAGAGAAGAAACTGCATCCAAACATCTAGTTTTTAGCTCTGTGGAAGCATTCTTTGCTTGATATCCTATTCTCATGAGGAAGCGTTCAAAGCGAGTTCCTGTGAAGGATAATGGTGACACAAACATAAAATCTACCATTTCAACCATCTTAGACACAGTTAATGCTACTAATCACACTAAGATGCTGTGCAACTTCTGTGGGATGTCTTTCTGTACTCTGTGAATATGTGTGGCTCCCACTGGATAGTAAATAAAACTGCACTGGCCTATGGCAGGGCAGGATGAGGTTAGGTGGTACATTCAAACTGAAGATGAGACAAAGAAGGCTGGAGTTGGGCTGGAGAGATGGCTCAATGGTTAAGAGCACAGACTGCTCTTCCAGAGGTCCTGAGTTCAAATCCCAGCAACCACATGGTGGCTCACAACCACCTGTAATAAGATCTGGTGCCCTCTTCTGGCCTGCAAGGACACATGCAGACAGAATACTGTATGTATAATAAATAAATCTTTTTTTTTTTTTTTTTTTAAAAAAAAAGGAGGCTGGAGTCAGAGGAGACTCAAGCCCACTGCTAAAGGAGCAACAAGATGTCAGCAGACCAGTAACATCATGGCCACGTGGCAACACACAGATTAATAGAAATGGGTTGAGTTAAGTTATAAGAGCTAGCTAGAAAGAAGCTTGAGCCATAGGCCATATAGTTTATAATTATATAAGCCTCTGGGTAATTGTTTTATAAACAGCTGCAGAACCACGAATGGGAGAGATTCATCTGGACCTCGGAGCAAAGCAGGACCAGAGAAACATCCGCTTATATTTTGGCGCCCAACATGGGGTAAGAATTTCCACCTAAAACCTGAGAAAGCTTTAAAAAAAGGGTTCTAAGACAGAGCCAAGAGCAGCTTCCTAGTTGTGTCTCTCATGAGGGCTGTGGCACAGAGACGCTGCAGCATTTGAGCTTAAGTACAGCATGGAAGATTCCCTCTGGCATACACAGAGGTGCACACTGCACTGAGTGATGGATTTAGCTTTGCTAAGACAGACAAAAAAAAAAAAAGGTTTCTGGGCTACATGCTGCTGGTTGGAAGCATAGACTCATTGCTTCCCAGAGTTAGCGGTGAGCATGGCTCTCAGAGCTGGTGGTGAATGTACCTCTGCCATGTTGGGAAGCTGAGGTGGGGTGGAGTCAGCATCCAGGGCCGCAGCTTTCATCCTAGCCACCATGTACCTGAACAATTTAAAAATCTCTCCTGGTCAGAGGAGGATTATAGATTCCCAATAAGACAGAGTCAGATGGAATAAACCTCTAAATGGTTCACAATGTATATAAAAGATACGTAGGCTTAAGAGAGAGAGGAGAAAAAGGATATAGTCATAAAAATAAAATCTTAAAAAATAAAATACAACTATATAAAGATGGGAATTACACCGAATCTAGATTATGATGTCTTTGGGATTTTTTGTTTGTTTGTTTTTTGAGACAGAGTTTCTTTGTGTAGCTTTGCACCTTTCCTGGAACTTGCTTTGGAGACCAGGCTGGCCTCGAACTCACAGAGATCCGCCTGCCTCTGCCTCCTGAGTGCTGGGATTAAAGGCGTGCGCCACCACCGCCCGGCGACTGTCTTTGGGATTTTTTAATGCAGAAAAGACATTTGACTGTAAGGGTACTGAGTTAAACCAATATATATAAAAGATATAAAGGTATCTTGACTTAAAATTTGGGTCTAAGGATATACTGCTTTGGAAGTGAAGTGAAAAAGGCAATTTATACTTCCACACACTGTGATTATCAATCTGAAACACAAAAAGAGGGATGTGTTCAGAGATCATGCGTCAGACCCAGAACACACCCTACTGTCTGCTACGGAAGGGTAGCATCATGAACAGGGCTGGATCAGAGGCCCCAGCCTGCACAAGCTCAGGAATCTCTTAACTCCTGCATCTGAGAAGGGCAGCTCCATGCAGGACTGAGAAGTGCATACCACAGTGAAGGCACCGAAAACCACACGCAACACTGCAGGAGCTGTGGTGTGCAGTGCATCAGTTTTCAACATGCACTTCACAAATGTGTTACAATAGTGCCATGTTTCCTGTATCAGAATTTGATATCCAGGGGCTGGAGAGGTAGGTGGCTCAGCGGTTAAGAGCACTGGCTGCTCTTCCTGAGGACCCGAGTTCAATTCCCAGCAACCACACGGTGGCTCACAAATCATCTATAATGAGATCTGGTGCCCTTTTCTGGCAAGTATATAAATAATAAATAAATATATTAAAAAAAAAAGAATTTGATATTCAAGGATATACCACACATGTATCTTTCTTAACATAAACTCTTGACACAAAATTATCTTTCCTGTCTTTCTGTGCTTGTGAAATATTCAAAACCCGGAAGCTGCTACTGTTTTGATAAATGAGGACAGTGAGGCCTAGAGAAGTGAATGAAATTCAGCCTCCATCAGTGATGGAACTGGGACACAACATGAGCTATGCCATAAAAAGCAGTCAAGGAAGACACTAACAGTAAACACTTGTTTGGTCCCCATTACATGAAATACAGCAAGGCGTAAAAGCCACAGCTTTTCAGTTGTAATCATGAGACTGAGAGATGAGTCCACACTACGGTTAAAGACTGCCACCCATAAAAGTAATTTCTACAACAGTTATCCCTACAGCAGATGGACCCACACCCTGCATTCTGGCCAAAAATAAAAACACATCTTACAAAAGCCAAGATAAGTCATACCAACCTGTCTTCTGTAAAACCTGCTTCCCTTCAACACTGGATCCCAGGATTCCAACCGTGTCCACAGCCACACCAATCATGGTGGGATCCTGACTGTCTGCCATTTCAAATACTTTCTCCAGAAAGACAGGGTAGCGCTCACAGATCTGTTGAGGACTATCCATGACAGCCAGGTTTCCAAAAAACTTCACAAATCCTAAATATATTTATAAAAAAAAACACTTTAATATGGGACAAGACAGCACAAATTGGGGGCCCATGTTTCCACGGGAATATTAATAAACTGCAGGCCAGAAAGAGGAGACAGACAAGCACTGTGTTGCCTACAGAGCAGAGCCAACAGGAGATTGAAAAGACCCATGAGATGTGTGATTCTGAGAGAACAGAAACCCCAAGATGTCAATGGAGCTTGGGAGGCAGAGGTAGAAGAGTATTTGTGAATTTAAGGCCAGCCTGGTCTATACAGTGAGTTACAGTCAGGGAGGGAGAGAGAGAGAAGGAAATGAAGGAGAGGGAGAGGCACAGAGAAAGAGAGAGAGAGAGAGAGAGAGAGAGAGAGAGAGAGAGAGAGAGAGAGAGAGAGAGACACGGACGGAGGGAGGGAGGGACGGGGGGGAAGAGGGGAGAGGGAGGGAGAGAGTATGTGCACACCAGTGGATACCAACGATAGGAAGGCAAGCTTGAAGACATTATTGGAAGAAACTGTTAAACAGGTGCATTCACTAATAAAATACAGCACACCACCTCAAGGGACATAAACCTCCAGCTACTACAGTGTTCAATAAAGACTGGAATGAAATGGGTGGCACGGATCCTCTATCTGGATCGGATACACACAGTAAATGTCATTCCTGGTATTCTGATTTACGCCTCACTGAACTTTTAAAGAAAACCATCTAGCGCTCTGGAGAGCACCCATGTTCCCATAACATCAGTCAACAGTGCAATCACCCTTCAGTCAACAGATTCCACTTCATTAAGGGGCTCTGATCAACTTTTTAAACTAACAAAAAACCGTGTATCACATCTGGAAATATATTTGCACTGTATAGTAGGCAAATTAACAATATGTATTATCTTAAATTTTTGTGTGTGGTGAAAACACTTGAAAATCTATTCTTAACAAAATTCAAGGACAGAATGAATACATTGTTAAGAGTCTTCACCTTGTACTTGTCTGAAGTTCTGACTAACATGCCCCAGCTCCCCCTGTAATCATTAACCTATTTCTGAGTTCAGCTTTTCCTAGATTATACATGTTTCATTCCCCACTGTCCTTCAGTCTCAATCAGACAACTGATTTTTGAGGCTTCATAGCATTCCATTGTGTATACAGTCCATATTATCTGCACATCTCTGAGAGGCACTAAGGGCACTGCTCCCACTGAAAATGCTGCAGTGAGCATGGGAGCAGACGGCTTCAGCACACTCGTTTCCTTCCTCTGTCGACACACCCAAAAGGGATCCAGAACGAGTTCTATCGTAAAGACCTTCCAGTTCCCATGACTGCACTAATTTATATGTCCACCATGTCCAAGGTTCCCTCTGTTCCACGTCCTCACCTCCCACCTTTTGGCTTTTTTGATGCAAGTCATTCTAACAGGCAAAAAGTGATTCTCCTCAGTGTTTAAATTTGCTTGTCCCTGATAAGCAGCACTGCTGACCATCTTTCCATATACCTATTGGGCAGATCAGATTCTTCTGAGGAATGTTGACCCAGGTCCTTCACTGATTTGTGTTTGTTTAGTTTTTGTTTTTTGAGTCAGGGTTTCTCTGTGTAGCTCTGGCTGTCCTGGAACTTGTTCTGTAGACCAGGCTGGCCTCGAGATCCACCTGCCTTTGTCTCCCAAGTGCTGGGATTAATGGCGTGAGCCCCCATCACCGGTTCCTTTGCTGATTTTTAACTGGGTTGTTTTCTTGCTACTGACTTGCTTGCGTCCCTCATGTTCCGGACACCAACTCTTTCCTAGTTTGCAGATATTCCTCTAATGCCAGACTGCACGCTCCCTCTGGGGTGTGTTTGAATTTTCCTCCTATTGCCTGTGCTTTGAGAAGCATATCCCAAACCATCTTGGCCCAGATCAAAGTCCAAGGCTCTCCCCACTACCTTTTCTCTTCTGCAGCTGGTTTCACGTATTAGGTTTCAGTCCTTACTTACACTGTGTTGAGTTTTATGGCATGAGATGAGGTCTGACTTCATTCTTCACTTAAATAACCGGTTTCGTCTTTTAACATCACTTACTGAAAATGTCCTTTCCACTGTATGTTTTGGGCATGATTGTAAATACACACGTTTATCCCGAGCCCTCTGTTCTGTCCTATTAGTTAGTCTGTGTGTCTTTCCAGGAGTAAGATGGTGTTTTAATCACTAAGTATTTTCAGATGCTATCACAATGGGAGCGTCTCCTTGAGCACTCTTTGGACAGTTCATCGTTAGTGCAGAAGGCTACTAATTTTGCACGCTGTGTTGATCCTACAACTTCACTGAATTCACTTCTTAGGTGTGACAGTCCCTTGGTGGAATCTATGATGCATTCTGCATGTAAGATCATGCCACCCCCACACCTATAAACGGGGATAATTTCCTATCTTCCTCTTGGATTTAGATGCCTTTTATTTTTTCCCTTCCCAACATGTCTAGGATTTCCCACACTACCCTGAAGAGAAGTTCCCACACTATCGCTGCTCCTGCTCTCAAGGGAAAGGCTTTCAACTTCTCACACTTGAGCACACCATCAGCTACAGATTCTTCACTCATGGCCTGAGCTGTGTTAAAACGTATTTCTTCTTTCACAATAATTGAGTTGTCATGCTAAAAGGATGAATTTTTATCAAATGCATTTTTAGTATCTGCTGGTATGTTTTTTGTCCTTCACTTTAGTAATCTGGTGCATCCTACTGATCAGCTTGGATTCACTGAATCACTCAATGGTGACCCATGATCCCTTCACTGTACCGGCAGCTGTGGATGTCTTGTGCAGGAAGCAGCACTGAGAAGGGTAACCCCTGCCCTTCAGAAGCCCGTGTAACTCAGCTGCTCTCACCTGGCAAATAGAAGCCAGAGAAAGGGTCTGAATCGGCTCCAACAATTATGTTAGATATCTGGTCGATGACTCCTTCCTGAGCAAGGTGCTGTCGGCCATGATGGGTGTGCGCTAGTGATGTCACCATTTCTATACAGGTGGCTCTAAAACCAAAAGGACAACAATGAAGAGCATTTTAAAACTGCTTCCACACTGGTTAAGTTGTATTCAATTTTCCTCATCACATCTGAAAGGCCCATGTCCTGCCTTCCTTTTCCGAAGGATATAAGAACTATTTTCCTAACTTTGCCATCACCTGTTACTGTGGCATTCAGAACTGAGGTCTGACCTCCTGACTGGAGACCCACTACTTTCTGTGATGGTGCTGTAACATAAGCAAGGAGCACACTTGCCCAGGGACAGAGGATACGGGCATATGAAAACTGCTACGACATCTTGCAGGGCTTTGTCAAACTTAATATATTATCATGACATAACGAGCGACTTCCTAAAGATAACACAGTGTTGAGACTGCAAACTGTGTACAGTCTCCAACAGCACAGACCACACCAAGTCCCACAGCGGCTTCCTCCAAAAAAGGGCATTTCTCTCTAAGAACTCGGCGTCTACCCACCTGACCAGCACGTCCTCACCCGTCAGCTCTCTCAGGAGCTGGGTCACCAATCCACTTGCGGCACAGTAGTTTAAAGATTCTGATGACACAGAAGAAATTTCTACAATTAGCTGAAAGAACAGAGGGGAAAAAGGTCAAAACAGTCCCAATCTGTTAGATCTCATTTTAAGTTCAATGCAGAATTATGTACTATAGATGTAACTGAGTTCTTAACAATTCACGCAGTTTCTAGGAAAACTTCATTGAACATAAAACAAATTACTCTGGTAGAGGATAGTCCACTGCATCTAGGTATATGTGTAATTCCACCAAGAAACCATTAATCAGGGCATAAAAGCTTGCACCATCAACAAACATAAAAATCAAGTCTTTTAAAACAGCATGCGCGCGCGCGCGCGCGCGCGCACACACACACACACACACACACACACACACACACTCAGTAGGACAGCACTTGCCTAATGTGTACAAGGCCTGTATCTAAGCACCACAGAACAAAACAAACACAAATGTATCCACAGATCTGTCTTGTCACATCTTCACTTGACAAGCACATTCTGAAAGCTTAATGAAGGCAGAGGACACTGAGAGGGTTTAAACAGGGAACTGGTAGAACCAGGAATTTGTTTTCACATCTTTATTTAGTTTTTTTATTTTGTGGAGGGGACTATGTGTATGAGGGGAGGTGGGGACCAGAAGACAACTTGTGAGAGCTGGTTCGTCCTTCTGCCATGAGGGTTCTGAGGACCAAATTCAGGTCATCAGGCTTGGCAGCAAGTGACTTTACTCCCAGGCCATTTCACTGGCCCAAAGATCATTCTTACATATGCTACAAATATCATGTTGTATGCCACAAATACACACAATTTATCAATTAAAATACAAATTTGGGGAAAACAACACTGACTGCACTTAAGAGAAACTAGGGATGAGAAAAATGAAGGGAAGTCATCTGGCTACAAACACAGTCGTGCAGAAACGACACTGGCAGGTTGGTCTAGGGTGGCGGCAGCTACCTGAGCAAGGAGGAGGACACAGCTTCAGTGAAACCGACGTGATGGGACTTGTGACACGGAGAACAACCTCTGTGAAGGGTGAGCTCAAGGTCCAGGACCCAACAAAGAACGGACAGACAGACGGAAGGATGGATGGCACAGACCAGGAATTCAGGCAGGCGTGAATGTGAGGGGGCAACAGGGAACAAGCAGCTGCATGAAGGTTGCAGTCTTAACTAAGAGGAGAGGTGTGGGTTCCACGTTCATGTACGAAGTCTTATCACACAGGTGGAAACTGAAATCACGAGAATAAATCTGCCTAAGAACAGCGTGAATGTGAAGCAGGGGGTGGGACTTTGCAGTCCTCAACAATGAAAAGTTCAGTAAGGAGTAAGGAGGCGGAAGCAGAAGAAACAGACAAGGGAAAACTAAAGCTCACAGCCAGTGTCTTCAGGAAGGAAATAAACTCTATGTGGAGAGGGAATTAGATTATACATGGCTTCATTTTAGATAGGCTGCTTACTTATGTGTGCAGACTCAGGTCAACTGTTTCCTCAATATTAACAACATACAACATCTACTATATAAGTCAATGACCCAGGGGCCAAGACAGTTTGCTCACTAAAGTGCTTAGAGACAGCCTGAGGACCCACGTTAACGACACAGGCAGTGGCATGCAGTTACAATTCCAATGCTGGGTAGGGAAAGAAGTCCCTGGAGCTCACCAGCTGGGCAGCTTAGTCTAATCAGTGGATTCCAGGCCCATGAGACCCCATCTCAAAGAAAAGGGTACACCTGAGGAATGATGCAGAGTGACCTCTGGCCTCCACATGAACACATCTACATACCAGTGTAAACACACAGAAGGAACTAATGACAGTGTGTGTGAGGCCTTTCAGCAGGGTTCAACAGAAACGTGGTGGAAAGAGACCCATTTCTTCCCACTACAGTACTAGCACTTCTTCAGGGGTGTCTTGTCTGTAAGTATGTTTGACCAGCTCACAGATCAGGCTGCCACCTCAGTGACAAGTGAGCCATCTTGCCCTCCTTTGTTGATTTACTACATTGTTTTGAAAGCATTATAAAGTGTGCCTTTAGTCTTACCTCATACACCCTGTATCGAACGACATCATTTGTTTTCATTACATTTTTCAAATCATCCAGCAAATTACTTTCAAATAAAGCTTCCAGTCCAGCCTGGGTTAGTGATATTCTTGACAGGGATTTGATAGCCTTATATGGAAAGAAAATATCTCTTGTCAGAAAAGTACAGAACATTTATACCCACTTCCTAAGCCTGATATGAAAATTAGTGCATAAAAGACCATACTCCCACAGGCATTCACATTTCACCCACTGTAATTTATAACTGGGAACCACTGAGCAGCCAACGAAAGCCTGACCGACTCTGTAGACGTGTCTTAGGGGCTCACCGCTATGTTTAGACACCGTTTACACAAGGCTGCAGATTCAGTTCTACCTTCATCCCACAGATCACCACTAAACCTTCTCTACTGACTCTAGGACCACAATGTCTGACAGCTGGCTGAGAGAGAGGTCTAGTGAACTCACCGCTTTGGCAACAGATAAATTCTCTCCACCAATGCAATAAACAATCTGTTTTAACAGTTCAGCGTTATTCAGAATCTCAGTAACAGCTTCAGAATTTTCAACAATTCTTCCAATCTGAAAGAAAAACAACAACAACAACAAAACAAACAAGCAAAGAGACACTCTTCCCAAGGAGAACGTGAACTCGTGATATTCAAATTTTTCTAGTGTATAATTATTTTACCAGTAGTTATTACAGCTATTATACAAATCACTACAAATTCACAATGACCCAAATCCAGTAAAGCCAAACGCACACATATAGTCACAGTTTTAAATGGAAAGGAACAATGAACAGTGGAATGAACAATGAACAGTGTAGAGAGGAGACAGGACAGTCAAAACATTACGACTCCTTTAAGTTAAATTTTAGTTGTACAAGCCTTGGATAAATCACTTTCTTTGAGCTTCATTTTTAATGAAGTAATATAAACTGGAAGTACAGTTTTTAATTCGAGGGCAGTGAGAAGACTAACTGAAGAGGAGACAGGCATCTGTCTCTGTGATAGTCTGTGACAGTCTCTGGCACACACACGGACAATGAATAAGTACACCCCAACGGAGTACACACTGTAGAGCAGGAAAGGGAAGGCTGCGGACTGTCCACTGGAACCAGCTGTGCCGCCCAACCCTCCGGCATGGCCCCAGCAGCACTTCACACAATGCTACGATGGTTTGCTGCCAGGATCAGAGTTACTATCTCAATGTGTTGGCTTAGTGAACTTTACACTGAGTTAGTTCATGCTTCTTCAAAACAATATAATGTAGCAAAGTAACCTTTAAACACCTAAAAACCATTTTCTTCAGACTAGGTACTCCTTGAAGAAAAAACAATGGGTCTGTCTTGTGAACTCGGACAGCCATGGCACGACACTCAGCGGGTCGGTCGGAGGGCTTCAGTGAACAGGCGACAGCCAGCGACTCGGCCACTCTTCCATTTAACACTACAGTTGCATACCTGGGACAGAGTGAGGGTTTTGACAGAGTCATCCGGGTGAGTCAGTCCCCTCTGCAGGTCAACCCTGAGGTTCCTGGCCAGCTGGACTGGCTCCACAGCTTGGAGCAACCTCTCCAGAATGGACACACACAAAGCAGTCTGTTCCCTAAAGGAGACACCACAGAGCTTATTCACATCCTGTCAGACTGCAAACAGCCACCGAACACCTAAAACTTGGCTCCACGACACTTTCTTCCTGAAGAGTTTCTTCAAGGCAGCAGTTTCTAATCGTGCATTAGACATTTAGTATGGATCTGTTATCTGCAATGCCTGTGTGGGGCTACAGAGACAGACAGGGTCTACTGTCAGTCTTGGGAAGCTCATTCTAATAGAAGACACACACACAGACAGACAAATTACAGATAAGTGCTGTAAGCTAGGGATAGAAGCTGTGGGAGACTGAAAATAAGGTTGCAAGGTATGAACAGGGCTTCCAGGGGAAGGAATGCTGAATTCAGTTTTATGAAAAAAAGGGAACGAATGATTTAGCCAGGTGTTTCAAGCACAGGAAGGAGCAGCACACAAGAGAACAGACAAACCAGCTACTATATTAAAACCACAGAGGACACTCATGGAGCACGTCCTGACGGTCAGAGCTGGGGAGGGGTAGAGAGATGGGGAGTGGGGGAGAGGGACAGAAAGAAACCAAACTAAACATGTACAGAAGCCAGACGCTGAGAGTCTCTTACGCCATCCTTGAAATGTAGCTTTTCGGAGAAGCAATGCCAAGTGATTGAGTGGCTTTTTGCGGAGAATTAGCACAATGACATTTAGCTTACAGAAGTCTCCTGGGGACTAGGATGTAACCCTGTGGTAGAACACACGCTCAGCATGTATGACCTAGGTCCAATCCTGAACGCCAAGGAGGCAGAAAGAACAAATACACGAAGGAAGAGGAAGAAAGAGAGCCACTCTGTAGCAGCTTAGAGATTGTGGAAAGTGATGAAGGCATAAACTAGCCAAGCAGGAGCCAAGATGGAGAAAAGGTCTAGGAAGGTAGACCCATCTGAACTTGTTGACTATCCACCATAGGTACAGATCTTGTTCCAAGAACAGTTCACTTGTCTTTTAATAGGCAACATGAATGAGCCAACATATGTCTGATGCCAGTATAGGCTTCAACTGATCTAACTTTCCTAGCTGCCACAATAATATAAACCAAAAGCCTTAAAAACACACTTGGGGGGACTGGAGAGATGGCTCAGAGGTTAAGAGCACTGACTGTTCTTCCAGAGGTCCTGAGTTCAAATCCCAGCAACCACATGGTGGCTCACAACCATCTGTAACGAGATCTGGCACCCTCTTCTGTATACATAATAAATAAATAAAAATTAAAAAAAAAAAAACAAAACAAACACACACTTGGGCTGGGGAGTGACTCTGGGTAAAACACTTGCCATGTGAGAATGAGGACCTGAGCTGGGAGTCCCAGAACCCACGTAACCTGGATGGCTCAGTGAAAAAGACTTGCTATGCAAAGCCTGATGACTTTGCAGAATCCACAGAAAAAGCTGGATATAGTACTATGCACCTGACAGAGAAATCAGCAAGATGCTCATGGACCAGCTAGCCTGGAGCAGAGGCTCTCAACCTGTGGGTTGTGACCCCTTGGAAAGATATACCACTGGAAAACAGAGGTATTTATATTACGATTCACAACAGCAGCAAAATTACAGTTATGAAGTAGCAACAAAAATAACTTTATGGTTGGGGCTCACCACCACATGAGGAACTGTATTAAAGGATTGCAGCGTTAGGAAGGTGGAGAACCACTGGTTTGGAGTAGGATGGGCAGTGGCAGAAATAAACAAGGGAGGTCCTGCCCCAACAGTTGGAAGGTGAGAATGGACTCCCAGGAGGTGTGCACGCATGCATGCATGCATGCATGCATGCGCGCACACAATCTTTCTCTCATGAAAAGAATTTTAAAAAGCAGTGATGGGTTAAACTATATTGTGTATAAACTGCAGGTCTTATGCCAAACAAGATAAAGGTGGTATGAGGATCATTCTTGTTTGACTTCTATGGTGTGTATTAGTAATCTTAGGTGTTATTTCTCTCACAAAAAGTGTCAAGATCATAGATTTCCATCAACAGAATTCGAATCTGAGTCAGCATAGTCTTTTACGTGATCTAGCCAAGATAACAGTAGTGTAATTTGGAGACTGCCGGAAATTACTCAGAGAAGAACCACTCCCACAGATGGCAACTGACAAGAGAGTACATATCCAGTTCTAAACTTCCAGGAAAACTGCTTCCTGACCACCACCGCAGCACGCAGCAAGCCGTCTTTTCCACTTCCTTTACTCTCCGACTCCCCAATCTCAGTGTCTGCTGCCAACCCGCATATGACTTCTCAAAGGCTTTTCACTTTCAACATGAAAAGATGGCTAGGAGTGGTGTGAGCCCTGAACACATACTGCTCTAGATGGCAAGATCCTATCTCAACAAAACTAAACTAAACAAAAGCTGGACCAGGTACCTGCTTTAAAGGCCATAAGCCTCATCTTGTACTCAGCATGTATTTTATGTACTGTGCGTCAGGAAATGCAGGGGTGAACAAAATACAGTTCCTGTCTTCAGGGATCTTTCAACCCCCAAAGACAGACACAGAACTATAACAAAGGAAGCGAGTCCAGAATCATGAACAGAGACCAAGAGAATACCCACTAAGATGTCTGAGGAGCAGTCACTTGCAGCTGGAGTAACGGAGAAGACTTTTTAGAGGCATGGCATTTCAGCTGGGCCTTCACAGAACATGGACAAGGGCGTTCAGTTGGAAGTATTGTATGAATGACGTTACGAAGGTGCAAGTCATGCTGGAGGAACGTTAGTAGTGTTACATGGTATGTGGAACAGACTAACCCAGCAGAGTAAATGATAAAGCCTGGACTGGAAAAGCTGACTGGAAATATACCAGGAAGAGCCCAAATGCCAAACCATATAGTCATGATTTCACACTGTAGGCAAGAGTGACCAGGGCCAAGCCAAGCCAACTGACCTGAGACATTAACTCTGGTATGACTGGTCAGAAAAGGAAAATAACTATTAGAAAAATGATTGTTAAAACCAACTCAATAGGCCGAGCAAGAAGAGGAGCATGAGAGCTTATATTGAAGAGAGATAGGATAAGAGAGGTAAGAAAGCCCTCTGAAAGTATTCAGCGTTCATCAAAGAGCTCACTATCTTTTCAAATTAAAGAGTCACTTAAATTCTGGCTCACATAAAAAAAAAAATTAGATGATCAAACTACCAAATACAAGATGGTTTTAATTTAATACTAGAGATGCATTTTAATTCAAAAGTTGCTACCCTAACATTTTAACTGCAGTTTCCATATTAACAGTTTTGACAGGTAATCCTGTGTTATGCAGTTTATTCTTGCCTAGATGGGCATATAATGAATTAAATTACACATATCGGGATCATAAGCTTTGCAATTTCATTTTTTATTTAACATTTTCATATTCACATACACACAATTTTTTGTTTGTTTGTTTTTTTTCGAGACAGGGTTTCTCTGTATAGTTTTGGTGCCTGTCCTGGATCTAGCTCTGTAACCCAGGCTGGCCTCAAACTCACAGAGCTCTGCCTCCCGAGTGCTAGGATCAAAGGCATGCGCCACCACGGCCCGGCTTACAATTCAACTTTTTACAATTTACACGCTTACTCTGGCTGTTTCTAGTTTTCTGCTGGTGACCACTGTTACGACTACCCCTCTGTACACAGTACCTGTAACCCAAGCATACAAGCCTTCATACATCGGATGCTGAAATTAAAAGGCATGCGGCGGATCCCGCCGCACTTCCAGCACCAGATCCCTTCTAAAGAGGCGAGCCGTCAAGACCTGGTCGAGGCACAGCTGTGGAGCTTTTGCAATCGGACAACCTCCACTTTTCTCCGAAAACCACTGCAGCCCTGCCTCCCCTGCCCCGGGGTTCCCTCACCGATTGTTCCCGTTAAGCAAGGAGAAGAGCGGGCCGAGGCGTAACTCCGCCGCCTGCTCGCGAAGCTCGTGGAGCGGCACAGCATGCACCACGGACTGCAGCGCACGCAGCTCCTCCAGCGACGCCTCCAGCCGGGCCACCTCCCTCAGGAGCGCCACCGCCTGCAACGCCATCTTGCTGGCCCCAGTCTGCCCGCCCACCTATCAGGATCCCGGAGCCCTTCTCCGGGTCTCGCGAGATCCGAGGGGCGTGGCCTCCACGAATCTGTCCAGTCTCGCGAAGCGAGGTCCCGGGGGATTTGCTCACGCGGTTGCCGCCCCTTTGCGGCTGCGGCTGCGGAGTGGGACCGCGGGGCTGCGCTCGCTACACCGTGCGTCCCGACCGTGCGCGGACGCGAGGGGCATCCAGAGCGTCGTGCATGGTCTCCTCAGAAGCCTCAGTTCTGGAGGACTGGACGTGATGCGGCCCCGTTTTGACTTCTGTCAGCCAGCGGGAAGCTTGGTTAAGAGACATTTGGGGCTAGTGCACAGGTTTCCGGCATCTTCAAGATTCTGTGCGTGATGGAATCATCCAGAGGATGGACACCGCATTAGTGTTTGGAGTGGAGGAGCAGGCGATAGAGGGGCAGCCTCAGGCTCTGAAGGCCGTTCACATCCAAGCCAAATGCGCATATAGGTAGCTGGTGGAAACCAGTGGTCAAGGGCAATCCATGTAAATTTCATGAAAGCAAGAGAAAAAGTTCCAAAATCGCTGCTGTCCGTGAAATAAGACATTGTTGGAGGAGGAAGAACCATTAAAAGCTAGTCGACAGCTGTGCGGGCTCATCTTATGTCAACTTGACACACAACATAGAGTTCTCTGAAAGGAGGGAACCTCAGTTGAGAAAGTGGCTCCGTAAGATCCGGTTGTAAGACGTTTTCTTAATTAGTGATTGATGAGGGAGGACCCAGCCATTGTGGTCCTGGGTTCTATAAGAAAGCAGGCAGAGCAAGCCATGGGGAGCAAGTTGGTAAGCAGCCCCGCTCCATGGCCTCTGCACCAGCTCCTGCCTCCAGGTTCCTGCCCTGCTTGAGTTCTTGTCCTGACTTCCTTCAGTGATGAACAGCAATGTGAACATATAAACCAGATAAACCCTTTTCTCCCCAACTTGCCCTTTGGTCATGGCATTTTGTTGAAGCAATAGAAACCCTCACTAAGATAACAGCCAACTATTTCAAGCAGTGGGAAAGTCTGGTCAGAGTTGTGGACTTCGTCGGGTCCTCAACACCAAGGAGATGAGTCTGTTTTGGAAAGTACAGCTTCCTGTACTTTTAAGGAAAGAGACAAAAATCCAGCAAGCTTAGGAAAGATTAAGGATGGGATATCCCTCTGTGTGCGTGCGTGCCAGGGACTCAGGTAACAAAAATAAAACCCTGTGGCTTTACAAAGACCCCAATCCTACTTGTCTTTTGGAGAAAGGTAAACCACCACTTTCCTGTTTCATGCCATGCTCACCTGGAAGTATCAATAACTCTTGCCTTCTTTTTTGATTACTTCATGATTATTGTAGTCTTGAAGCCTAGAAGCTAATTGGCTGAGAAAAATCTTGAATTAAAGGTGCTGGTAATTGCGGACAAAAGTCCCAGTCATTCAAACTCGTCCTTTGCTTACTCTGATGTTGATGCTATGGCTTCTCCCCACTTCCTCCCAGAGGCTTGTTTTCTGCAGCCCTTGAATCAGTATTTTTGAAGCATCCAGGAATTGTTATACTAAGAAGACATTAGACCACTTTGCTTGCTGCATTGACAGAAAAAACAAAAAAACCACCACCACCTCACTTAAGGAACACAGCGGCTGCTGGGTAGTGGTGGTGGTGCATACCTTTATCCAGCAGAGGCAGAGGCAGATCCCTGTGAGTTCAGGGCCAGCCTGGTCTACAGAGCGAGTTCCAGGACAGCCAGGATTACAAAGAGAAACCCTATCTTGAAAACAAACAAACAAAAAAACAAAACTAACAAAAAACACAACAACAACAAACAACTGGCCTTACATTACTTTTAGTGGTTGTAAAAGAGGTAAAAAATGACACATAGCCAGTCATTCTTAAAGCTTGGTAGAAACTTTAGGAGTATGTTGTGAAAGGTTTCACATTGCCCTGGAGCTGATGAGCTTTAAAAAAAAAAAAAATCTGTAAAGTTGATGGGTTAAAACTAATATTAAGAAAAGTGAAAATACAGAATCAAGAGCCTTTATCTGTAGACAAGAAAACCAGTCCCTACAAGCAGAGATTAAAGATAATGCTAAGGAAATTGAATGCTGTGCATGCCAGGCCTCAATCCTCAATGGCTGCAATTGACATGGATCCTGGGCCTATAAGATGGTTCAGCGGTAAAGGCACTTGCTGTCAAACTGATCTGTGTTGTAGATAATGTTTTAAGAGGTGTTACAGTTGTTTATGCTGTGAAACATTAGTTTAATGATGCAAAGATGTGTTGCATTCTTTTATGTTGCATTTGTTTAACTCTGTGAAGCTGTGTTACTTTGCCTGCCTGAAACTGTCTGACTGGTCTAATAAAGAGCTGAATGGCCAATAGCAAAGCAGGAGAAAGGATGGGTGGGGCTGGCAGGCAGAGAGAATAAATAGATGGAGAAAAAAGAGAAAAAAGATCAAGGAGGAGTATAAAGAGAAGGACTTCAGGGATCAGCCACCCAGGCACACAGCTAGTCACAGACTAAGAGTGAAGAAAGTAAGATTACAGATGTAAGAAAAGGAAAAAGCCCAGAGGCAAAAGATAAATGGGATAATTTAAGTTAAGAAAAGCTGGCTAGCAACAATCCAAGCTAAGGCCAGGCATTTATGAGAAAGAGTAAGTCTCCGTGTATATTTATTTGGGAGCTGGGTGGTGGGCCCCCCAAAAGAACAAAGGAATAAAGAATAAAAAAACAACTAACTACAGATCTGAGTTCCATTCCTCATGATCGAAGGAGAGTGCTGACTCCCACAGGTTGGCATATGGATGCCACACCAGGTGGTGGAAGACACACCCTACATACACCAAAAAATAAATATAATAAAAAGATTGCAGTGGTTTTCTAAATGACCTATAAAGAGGTAGAAGAGAACTTACTAAACAAAGAGACTGGAAACAAATGAAGTAGGTATGGAGAGGGATGCAGAACCCGAGTCTGAGGGGAAGTCTGACACTGGCCCAGGTGGAAACTGTCAGAATTTCATAAAGAGGAAAAGGTGGAAGAGCTGATGGGAATAAAAGACTTCTGGAAGTGGTGCTTGTAATCCTGAGAATTTCTGTTTCAAGATACTGCCAGAGCCATACATGCACAATTGGACTTTGGGGATCTCACCTGAGAACTATGAAGAGAGCAGAGACACCCAGAGGTTGTTGTTTCCAAACGGTGGTTTCTCTGCTGCTGTCCATCTTTCAGCATCACTAGCCCCCCTGCCGTCCTTCTCAGAGTTCCCAGCCACACACCCATAACATCCAGTCATTGAACAGGTGCTGAGCAATAACATCTCAGGGAAATGAACGGAAGTAAATGGTCATTACCAATGCCCATTTTCATTAATGCAATAGGTATGAAGGACTGGAGCATAGTTCTGATTTACTTTAGTACGCTTATAAAGGTGCTTTTTTTTTTTAGGTACCTTCAGACTTATTTTTTTCTAACTATATATTTTGTACAGATAACTAAGTTTTTCCAGCTACAAGTAGAGACAGGTAGTTGAAAAGAATAACTGCTTTTGAGATTGTAGCATGGTTACTTGTTTTGTAAATTATTAAATATTAATCTTTTGGTCTTCATATCTATGACGGGAGTACGAGCCTCTCCTTACCCCCCTCATCTCAGGTTAATTAATTTGGTGAATGTTCAGCTAACGAACTCATTTTAGCTATTTCTTTTGCCAGGAAACCAGGGCTTTAACAGTAGATAAACAGGTCGTACAACCACTGGAGGCTGTGAAATGGTCTCATGGACCAGGTTTGGTTAATGTTGTGTTTCTCTGCTCAGTTGAAACAATTTCTGGTTTGTTTTCCATACTCCCTCATTTTTGTTTGAGAGTTTGTTACATTATATGAAATACAATCAAATTTACCAGTGTATTTTTTAAATTATTATTTGACTATTGTGTGTGTGTGTGTGGGTGTGAGTGTGTCACACAAATGTGTGGAGAGCAGAGGGCAACTTACTCTCTTTCCATCACGTGGGTTCTGGGATTGAACTCAGTTCATCATGTTGGTGGCAAGCACCCGTTACCTAATGAACCATCATCTCTCTGGTTCAGAACTCACCAGTTCACTGAGGAGAGAAGTAGGGAGCAAAAGTTAAGGTACGGGTGAGGAGGCAGGGAGGAAGAGAGGGCGGGACATGTGACCGAGAGGCAGTTAGTCCCATGTGTGCTTCTTTTGTTTGTTTTTGTAGGTGGCTTTGGCCTGTTGACAGAAGGGTTTTACCTATCTGTTGCAGCTTTTGTGTGCTATGGTTTCTGAAGGTTTTGTTTCTTAAGGAAAGTTTGTCTTTTTATCTGTATATCTATGATTTTATTGTTTACTTGAAGAGAAAAAAAGTAGCATTTTTGCCAGAGAAGTAGTGGCTCTGGAAAGGAAGCTCAAAGAAGAGGTGAGGCCAGTGGGGAAAACAAACCAAACGCTTTCCTTCCTTCCCGGGCTGCCTCCTGGCCAGCCTAGCTGGGAGGGGCGGAGCTGGACGTGGTCCTGGAAAAAGGTGTGTGGGGGTGGAGGAGGCTGCAGTTAATGCCCTCCGCTCCACCAGCAGCCGACACTCTACCTAGGGCTGTAGTCCAGTTACTGTCTGGTGCAAAGTCCCCAGCAACACCATGGACAGGCCGGAATCGCGGTGCCCTCCACCAGGCTCCCTCAGGCTATTTGTCCTTGCATGCCTCCTGGTGAGTGCCCCAGTTTTTAACACTGTCCTCCTGCCTGAAGCCTCTACCTGGGGCTGAGGGAGAAGAAATGAAGGAAGGTATTTCTCGTAGCTGCTCTTGGGGATTTGAGCGGTGGGCAGGCTTGCAGGAGAAGAGTTGAGATCCTTTGAAGTCCTTAACATCCTGGAAGCTGTCCAGCATTTCAGGGTTACCAGCACCCTTTCATGTCTGCCTTGTGGGGTAAGTGGGGTTGTGTTACTGTGAGGGAAGGAGTGTTTTCTGGCACATTCTCTCCTAAGCCCTTTGATAGGGTCTTTGGTTATTGCCCTTACCATCATGCTTTCCTGCTCTTTTCTCGCTCCGAAGCGCCTTAGAAGGTTAATGCAAGATGTGACGGCAGAGGGGTTGTAAAGGTGGGTCGGGCAGGGCTGGGAGAGTCCCGGCCCGGGTTCCACACCACGCCCGGGTTCCACACCACGCGGTGTACTCATTTGGAGTGACTGCTCCCCTTCTCTGGGCATCATTCCTCATTTTCAAAAACTGCTGTAAATCTCTCTGAGGGTTTTTGTTTTGTTTAAGTTCCAGATTTGTAGCCAGGAAAACATATAAGCTGAATGTTGTGTTGATGTCAAGGTATTTACAGATTCCTTAGAAGTTTAATCCACTGGGTTAGGTGAGGTTTCCTCGGCCTCATCACAGGCTTGTGAAGCCCACTGACCTCTTCACGGCCACATAGATACTTCAGGACACCAAGAAAGAAGATTGGCATGGTGGTGTACTTCTGGAATCCTACCACTCAGGAGGCTGAGGCAGGGGGATCCCTGCAAGTTTGAGGCTTACCTGGACTACATAATGAGTTTAGGCCATCCAAGGATACATAGCAAGACTCTATCTCAAAAAAAGAAAAAAAGAAAAAGAAAAGGAAAAAAAAGAAAAGGAAAGAAAAGAATAAAAAGGGAGAATGGCCGGATCAAATAAATAACTGAATGAATACATAAAATATTTCATATAAACATAAAATTAGAAAAAATGTATAGTAAAGATACAAAAGATATAAAGTAATAAAACTTTATAATGTGAAGATATTTCTTTAAAACTTAAGTTTGGGGAGATGCCTTAGTAAGGAGCTTGCTGTGAACCTCATTCCGATCTCCAGCCACTGGTAAAGAAGAACCAGGCACAGCAGCACACATCTGTGACCTCAGCACTAGGGATGGTGGGGACAGGTAGACCCCTGGAGCTCATCGACTAGCCAGCCTAGCTGAATCAGTGAGCTCTGGGTTCAGTGAGAGACCCTGTCTCAAAACCAAAATGGACCCCAGACAAAGAACTGCGGGCAGCTGAGGAATTCTGAGAGCAGAAGTCTTCCCCAGAGAAGAGCCCGATTATCCATTACCAAGTGGTCAGCCCTGAAATTATCTATCTATCTATCTATCTATCTATCTATCTATCTATCTATCTATCATCTATCATCCATCCATCCATCTATATGTAACACTAGATAGATTGAACAGATTGTATATATATGTATATATACATATATATATATATATATGTGTGTGTGTGTGTGTGTGTGTGTGTGTTCATATATGTGTGCAATAATAACAAAGGAAAGGAGGAGAAATGGGAGGGATTGGAGGGAGGAAAGGGAAAAGGAATGACATAATTGTATTTTAATTTCAAAAGAATAATTTTTTAAAAGGTGGAAAGCAACTGAGGGAGACACCCTCTGGCCTTCACAAGCACAGTGTTCTGCACACATATGCACATGTACACACACAACACACACTAGTCAGAGTTTTCCCATTATAGTGAGTGAGTGGTGTGGCATTGACAGTGGTGACTACAGCTGCCTTCAATATAGTGAATGTTTCTGTCAGGGAATATGAATAAAAATCAATTTTACATTCATATAAGTCATTTTCTAACCTGCCATTCATTATTGGGTCCACACTGATCTTTTTGTGTTATGATACTTAATGTCCACAAATAATTTTCACTGCCTAGAGTGCTAAGGTGCTGAAAACAGAGAAATAAATAGGAATGAAGAGTTCCTGTCCAATGGCTGAGGCGACAGCAGCTGCAGTGTATTTCAGTGTGAGGCAGTTCCGATCCCCTCTTAGATGGCAATGGCATCCCCTTCCCTGTCGTGAGTCACAGCTGTCCCCAGACATTGCTAAGTCCCCTGGAGGACAGAAACCACCTGGCTTGAGTTTGTACCCTGTGCCTCTGGTTACTTTGAGCTGGGGGCTGCCTTAGGTAACACTTCGTGGTCTCTTGCCTCTTAGTATTTTGGCTGTGACTCATCTCATGCTTCCAGGGTATTCGGTATGAGTTTGTATTTCAGCCTGGTGTCCTCACTACACCTGCTGGCTGAAATATCCCAGAGCTTCCTTAGCTGTTCCAGCTGAGGAACAGACACGCGCTTCCTTCCTTTCTGGTACCGTCATCCTCAGCCGTCAGGGTCTTGATTCCTTTTCTGTGGGTCAACCTCCCCTGGATAAGTGTTCCTTTTGTTTACAATTGTGCTCAAGTCTCAGGGCAGGGAACTCGGGGGTCACAACCTGTGCCCTAGCTGCCATTGACATGTCAATTCAAACAGTCAAATAGTGAAAAGCAAAAAAAAAAAATATTAATCCACATTGGGAAGAGGGTGAAGAGACCCAGTGATCCTACCACGTTCATCCTCATTGTGAAGTGAGATTTAAAGAGCCAGGGATCTGCACATGTAGGCTGTCCAGGTCCAGGTGACTCACCACCCATCATCGTCTAGGGGCTGGTTTCCAACAGGGTGGTCCAGCAGACTGTCAGCAGTATGTGAAATCTACTTCCGGGAGGCAAATTCCCTCTCTGGTTGGTGTCAAGTACAGCCTTTTTCTTCTCCTAGCATGAGCATCCTGAGGAGAGGAGAATTCTAGTTTCTTGGGTCTGTTGTTTCAACAGTCAGATGGAGGAGAACAGAGGGTTACTAGAAGAAAGCATGACTCTGGGCTGCCACTGTCCTTTTAATGATTCTATACTGATGCTGGAATGGAAGGTCCTTTCCTCTCATTAAGATAATAAGAAAACAGTAACTCAGATGTTTTCTCCCATGGTTGCTGACACGTGGCTCAGGATCTTGATGTCTTTTTTTCTGAGCCAGTAAAATGACTTTCTAAGTAGGCTGCTCCCTGGCCAGTCTCCATTCCTTGCCTGTTCATGCTTCCACTCTGACTGACCATATTGTCACTGTCCTACTTAAAGCCACCAGCATAGCTGCGACCTGAATCCAGACCCATGCTCCCCAGCTTGACCCCTTTCTTCGTAATCCTAGCTGGCTTGGTTGCCTCCTGATCTTCTCCCCAGCCACACAGGGAGACAGACCCACGTAAACAAGGCACTCTGCACCCTTGAGTTGGCTCAGTGCCATGGTGTCCCCATCAATAACCTGACTTACTATTTCAGATGTGATTCAAATGGTGTTATGGTTTGAATGGGCTCATGTGTTTAAATACTTGGTGCCCAGCTAGTGGTATGGTTTGAAGGGACAGAGAAAGTAGCTCATTGGAGGTGGGCCTTGATGCTTACAATTTGGCCTCTCCAGGCCCTGCTTCCTGGTATGGCAAAATGTGAACAGCCAGCTTCCACACACTGCCTTCACCACGGTGGACTACTACTTTGTTTGTTTTAAATGTTCTGATTTGTAAGGGTTTATATATGTGTGTGTGTCCATGTGTCTGTGCAACTGCACACACATCTGTGCAAGTCAGTGTTGAGCGTCTGCCACTGTTGCTCTCTCCTTTACCTCTCTGAGGTAGGGTCTCTCACTGACCCTGGAACTAATTGTCTGGCTGGACTGCTGTCCAGTGAGCCCCTGGGAGTCTCTTGTCTGCCTCCTAGCACTGAGGTTACAAGCGTGTGCTGGCATGCCTGGCTTTTCGCCTGGGTGCTGGGGATCCAAACTCAGTCTTCATGCTTGTACAACAATTACATTACCCAGTGAGCCGGCTCCCCAGCCTGACTCGATTCCCTTAAACTAAGGCCACATGCATTTCGCCTCTCTTAATTTGCTTCTTGTCAGGTATCTGGTTAAAACAATGTCAAGAGTAACTAATAAAGAAAATTGGTGCTGACAATCAGGGCTGTCGGGGTGATAAGCCTAATCCTATTGTTCCTTATGCCTCTGGAACTGGTTTGTGGGAGGAATCTGAAATGATTTGGAGTTGTGGGCTAGAGACCCCCTAGACTGATGTATGTAGAGCCCGTGGATCACTGTGGTGGCAGCTCAGGGGACTCTGCTTCTGAGGTCCCAGAGTGGAACAAGGACTCCACTGGGATAAACAAAGAAGCTCATTGAACCTGAAGTTCGGGGTCAGCCGGCATGGAGAAAGCGGTTGTACTTGTTAAACAGTCCGGCCCTTAGCAGAAACCAGGACTTAACTGCTGGGGCATTAGGAAAGGTGCCTTAAGGGCAAAACCCTGTGGGTGGAAAGCTCCCTTTCAAATTCATTTGAACAGAGAGTGCCTGGCTGGAACAGGCTGTTCAGGGTAGTGGTGTTCCAGGCTTAACCTCAAAGGCACACGGAGAACACTGCATCTGTGGTAAGTGGGAGAGGCAGCATCTGAGCTGGCAGCGGAACCTGGCTTTACTACAGGCATGTAAAGTGCAAGAGTTACGGGGTCATGGAGGCATGCATCGAGGGTGCACAAAGCTGTGAAACCAGGACACATTGTCAGGGGCAGAGTCCATTGATGGGGCCCTTGAGTGGGCTGTGGGAAGGTGAAGCCTCCATCGCAGTGGCCACCACAGGCTATTGGGGATGCCAGAAATAAGGGACATTTACTGAGGAAAGTGGTAGGCACTAGTGGAGCTGACCAGACCACACACACCCCCTGGGACAGAGCTGGAGGGGCGGGGACAGAGCTGGAGGGGCGGGGCTAACCAAGCCCACTGCAGTACCGAACTCTTCCCTGCAGGGTCTGTGTCTGCCCTGCTGGGTTTCGGTCATGCTTTGGCTCAGTTTCCCACGCTGAGCCCCTATTCTTCCCTTTGGGAAGAGAATGCTCGCACTAGGGTACTATATGCATTTTTTAATTATAGGGGCTTCACAGATAGGAGACAGCCTTGAGTCTCCTGACTTTGAACTTCTGCAGAACTGTAAGACTATGAGGACTTTTTAAGATAGATTGAATATATTTGTATTGGTTTAAATATTAAGGCAACTCCATGTAGTTAAAAGGGAGGTTTATTTTGTGGGGTAACTCACAAGTGGAGGGATAGGTAACAGGGTCTGGGAAAGGCGTAGTGAAGTCCAGCGGTGTTCTCTGGAGAACTCTGCTCAGTCTACCTCCAGTGTCCAGGATCCAGGAACCAAGAGAGCCGGTCCATCCGGATCTCGGGTCTTCAGGGGTCCGCTCTTGGCTCCGCCTACGTGACAGTTACGGAAGCCTCAATGGAAGTGGCACTTCTAGGTCAAAGCTGGACTGGCTACCCACTACATACTTGCATTGTGAGATGGCCATGAACCTATGGGGGCAGATATAGACTATGCTGGGTTGGATACAAAATGTCCTCAGTAGGCTCATGTGTTTGAACACATTTCCCAGCTGATGGTGTGGCTTTGGAGACTGTGAAACTTTCAGGAAAAGGCTGTTAACTAGAGGAAGTTGGCTGCTGGGAATGGGCCTTATGGTTTAGCGCCTGGCCAGCCTCTGCCTGGTCTCTGCCTCTCGGCAAGATAACTACCCCAGGCCACAGCACTGCCTCTTGCCCTGCTTCCCCAGCTATATACACCACGTGGAAGCCAAGTAACCAATACAGAGAGCATCTTCTCAACAAAGTCTGCTTGTGCTTCACCCCAAGGAGCATCCCAGTGTGTTGCATAATTTTAAAGCTGGTGTGTTTGCATTAAGCTATGCACAACACCTGGTACAGATAAATGAATGCAAGTGAAATTATTCACTGAAACATTAGGGGAGGTAAATGCTTACCATTCAAAATCATCTTTACAGGATGTTAGCTCTTCTGGGAGGGACAGCTACAATTACCTGCAGTACTGGTTTCGTGTAATAAAAATGGATTTGAAATCATCCAGACTTGAGTCCAAATTCTGGCTTCAACATTTAAAGCTATGGTTTTGAGAAAGTTCTTTGCCCTATTGATTTGTGATCCTCCATTTTTTCCCCTTAGCTACAAAATGCAGAGGGAAACATCTAGGCATGAGCACTTTGTGTATGTGTGGGTAAACGTGTGTATATGGGAGCCAGAGGTCACCCTTGGCGTATTGTTCTCTGGGATCCAGTCATCTTGCTATTTATTTACTTAATGTGTATGGGTGTTTTGCTCGCACCATGTATGTGCAAGAAGCCAGAAGAGGATGTCAGATCCCCTGGAACTTGGGTTGTGAGCCACTGTGTGAGTGTTGGGAATTGAACCCAAGTCCTCTGAAAGAGCATTCAGTGCTCTCAACCTTGTTTCTTTTGGGGGGAAGGTGTGCAATAGGGTCTGCCATTGGCCTAGAACTTGCCGAGTTTGCTGGCTGTCCCACGAGCTCCAGGGATCTGCCAGTCTGTGCATCTTCAGTTCTCAGATTATGGACCACCAAATCCAGGTTTGTTCTGTGGCTTGTGGGAATCTAACTTTGGTCCTCAAGCCGACTTGGCAAGCAGTTTACCGCCTGAGCCAGCTTCCCAGACCCTGGGCATGAACAATCTACGCAGTAAAGCAAAACACAGAGCTCAGGAATTGCTTTGTGGACGGGGCTGACAAAATGATTCCAGTCTGGTGGAGCCGGGAGTCATTGACCTGTTTTTCTTTTCTGCTGTGTAGATCCTGACAGCTGTTCTGACGTATCCTATGCTCAGGACCATTAGCCTCTGGTTCCACTCCTCCCTCACTAGGAGCTATGTCTCTGGCACTTACTCCATCGTTTTTGTCAACTATCCCAATGAGCAAATTGCCCGAGATGTTGCCAGGTACAGTGCAGGGGCTAAGTGATGTCCCGAAATGCGTGGGAAGCTAGCAGGTACTCCCTAAGGGCCACGTTGTAGCCCTTCTCTTGCTTTTGGCAGCCCTTTATGTCCACAGATTAACTCCATACTTTCTGCTTGGGGTGGGATGAGGAACCCATTGGATGATCCTGCTCAGAGTGATCCAGGACTGATCTTTCTTGGAATGATCCCAGGGCTGGTCCTTCACTATGGTAGAGAAGTTAAGTAATTGATGGGGCAGAAAAGGAATATGAGACCCACAGAGATAGGTGGCTTGTTTGAGGCCTTAAAAGAACTGTGAAAGTCAGCCGGGCGGTGGTGGCACACGCCTTTAATCCCAGCATTCGGGAGACAGAGCCAGGTGGATCTCTGTGAGTTCGAGGCCAGCCTGGGCTACCAAGTGAATCCCAGGAAAGGTGCAAAGCTACACAGAGAAACCCTATCTCGAAAAACAAAACAAAACAAAAACAAAAACAACAACAACAAAAAAACTGTGAAAGTCTACATGAGACAATTTAAACCCTCCACGGCTTTGCTGGGTTCAATTTAAGCACATTGTGCTGCTAGTGCTTCAGTTTTGGGTCTTGGTAACAGTGTATAGTCCCTAAGTGAAGAGCGTGGCAGCTCCAATTCCCACATTTTTACTTCATTAATTACTTGCCAAGATCCTCAGCTACAACTTCATTAATATAAAACTTTCAGGGTTAGGTTTCCAACATAAGAATTCTCAGCTGGGCGGTAGTGGCACATGCCTTTAATCCCAGCAATCGGGAGGCAGAGCCAGGTGGATCTCCGTGAGTTTGAGGACAGCCTGGTCTACAGAGTGAGTTCCAGGACAGGCACCAAAACTACACAGAGAAACCCTGTCTCAAACAACAACAACAACAACAAAAAAAAAAAAAAAAAAAAAAAAAGAATTCTCAGGCCATACATAAAGCAGAGCAGGGGAAGGACATCCTAAATGATTGGTTTCTTAGATAGATATTCTCAGAAATTCCCATCCCTTCTCTTAAAACCTTGGACATGCTCCAGTGGTCACCCACTCTCTTTGCTCTAGGGCCATACTGGATAAGAAGTTGGCAGCTTCTGTGAACATCTTGCCTAAGACATCCTCACTGTGAGTTTTGCCCAGGCCAGTGGAAGGGGGTTGGGAGTGTTAAGGTGAGGTCCTGGATGATAGAGAGCACGGAGCAGACAGTGAGCTGTCAGACGATGTTTCAGTGGCATTTAATCAGCACTTCACAGGCAACTGCATTCAGAGATTATGTTTATTATCAGTTTATGTCACCTAAGGAGAGAAAAAAATGTGGTATATAGAGAAAGGAGGGAAAAGTCATGCTATTTGCTCATCGTCTTGAGCGTGGCTCCCTAACTTGGCTTTGCTTTTGATCTCTGAGCATGTTGAATTAGTCTCTCTGAGGCTGAGGCCTAAGTTTCTGAATCTTTAGAATGTTCTCCAGAGGCTTATGAATGTAGCTCAGTGATAGAGTGCTTGCCTAGCATGCATAAGGCCTTGGGTTTGCTCTCCAGCATAACAAAAAGGCAAGAGACGAGAAGGATGGAGGGAGGGCTAGTGGAGGGAAGAAGAGAGGGAAGGAAGAAGGAAGGAAGGAAGGAGACCTCGTGTGAAATCTTAAGTCAGGAAGCCATCTTCAAGCACTAACCTTCAGGAATGCACTGGTAGGTGCTAAATGTATTTGTTAGAGTGGCTGGACAAATTGACCTGTGGGGCCTTGACCACTCTAGACTTCTTTTATGGGTGTCTTAGTTAGGGTTTCTATTGCTGCAATGGAACACCATGTCCAAAAAGCAAACTGGGGAAGAAAAGGTTTATCTGTCTTACACTTCCATATCACTGTCAAAGGAAGTCAGGACAGGAACTCAAACAGGCAGGAACCTGGAGGAGGAACTGGTGCAGAGGCCATGGAAGAGTGCTGCTTACTGGCTTGCTTCCCATGGCTTGCTCAGCCTGCTTTCTTATAGAACCCAGGGCCACCAGCCCAGGGGTGGCACCACCCACAATGGGCTGGGCCCTTCCACAACAGTCACTAATTAAGAAAATGCCCTCCAGGCTTGCCTGCAGCCCAGTTTTATGCAGGCATTTTCTCTGATGGGGCTCCCTCCTCTCTGATGACTAGCTTGTGCCAGCACAATGGCTTGGGGAAGATTGTAAAGCCTCCTCTTCAGTAACTTACCTCCTTGGGCAGGCTTGGCAATTTGCCAGACTCCTCTTGTGACTGTGATAACTTGATTTTGTTCTCTTCTCTAGGTACTTTTGGAAGGGAAAAATAGAAGAATCCACTGAGATCTTGTTGGTAAGTGAGGATAGGGGCAGAGGAAGTTTTAATAGGACCATAGTGACATCAGGGCCATTTTCCAGATTCTAATCAGAAATTAGCAATGAGGCTGGGGTATAGCTCAGTCATGACTTCTTAAGTTCAATCCCCACAGAAGAAAAAATTAGCGCTAATCAACTGATTGAGGCCCTTACCCCACCTAAGATGTCTGAGGTTCCTTAGCAAGTGAGTGACCCGGTCTGGTGACCTGGAGGAATGCTAAATTCCAAATGAATGGAGGGTGGAGCTGGGGTTCCGGTCCCAAATTGCTGATTAATTTTACTCCTGTCACAGCTAATAAAGACAAAGACTTCCAAGGTCTCCAGGCTGTCCACCTACATGAGGTAAGGCTTCTCACTCATTCCTCAGGACCAGGCCAGCATGCTCTGGGCGCTGAGAGAACGGACCTGGGAAGTGGGAGCGCTGGGGTTAGCCACTGCCTCCAGGAGACTCCTTGTTCTTCTTTCTCTCAAGTTCTCCTCTGGACAACAGCGAGTAGAGTGAGATGGTTCACACTGGTGGATTCAAACACCGGTCTCAGGGTCTTTTCAAAATTTAAAAATATTATTCAGACTCACAAAAGCATCATGGGTTAATTTCTAGCTTGTTCCCAGTAATGCAGTCCCAAACCTCACACTTTGAGTCTCAGTGGTTCACAAAGAGAGGTCTCTTTACCTCTGAGGTCTCTAAGACTTTGATGAAGTCCATGAAAGTTAACCTTTTCAGTCATAATTGCTAAGGATTTTGAAAACCGTTTTTAGCTTACTTAACAATAAAGCTATTATATATTAATAACACAGATACCATATTTTTACAAAAAGTAGTCATATTTTTCCAAAACCAAGAAGTTAAGGAGAAAATGGCATTATTCACATTTTGCAAATTGTGACTTCATAAGATAACTGCTAGGGAAGGTTTTGAGCTTACTGATAAGTTCAAGGATTCAAAATTTAGAATTTTTGCTTGCAAATAATCCTCTCAGTGGCAAGAAGGGAGTTGTCCCCTTCTACCTCCAGTATTGGAGATGGGATCTTATGTCACTTCAGACCTACCAACTGCATTCCAATAATCATACCTAGTGATTCTTGACCACATTACCACTTGAAGCACTGGTCTAACCAGTGGCCTCAGTGCTGGCCATGTGTTAGAACACTTGGAGATATTTTTCAAATGTCCAACATAAGTACCACCTCATGGATTCCAATTTGGTTTGACTGTGTGGGGATCAAATGCATCATCATCATCATCATCATTATTATTATTATTATTTTTTAAAGATTTATTTATTTATTATGTATACAGAAGAGGGCACCAGATCTCATTACAGATGATTGTGAGCCACCATGTGGTTGCTGGGACTTGAACTCAGGACCTCTGGAGGAGCAGTCGGTGCTCTTAACCTCTGAGCCATTTCTCCAGCCCGTCATCATTATTATTTTATTCTTCTCTCATACTTTACATCCCAACCACATTTCCTCTCCTTCCACTTTTCCCAGTCCTCTCCACCCCAACTTTCTCTCTCCCCCAGATCCACTTCTCCATTTCCCTTCAAAAAAAGAGCAGGCCTCCCAGGGATATCAACCGAACATGGCATAACAAATTACAAGACTAGACACAAACCCTTATATATCAAGGCTGGATGAGGCAACCCAGTAGGAGGAAAAAGGGTCCCAAGTGCAGCAAAAGAATCAGAGACACCCACTCTCCCAATGTTAGGAGTCCCACGAGAACACCAAGTTATACAACCATAATGTATATGCAGAGGACCTATCTCAGACCCATATAGGGCCCAAGTTTGCCGCTTATATCTCTGTAAGCCCTATAAGCCCTGCTTAGTTGATTCTGTGGGTTTTCTTGTAGTGTCCTCAACCCCTCTGGCTCCTACAATCCTTCCTCCCCCTCTTTTGTGGGGTTCCCAGAACTCCTCCTACTGTTTGGCTGTGGGTCTCTGCATCTGCTCCCATCAGCTGCTGCACGTAGATGATGACTGGGCTAGGCACCGATCTATGAATATAGCAGAATATCATTAGGAATCATTTCATTGATTTTTTTTTTGTCAGTCTTGTTTAGTTCTATCCTGGGTCTCTGGGCTGTCCTGCCTCTGGGTCCTGGCCATCCAGGCAGTGTCTGGTGTGGACTCCCTCTTGTGGCATGGGCCTCAAGTTGGACCAGTCATGGGTTGGCCACTCACACAAGTTCTGCACCAACATTACTACAGCACATCTTGCAGGCAGGGCAGATTGTAGGTGAAGTATGTTGTTCTTAAGCAGCATCCCAGGTTGACTAATGTGCAGCCTGGGCTACAAGCCCTTGCTCTGCATGATAAAAGTCATTTCCTTCACATCTCAAGGAAACTAGGATTTTGTGGCCATATAGCTATAGCTGAGTCTTAATTCTAACCACAGAGATGGCCCCTTTGTTACCACATCAGCAGAGGTGAGGGAATGAGGCACCTTAGTTGAACTAAAACTGTAACCTGTGAGGGACAGCTTCTGGGTTAGGAGAGAACTCCAGAGTGCTGCTTCTTCTTATGTTGAAGTGTTGTAGAATATTATTTCAAGCTGTGTTACTTTTGTTTATGTTGCATTCGTTTAACTATGTGAAGCTGTGTTACCGTGCCTGTCTAAAACAACTGAAGAGCAGAACGGCCAATAGTGAGGCAGGAGAGAGAAATAGGTGTGGCTGGCAGGCAGAGAGGATAAATAGGAGAAATCTGGGAGAAAAGAAGAAGTGGCCAGAGAAGGAGGAGGACTCCAGGGGCCAGCCACCCAGCTACACAGCAAGCCACAGGGTAAGAGTAAGATTTACAGAAGTAAGAGAATGGGAAAAACCCAGAGGCAAAAGGTAAATGGAATAAGTTAAGGAAAGCTGGCAAGAAACAAGCTAAGCTAAGGACAAGCATTCATAAGTAAGAAAAGCCTCCGTGTGATTTATTTGGGAGCTGGGTGGTGGGTCCCCCAAAAGAGTAAAGAACAAACAAACAACAATGTTGAAGTCTGGCTTTCTCTTGATAGTTGTACCATAGTGCTTGTATTAGCATATTTTTGCCTCATCTGTCTATGAGGCAAAACAAACTACCAGGTTGTTATACATAGTAGAATATATGAAGTATACCTATGAAGTGTTTCAATGTTCATCTTACTGCTAAGATGTCAGATTCTTTGAATTCTATGTCTGTTTATAAAAAGAAGGTTCTGGTCTCAGTGTCCATGAGATAAGATTATTATCAAACTGATAGTCTTCAGGTTCTGAATAAACCAATCCTACTTGCTGTAAATGCTACAGTACTTATATGGTTGGTTAAGCATGTTATTTCATGAGAACTTCCCAACGGCTCTCCATTGACCAGAAAGGAAGCAAAGAATCATCATGCTATCTGACACACGAGACTGACGAGGAGAGAATCGGCATTGTGCACTGTCAGGTGAATTAAGCAGAGGAAGGTGACTGAGCCAGGCTTTGCTGTCAGGGCCCCGTGGGGGAAGGTCAGGGATTGTTTGGCCTTAAGGCTCAAGAAAGGGGATTTTGGTTGATCAGCAGGAGCAGTGAGGACTTTGTAGGTAGGAAGGAATTTATAGGCTTTGGAGAAGGGGCAGGAAGACACAGCGACGTGTGTGGATGGAGGTGAAAAGGGTGTGAACAGAAGTGTGCACACTGCTGGTCACTAGCTAAGTGCTTTGGACAGCCTGGCCCAGCTAGTCCTCAGCAATCCAGCTCTGAGTGTTTATATCCCCTCAGAGAGATTAAATGACTTATCCACAGTCACAGAACTAATCAGGGCAGACACAGAATTTGAACCCATATGTCTAAGATTCTAAAGCAGCAGTTTTCAACCTGTGGCTTGAGATTCATAACAGGAGCAAACATAGTTATGAAGTAGCAATGAAATAACGTTATGGTTGGGGTCCCACAGCATCGGGAGCTGTGTTAGAGGGCTGCAGCACTGGGCAGGCTGAGGACCACTGCACTAAGGGCACGGAGCCAACCCAGCACCCTTTGAATGGGAAACAGGCTCAGGCAGGCTGGACCACGGCATTAAGCAGTGAGCTGGAGCAGCTTGTAGGGCCTCCAGAGAGCCCGTGGGTTGGGTTTTATTATGTCATAGTCACTCATTAGAGCTCTGCTTTCTTTCCAAAGGTTGGCTCATCCTTTTGAAATCCCAGAGGTCTTCAGTATTCCCATGGACCAAGGAGATGCTCGCTATTTAAAGTGGCTTGAGGAGGCCATGAAGGAGAACTAAGCAGAGAGGCCGTGCAGGCTGCTGGCTGGCTGGCGGGCCTTTCTTGACTGTGCTCTGGGGAAGGCAGCCAGGCCTCCTTCCACCTCCCTAGGGGGCTCCTGACAGCGCAGAGGTGACCTGTGCATGCTGACTGAAGGACTGAGAATCTCAAGGCCGGGGGTGAAGGCCAGGCAAGCCTGGGAGAACAAAGTGGAGCCTGTGTCCCCAGAGCACGGTGTGAGGGTGAGGATGCAGGGACAGAGGGGAGGTGACAGTGAGGGCACTGGGCCTACCACAAGTGCCCCGGGTGTAATTGCTCCTCTGCTTCTCGAAGGGACAGAGGGCCTTCCTCACCTAGGTGTGTGTGGGATAAATGTCTTCTAAAAACACTGACATGTCCTCTGTTCAAAATGATGGATCGTAGTGATAGAGTTTCAGGGGTCAGCAGAATTTTCTTGTTAGAGAGGCTTTTGTTGCTCCTGAACTTGTAGAGGTAAGGCTGGGAAGGGGCTTCTTGAGCCTATACAGGTTGGGGGATATTAGGGTTTCACACAGCCTCGTGGGCTGAGAATGTCTTGACTTAATAGACATGTAAGGACCCTGGAGACCTAGGTTTTCAGCCCTCGGAACCTGCTGGGCCAGGGTTTTTCAGATCTTCTGTACAGAGCTTCTAGGGCTGGCAGAGGAACCTCTGAACTTCTGGAGGAATGTAGCCCCCATCCACATCCCAAGTGGAGGTGGCAGAAGTGTGTGAATTCCCCCATTTTATGCAGTATCAAGGAAAACTTCATGGAATTCCGTACAGGGAGGCATGCTGAACTACAGTCTAGCCTCGGTTTCTCATCCCATGCTGAGGGCTCTCTACACCTGTCCCAAGGATCTCTGGTGAAGGGAACAATGGACATGGGGGATGCTGAGCCCAAGGTCATGAAAAGGGAATGTTGAACCAAGCCCTCTCCATGAATCTCACAAGGTAACTCCATGATGGGGGCACCCGTAGGGAGTTGGAGTCAGGATCCAGACGGCTATGGTGTCCTGGTTTCTTCTGTGGGGCGGGGTGTTGTTACATACTTCAGGTAGCACCAGGTCCTAGTTCCGATAACTGCTGTGTGTCTCCCACCTTGTGCCCCAAATAGCAGATGTTGAAGGGTCTCCACGGGCCATCTGTGAGAACCTGATCAGGACTGAGGCCCTTCCAAACGGCCAGAGAATTCCACTGGTAGTTTTGAGGACTGAGGACCGGAGATGTCCTTGGTCTTAAAGCCCAGTTCTGCGGTATCTACAAGTCTTGAAAACCCTACTTAAGATGTACTCAGGACTCCAGTGTACCATCAGGGTTGCTTCTAGGACAAAGCCCAGTTTCTAGGTCTTCCTTCCTTCCTGTTCCGATCACCGTCTCAGTGCACCTCACTGTGCCCTGTTCCCGGGTTCATGTGTCCTTTCCACCCAGTGTCACTCCTCTGAAAAGCCTCACTTCAGGCTGGATCACAAGGTGCTGGAGGTAGGAAGTGTGTCTGAATCTTGTTGTTTCTTGCACAAGGTTTGGGAATTATTTCCTAAGTTGACATTTCAGTTTCAAGGGTTTAAATAAACAAAGCTTTCTCTATAACATGGAGTTTACTTTTAAGTTTTGAAATAGGCAAAATATCTATTTTTCTCTTGAATTTTCTTAAACTTTAAGAGATTTTTACACCTGTGGCCTTCATTAGTTCATTTTCAGGGCTCTGTATGGCATCACAGAAACTTTCCTGGTGACCTGTCTGCTACCGACTACAGGAAACGGGAGAGAGGGGTACTTGCTGAACTGTTTAGGAAGCTTCCCATCTTGTCCTTGTAAATTAGGCTTATTTGTTATCATTTGCTGATGAAATCTGAGGCCAGAGGGCATAAGCCACTTAAGAGGAAAGTGAGGATGTGGACTGGAGTCTGATTCTAAACCTAAAACTCCTAATGCTTTTTGTTCAGAGGTGAGTCAGTCCCCAAGGCCACAGATCCAGAGAATCTACTCTAGCCATCTTCGAAGAAGTTACTGGTCTTTAAGACATCTGTCTGTCAGCTTGACACTTGTCCGTCCATTGTATTGCTTCTTCCTTGTCATAGATCTGGAGGGTGCGACCCACACCATGGATAAACACAGAGCAATTTAACGACCCACCACCATCCTACGTTGTCGTCCCCAAACGAGGCTGTTGGAGGCAGGCTCGCCCTAGACTAGTGTCTCCATGTGGGAAGTCCCTTCCAGCAGCTCTCAGGACTCCCAGAGTCTCTAAAAAAGGCAACTGTGGAAATGAGGAAAAACATATCTATCTTCTAAGAGCTAAATCTTACGAGGACACAGACACCTTTGTTAAAAGAATCCCTTCCTCTGGATGTGATGGCGGAGCCAATAGTCCCTGCCCTTGGGAGGTTGAGGCAGAACAACCCTGAGTTCAAGGCCAGCCTCTAGGAAGACCCTATCTCAAAAACAAAACAACAAACAAAAACAAAACAGAAAACCAAACCAAACCACTTTCATCAAGTAGAGAACAAAAGCAGGTAACATCCAAGTGCTGAGCTGAAGAGGGAGCCTAGCCAGGAGCGTAAGGAGAGGCCAACATCCAATCTGTGGGCCTTGCTTGGGGCTGTTGCCATGGCAGCCAGTCTGCTGCTATTGGTGGGTTTTCCTTACAAATAATTTTATACACACAGTGTGTGCTTTATACAAACTCTGAGAATGTTGTTCCAAGAAATAAACTTTGGAAGCAAAAGGACCACTGAGGGTAGAATTCAGACACACGGTTATCTTCTGTGCTGTTCAGTTCATACACCCAAATGCTGTGACATTAGAATGCTATCCAAATGATGTGCCCTGGTACCCTCCAGGCTACAGTTCTTTATTAGGAGTACTAACAAAAAGGCTTAATATGCCTCTTTACTCAACAATTTTCAGGTAAATATAATGAGGAAAGGAATATGAAAAACAAAATATTTTAAGACTAACATGATTTGGGCAATTTCTGAGAATTCTAATTTATTCCTAAATCCTTTCTTTTTCCTTCTCTCTCTCTCTCTTTTGGTTCTTCAAGACAGGGTATTTCGTGTAACAGCCCTGGCTGTCCTGGAACTCGCTCTGTGGACCTTGTCTCTGCCTCCCAAGCACGTGCACCACTGTGCCTGGTTTATTCCTAAGTCCTAAGGGTAAATGTTTGCTGTTACTCCAATTCTGCCTTCTTGAAGGGCAATAAGGGCGGGAACCCTGCTGAGAGTGTGTACAGAGAATGCAGGGGTGGCTGGGTGGCCAGAGGGCTGGCCTCACCATCCCTAGTCTGGCCTCCAGGAAGCCAAGAACAGAACACGCAGGCTTTTCCAAGGACATGTTTACACTATAATCCAGACACAATTATAATTAATATAACAAATATTATTAAAAGCAGCAATTCAAAACCAAAATCTTTTCCAAGGTGCACAGGGTTGTACTGTCAGTGGCAGTAATGCAGCCGTTATCTTGTGGGAGTGAAATGCTGGTGTGAGGAGTCCCGTGACCTGGTCGGCCTTGTGCTAGCTTTCCCAGTGGGACAAGCACCCCACTCCCCCTTCCTGCTCCTCAGGCCCAGCAGGGAAGGGGCAGATGTACAATGGCCAATCTTGTTCTCTGGCTTTCCCAGCAGCCTGGAAAGCAGATATTGGAGGTTGGCATGCTCACTGAAGCCAACCGGAAGCCACAAGTCTGAGCCCAGTTCCCACACTCTTGCTGGCTTGGGAGTTGGCTTCACAACTCTTCCACCTGGCCCCAGTTGGGGACCTCAGTTGCAGCAGCTGTGAGACTGAGAACTGGGACCAGTGCCCATCTGCTCATCCTTGCCTGAGACAAGACAGGGAAGCAGAGGGAAGTGGGTGGCTATGTCCACAGTGACAGGTGATGTCCCTTTACAAGGCACTACAGTTACAAGACTTAAGGCAAGGGCCATCTAACCTTACTTCTGGGACCCCCTGAATGCTCACAGGCAGGTGTGGCGGGGTCAGGCCCAGTCATGGAAATATCAGCCCCTCTGATTTGGGTCTGACGTCCCCATACTGTTCATCTTCGCCTTCCAGCTGGCAGCCTGCAGAACCCTGCCCAGCTGGCAGCCACAGCAGCAGTTGGTGAGGCTGGTCCTGATCTGGTGACCCGCCTCCCAGCCCAAAGGCACCTCTTTCCACTTTCCAACCAAGTGAGTCAGTTTCTAATATTTCTGCAGGCAAAATAAGGGCTCCTTGCCCACCTCCTAGTTTTGGTTTCCCTCCAGATGGGGATGTTTGTCCCTTCTAAGAATTCTGCTTATACCATCAATGACAAAGGCTTCCTTTCTGAAGGGAATGAATGATTCAGGCCCTTGAAAAACTCCAGCCTGTCCCCAAAGTGATTGTCAGTTCCAGGGCGAGGCAGGTGCTATGTAGGAGAGGGGAATCTTTTGTGCTTCTCTGTGGGGTCAAGGCTGGTTTACAGGTCAGAGGGGGCAGGAGTTTGGTTTTCACATTTAATTGCATCATGTATCCCTGGAAGAGGCCAAGGACAGGAGCCAGGGTGTCTGGAGGTGATGGGGATGTGTGACTGTGTGTGTCTATACACACAGTGGTGTGGTGTTGGACTGTGTGATGAGTCTGGGATTTTATCCAACCTGGCTTGGCTCCCATCATTTCCTCTGAGATCTAAGAACACCTCTACGCAGCAAGGTCAGGCTCCACTCCATGATAACAGTGAAGGAGAATCACTGGGACCCTAAGAGCTGACTCCTGTAGTCTTCCCTGATGCCAGTCCCTTCAGCAGAGACCCAGCTCATCACTCCCCAGGCCCTGGGTCCCAGGCACTCTAAACTTTCTCAGATACCCTCCCTACCTTCCTGGCGTTAGGGGTGTTGGTGAGAAAGTGGAAGACCTCAGGAGACCCTTCTCTCAGTGTGGTCCCAGTGAGAACCCAGTGAAGGCTATCCAGTGAGGGGCAGATGCGCACGTGCACATGGAAGATGTCTGACCACACAAAACACCCAAAAGGGGCGAGGTAAAAGATGGCCAGTTGGGGACAGTGAAAAGCAGACCAGGCCTCAGGATCATGAAGGGTCAGAGCCAGGGTACCTTGGAACCAGAGGAACCAATCAACAGTTTGAGGGGTACGGAGTGTACAGACAATGAGGAAGGGTCAGCGGGCTCTTAGAGACACAGGCAGTTGGGACAGCAGCACACAGGCCTTGGCCTGGCAGGCAGCAGGCAGGGACCACAGCTAGGCCCTTATGGCTCTGGCTCTGTCCTGCTGCCCTCCACCACCCCAGCCTGGAGAAAACAGGGAGCCAATGGCTTCTTCTGTCCCTCCTTTGGTTTCTAGGGATCTAGGCGGCCCCCGAGGGGTAATCAGTAAGGGGTAGTTCCTTCCCATTCCAACAGGTACTGAACCTTGCCCTCTGGCGTGACCCTGCGAGCCAGCACTTGATACTTCTCCCCACAGGCCAGCCTCCCAGCTGCACCGAAGTAGCTGGTGATGGATGACTTGAGGTGGGACAGGGAGGAGTCATCTTCACTGATGCTTTCCAACGTGTGGCTGTCAATGCCTTCATCCAGCGGCTCTGGGCCCAGAGCCCCCTCGGCACTACTGTCTGGGGGGCAGCGTCCATCCAGCTCAGCTGCCTGACGCTTTGCCCGCAGGGGCATGTACGTCTTCACTGCCAACTTCCTCTTGCGGCTGCCTACTGTCCATCTGTATCAGGAGGGAAAAGGGATGAGCTGAAACCATCACTGGGTTCCTCAACCTGAGGGTCTACGCTTAGGCGCTGTGCTGGACCCTGGGCGGGGGTTATCTTGCTAGAACTTGACAGTAGTCCTGTAATAGGGAAACTGAGGCTCCAGAGAAGAATCAGCTGGGGAGGACAAAGACCAGGATTCAAACCTGGTTATGTTCAACTTTGAAACACGTTCTTTGTATCTGGAAGGGTGGGTCACTCTTGTATGTTTTGAAGTCCCACAGTCCTTGTTTAGGCTGTCTGGGATAGGAACTGAAGGACCTTGTTCCACACAGGAAGGGTGTTAGCAGAACAGACACGAGACAAGCTGCACATGAATGGATGCTGGGATGTATCTGCCATGTGAGAAACTAGTGTCTGCAGTACTGAGAAACCAAAGAAACAGGAAGACTCGGGGTGTATAGCTCAGTGACAGAGTGCTTCTCTAGGGTGCATGAAGCCCAGGTTTGACCTTAGAACCCAAACTAAAGCTACAGAGACGTCAGCAGAGAAGGACACCCAGCCAGAGACACGTGAAAGTAGGGAAGCGTTTCCACAAAGTCCCCACACACCCTGGGAGATGGAGGAGCCCGAGTGCAGAGGGGGCCGTGCCCCGCAGTAAAACAGGCTATACCCTTAGCCAGACCCCAGGGTCTTTTGCTTTCCCTTATAGTCTGCCCCTCTACTATGCTTAAAATAAATAAAATTTCCTTTTAGAGACCCTGAAATACAAATCAGACATCCAGGAGCTGAGAACAGGAGCCCTGTGGTCTGAGGCCCAGACACCCAGAATGAAAAGGACTCTGTTCAAACAGCCCCAGAATTGGATTGCTTGACTAGAGGGATCACTTAGCCATTGCAGGCAAAGAATGTCCCAAGCTACCTTTCACCCTGGTGACTTGGAAAAGAGGGTTCTGAGCAGACTCAATCACAGAAGACAAGCCCCCCTCCCTGACCTCTCAGGATGAGTCTTCATCCAGCAGTGGGGAGTGGATGGGCTGGGGACTGCTGTCCCTGGCAAAGCTCCACAGTAGGCCTTCCGGAAACTCACCTGGAGTCATAGGAGAGGCTGGTGGAGGCCGAGCCGGAGGTGCTGGCAGCATCGCTGGAGTCCACGTCTGAGAAGAGGATCTGGCCTGAGCCGGCACTGAGAGGGAGAGAAGACAAGCCTGCTGCTGGCCCGGCTCAGCCACGGCTACCTACCTGACCCCCAGGGTCCCTTGGAGCCTCTCCACCCTGTGTGTCTGACAGGAATCTTCTGTCCAGCAGGGGCCACCTTCTTCTTGCTGCCAGGTTCCTGACCCCAGACCTGCCTGGCTTATTCCCACCCGTTCAGTCTTCAAAGGTGGGAGTCAAAAAAAACTTTCCCTGACCAACTGCCGCTGGTGATGGACACACTGGTGACACGGTCCATCATCCTCCCCTGGTGATGGACACACACTGGTGACACGGTCCATCACCCTCCCCTGGTGATGCACACACACACACACTGATGACAAGGTCCATCATCCTCCCCTGGTGATGGACACACACAATGATGACATGGTCCATCACCCTCCCCTGGTGATGCACACACACAAACAATGATGACATGGTCCATCATTCTCCCCTGGTGATGGACACACACAATGATGACATGGTCCATCACCCTCCCCTGGTGATGGACACACACACTGGTGACATGGTCCATCACCCTCTCCTGGTGATGGACACACACACTGGTGACATGGTCCATCACCCTCCCCTGGTGATGGACACACACACTGGTGACATGGTCCATCATCCTCCCCTGGTGATGCACACACACACTGGTGACATGGTCCATCACCCTCCCTGGTGATGGACACACACAATGATGATATGGTCCATCACCCTCCCCTGGTGATGCACACACACAATGATGACATGGTCCATCACCCTCCCCTGGTGATGGACACACACACTGGTGACATGGTCCATCATCCTCCCCTGGTGATGGACACACACAATGATGACATGGCCCATCACCCTCCCCTGGTGATGCACACACACAATGATGACATGGTCCATCATTCTCCCCTGGTGATGGACACACACAATGATGACATGGTCCATCACCCTCCCCTGGTGATGGACACACACACTGGTGACATGGTCCATCATCCTCCCCTGGTGATGGACACACACACTGGTGACATGGCCCATCACCCTCTCCTGGTGATGCACACACACAATGATGACATGGTCCATCACCCTCTCCTGGTGATGCACACACACATACACACACACACACACACACTGGTGACATGGTACATGGTCCATCTGGCACTTGCAAAGTTTCACAGATCCTAAGTACTTGAGAAAAATGAGGTTGGGGTTAAGGAATTTAGCTAACTGCATAGTCAGAACTGGTAAACATGGACCAGAGCACTCATCTGTCCCTAAATCCCCGCTTCCTGCTCCACGACCAAAGAACAGTGCAGCATGGTCTTCAGTGATTTTGGAAGTTAAGTGGTAAAAGATGAAATTCTTGCCCTTGAAGTATCCAAATATGGGTGCTATGAGCTCTAAGCAGGCTTCCAACACAGCCTGGGAGGGCTTCCTGGAGGAGTTTTGGATGGGCGGGGCACAGGATTTGCAGGCAGAGGCCTCAGTATAATCACAGGTGAAGCAGTCAGAGGGCAGCCAGCGCATCTCCAGACTAAGCTGGGAGGCAGGAGAGGGGGAGAGAGGAAGAATGGCTGGCAAGGCAGCCTGGACCACTGCTTTGGAAGGCAGAGGGCACTGTGCTGAAAGTTGTGTACAACAGATTCCCGGGCAGCCCTGTGCGTACTGGACCTTTGAACTGGAGTTTCAGAAGGCCCGTGAAGAGTGTCTACACCCTCAGGAAATGTGCCTCCCTCATGCTGAGGGGTACAGCCTTGCCCTCGTCGGCTCTAGAGTAGCAGGTACCTCTTTAAACTCTGCATTTCATCCAGGGTGAGGTCAAATATACTGGCCAGGTGGTGGTTGGTGCTCCAGGCGGAGGTGAAGTCACTCTGTAGACATAAAGGAGACAGGATCAGTCATGGGACGACAAATCCAGTACTCCCCCAGCAGCCTTTTCCCCGGCTGAGGGGTATATGGGGTGCCTGCTGTTCAGCCAGGGCTGCCGACCCCTTGGGTAAAACCTGCCACTTCCTCTCGACTCCAATCTGTGACCAGAGAGCCAAGTCACCCTGGTTTCTAGTCCTGACTGCTTCTCCGACCACCTGGATGACCTTCATCCGCCTCTCTGGGTCACCTCCACTGCAACCTTCAGAGCCCGCCTTCCCCAGAAGTCCCGGGAAGCACGGTTAGGGCTCAGTGCTGTCGGGAAAGTGCACTGCAAACTGTAAAGTGCTGGGGTGCTGAGGCAGTTAACACTGTCGCCCACAAGGAGAGTTTCAGTGAGGACAACCAAAGCAAGGCAACGTGCTGAGAAGGTTCCAGGGCGGGCTCAGCCACTGCCTCCAAGTGCGTCATCTACAAAGCTGCTGCCCCCACACAACCCGTTTTCCCGGACTGGGACCAGGACATTACCTACCCCTGCCCCACCCCTGTGGTCTCAGGAGAACTTGGGGCAGAGAACAGTGGTCTTAGGGTGCCCAGCCCTTCCTCGGTTCTCTGTTAATTGAAAGTACAACACTGGGGCATCCCTCGGGTCTGGGGACAGGACGTTATCTTCTGTACAGGACCCCTAATGTATGCCGTCCCTGCACGTGGAACTGGAGAATAAGAAAACCAGAGACTAACACTGGGAATAGCATCTTCCAGCAAAAACTTTGCTCTCTTTCTTCTATAAACTCGCCTTTTCTGCTGCTGGGATTCATGAGGCGACAAGCTGTGGAAACAGAAGAGGGAGAGGGTGGCCTAGTCAGAGTTGGGGGTCAGGGAGAGGCCCCGACTGAGAGGCCTCAGGAGTGCGGGGGCAGTGGCCAGTGTGGGGTCAGAAGGGTTCCGGCAGGGCAGAGGGAGCCTGGGAGGAGGGCATCCTCCGGGGCAGTGAACCTGTGGAGCGGCTTTAGAAAGTGGCAAGAGGAAAGCTTCCTCCTGCCCCAGTCCCCCAGAGAGGAGGCTGTGCCCAGTCAGGAGATCGAGGGCATACCACACACTTCTGTGTCCCTCTCTGCCGTCCTAATGCAGCAGGCCTGGGTCCCCGGATGAGGCCTCCCTGGAGCTTCTCACTAGCTCTCCCAGGGCGCCTATAGCTGGACGCTGCTGAGTCTAGGGACCCCAGGCTTATGGCGGTGCCGCCTCACTGCCTGGGCCCATTGCACAGCCTTCTCCCACCTGCAGGAGAACCCGCCGGCTGTAGCCACCGCCCTCCACCAGCACTGACCCGGGCTTGCTCTTTCCTCTCTTACGAAGCAGCTCAGAGGACCCTCCCTCACTTGGCATCAGCCCCCTGTCGGGGAGCAGCTTTCCTGGAGGGGTGGGTGGGACACGGACACGCAGGCGGAAGATGCACTTCTTCTTCTTAATCTCCTTGCCACACAGGAACCTGGGGTGGCAGGAAAGAGGCCCGGGCTATCAGCTGACCCTCCAGAGAGTGGAGCTGGTAACCACCAAGGCCATTAGCCTCTCTACCCCCAGAATGCTTCCAGTCCCCAGCTGGGAATGTGGCCGGTGCCTCCTCCTCCTGCATGTATTCCCACTGATGAAAAAATGAACGAAGTTGGGAAACAAGACGCAGAGGAAGGACAGGAACAAAGTGCTGGGTACACCGGATGTGGTGGTGCGGGCTTGTCAATTCAGCACTTAGGGGGCTGAGGCAGGGGGATCAAGAGTTTGAGCCTGGGCCAGAGTGGGAACCTGTCACAAAAACCAACCAACCAACCAATGGGTAGGAGGGAGAGTGGGAAGAGGAAGAGGAGCGAGGTGGGGAGCACGGGTGGAGCAGAGGATACTCGGTGGGAGGAGCCTTCCGACTGAGACCCCACCTGTCAGGATCACAGCTCTCCCTCCTTCCTGCACTCACCGGCTTTTGTAACTGTTGAGAGCATTGAGGAGAAGCGGTCCTCGATCCGTCACAGGGGTGCTGCTGAGCTGAGGGGAGCAGACCAACAGGACAGTCAGCTCTCCGCACGGGGCATCTGAGGAGCTATAGCCTGGCCCCGCCCCCAACCCCGCCCACCGCTGTCCTCTCAGGCTCCAGCGCCCTCCAGGTGAGAACCTCTGGCTTACAATCTTTATCTCTCCGTTTTCCCCACCTGTAATACAGAGGAAAACTCTGGCCCCCACGCTTCAGGAGCTTTACAGGGCTGTGGCCCAGTGGAGACTGTTTGCCTATCATGCACAAGGCCCTGGGTCCATCCCCAGCGCGGCTCTAAAAACCACCAGGAATGCCACCCTATGGGATCTATGATACAGACAGAGTATGGGACACGAAGGAAATTTCACACACAAAGAACGTGCCCAACCAGGGAGGCCATCAGTGCAGCCATTTATAAGGTTATGAAAACACCAATAATCTGGAACAGCATAACACTATCTGAAGCGGGATGATCTAAAATAGCATATACTGTTTCATGTAAACCATAAAAAAGTGGAAGGGCAGGATATACCCACACTTTATTTGTAGTTATTTCTGAGTAGTGAAAATATGGATCTTCTAAAAGTATACTTCTGTTTTGATGATTTAAACTTTTCTTTCTATTAGAAACATGTATTATTTTTATTTTATGAGTGTTTACTTGCATGTATGTATGTGTACCGTGTGTGTAGTGGCCATGGAGGTCAGAAGAGGGCGCTGGACCCCTGGACCTGGAGTTACAGACAGTTGTGAGCTGCCATGCATGGGTGGGAATGGAACCTGGGGCCTTGCAAAGGCAGTGCACATGCTCTTAACTGCTGGCTCCTCTCTCTAGTCCCATGCATGATTTTTTTATAAGCCAGAAAAGTATTAAATGAATACTCTAGGGGCCAGAGAGGTGGCTCAGTGGTTAGGAGCAACTGTTCTTGCAGAGGACCTAGGGTTGGATCTCCACCACCACCATGGAGGAAACTCCAGTTGCAGGGGACCCAGCACCTCCTTACGGCACCTGTAGCCACCAGGCACACATGTGGTACGCAGACATGCACATGAGCAAGCACTCATTCACATTAAATAAATCTAAAAAATACTGACTTTATCCTTCAAGGCTTTCTGTGTGTCTCACAGCTTACCAACACTATAAATGGAGACATTATATTCAACTGCATGCCATACATAAGAATTATCTATTTGGGTTTTTTTTTTTTTAAATTACTGTGTGTGTGTGTGTGTGTGTGTGTGTGTGTGTGTGTAGCATGTGTGTGCCATGGTACATGTGTGGAGGTCAGAAGACAACTCGGGGCACAGGTCAGTTCTCTCCTTCCATTCCGTGGGTCCTGGAGATTGGATTCAGGTCCTCAGGCGTGGCAGAGGGCACCCTTACCTACTGAGCCATCTCAGTGACCCTTGTTTGTTTTTATGACCCTGCTTCATCAAAGAAGTTTTGGGTAGTCAGTGGTTAGGTTGCTCTCCAGCTCTGACAGTGTCAAAGTCTGTTAGTTATGGGCACCGAGGCCCTTGGAAACAGTGCACAACAAGATCAGCAGAAGACAAAATACTGCATTTTCCAGCCTCACCAGGAAATCTGGTGCAGGCCAAATACCTTAGCAGAGAGTCCCACTCTGGCCACAGTTGGCACAATGCCTCAGCTCCCTGAAGCTGAGTTAGTGAGGCCCCAACAGACCACTACCCAAACTGGGGGCCAAAGCCCCTTCCCCGGCACTCACAGGCTCAGACTGAGGCAGTGCAGCTCAAGGACGAGAGCTCAGACATCGGTGTGCTAGCTCTGCCCTGGTGTGCCAGCTCTGCCCTGGTGTGCCAGCTCTGCCCTGGTGTGCCAGCTCTGCCCTGGTGTGCCAGCTCTGCACTAGTGTGCTAGCTCTGCCCTGGTGTGCCAGCTCTGCACTGGTGTGCCAGCTCTGCCCTGGTGTGCCAGCTCTGCCCTGGTGTGCTAGCTCTGCCCTGGTGTGCCAGCTCTGCCCTGGTGTGCCAATTCTGCCCTGGTGTGCCAATTCTGCCCTGGTGTGCCAGCTCTGCCCTGGTGTGCCAGCTCTGCCCTGGTGTTCTAGCTCTGCACTGGTGTGCCAGCTCTGCACTGGTGTGCCAGCTCTGCACTGGTGTGCTAGCTCTGCACTGGTGTGCTAGCTCTGCCCTGGTGTGCCAGCTCTGCACGAGGGCCCTGTACGGGGCCTCTGGGCCTTACACACCTTGCCAAGCTGCAGAGGCTCCCAGTGCTGGTTGACAAAGGACAGAATCTCCTCAAAGTCAAAGTACTTCTTCTTGCTCTGCACTCCCAGGTTATAGAGGGCCAGGTGAACTATGTCCACCCTGGGCGAGAAGGCAAGGGCCAGGTGAGGGGCAGGGCAGAGGGCAGGGGGCAGGGGGCAAGGCAGGGGGCAGGGGGCAGAGGGCAGGGGGCAGGGGAGGAGTGGTGGGCACAGGCCCCATCCTCTCACCAGCGCAGGGGCAGCCTCTCGATATACTCTGGGCCTTGGTTACACACGGAGCAGAAGAACAGGTAGAACCTGTGGGTAGGCAGAAGGGGCTGTGACGGGGCGGGGGCCACCTAACCCTCAGCCTAGGCCACCCCTCTCACTCCCACCTGATTTCCCATGGTCAGCATCCACTCCTGGGCTATCAGCCTCTGAGCAGTGGAGGGGATAGGGACAAGGAATATGTCTTTGTCCCTGACCCCTCTCCAAATATCACTGCCCTCATGGAGAGATTGGGCTGTAGTGGTCACCACTGTCTCTTCACACACACACACACACACACACACACACACACACACACACACACACACACTTGCTAGCCTCCAGCCAAGATTTTAAAAAGCATAATACCTGACCTGATTTGGCATATAGAATACCTTCTATGTGCTTAGCCCTACTAATAGAAGCCATCTATCTCCCCCAGGGCTTCTGTGGTAACTTCTGGTAAGGCTAAGGTAGTCTATCAGCTCTCCTTCCTGAGACATCTGTACAGACTAGAGCTTAGTGAAGGCAGGAATTTGCTTAAGGGCCCTCACAAATCAGTGGCAGCTAGGCACGTAGCATGTTCCTCTCTCATCTCCTGGCCTGGCATAGCCAGGGGCCCTTTTATCTTGAGCTGTCTTGGACAGGCATAGGCTTTGACAGACCTCCTTTGCATGGAATCTGGCAGCTAATCGGAGAAGGCTGCTGTTGTCACCCCCTGCCCCCCACATCCCCCATACCCCCCAACACCCAGTCAGCACCTACCGGTCTCCAAACACCATGGGCTCACTGAGGCACTGTGTGCAAGCCTCGTGGAACCACTGCCTACACCGGTAACACTGCAGCATCCGCAGGTACCACCTGGAGACACAGGAGGACCAGGTCAGCCACTTCACAGTCAGGGTCAGCACTTCCCCAGCACAGACTCACCTGCCACTACAGGAGGGGAAGAGGACTGCTGGCCAGTCACCAAGCACCTGGAGGACTGCTGGCCACAGTCACCAAGCACCTGGAGGACTGCTGGCCACAGTCACCAAGCACCTGGAGGACTGCTGGCCAGTCAACAAGCACCTGGAAGCCCGCGCTGTGTTACCTCATTGGCTCTTACATCCCAGCCTCATCATACAGGGTTGATGCTCAGATTCCTTGGTCAGCTTCAGATCTGACTCAGTTTTCAGAGGAGCCTTTTGGGAGTGCATTTATTTTTTAAAACAACTGCCCCATTAAACATTGAGATGCACAGATTACTAATGCCATCTAGGTTTGTGTGCTGTTTTCTGCTGTCATTCATTAGGCCTCCCAGCACACTGGGAAGCTCATGGGTGATTAGGGTAACTAAACCCATTTGAGAGATGAAGCTGTTCAAATGGAGGAGTCAGAGCCCAGCTGGGCTTTAAGGTAACCTCCAGACAATCAGAGCTGGCTCTCAGACTCAGGGCAGGAAGGAGACAGTATGCCTCTACAGAGGGTAGAGAGCCTGCCTCTATTGTAGACGGCCCAAAGGAGCAGGGTCAATTGTCCATGGAGGCTCAGGGGGGCAAGCAAGACCAGACTCTGGCCCCATAGCAGGCAAGATTGTCCTCCACGACTCTAGCAGGGAGCCCTGCCCTGCCGGAGGTCTCCAGGAAGTCAGGGTACACTACCACTACCACCAGCAGCAGATTAGCAAGTCCCAGCTCGTGTGAGCCTTGATGTAGTTACCTCTGCTCACAATCACACAAGGAAACACCAGTAAATTGAGAATCGGGGGAGGCACAGCTGTCACGGTGCTGTGGCAGGTTATGTGTGGGAGCCCGTTTTCAGGTTCCTCGTGGCTTTACCCAGAGCGTCTGCATAGAGAGGATGATCAGGACCACGGGCCTGAGTGCAGGTGTCTGAGATGGTCTGCACTGGGCTGTGCTGGGGGAGGAGGTCTTTTGCTCCACCCCTTGGCATCTCTACAAATACCCTGGGGCAGAGACAGTCAGGGCCCGTTGGAATAGGTTCCAGGCC